>NC_086286.1:21089738-21439113 GCF_963924245.1 Chroicocephalus ridibundus
CCTGAATTTGTGACAAACAGATTCATGGGGTGGTGAGCCCCTTGGGAAAATGCAAATGTCAGCAAATCACCTCTTTGACCATGGGGCAGGCAGGCTGAAGTCAAATGGCATACCTACCATGCCGTGCTCGGGGAGGTGTACGCCTCGCAGCACCCCTTTGGCGTTTTCACTGTAGAACGAGATGTAAAAAATTCAAGGCAATAAAAAAAAAATTAAAAAATTAAAAATAGGGGAAAAAAACAGAGAAAAAAGAAACGATTCTACAAGTTGGCTGGTGTGACCCTGTGCCACCTACCAGCGTGCTGGCTGTGACCCAGCGATGTGATACTCCCAACAAGCTGAAAGAGATGGCTGTCTCCGCTTTCTTTTGGCCTCCCAAGGCAGCTGCTTGGTAGGGACCAAATGGCATGGAAGAAGAATATCTGCCTCGCACCTGCTTGCTCCAACCCGCCTGCCACCGTGCCACCGTGCCCACCAGGCGCCCCGGGAGGCAAGCCCGTCCCAGGGCCCCTCTCCATGGAATACCAGGACAGCAGAGTTAAGATAGTTTTCTCTTCTTCAAAACATCATTAGGATTGGGGGGTGGGGGTGGGGGGGGGTGGCGGGAAATGAATCTCTCGCGCATTTTGCATAAATACATGGTAAGTTATCAATTGATGTTCAAATAGCTTAATTGAGTTTGAGGGGGGGAAAGGTCATTTAATTGGTCTATTGAAATGTTAACAGAAACAGATATGGCAAGGAATAGACTTTAATGGCTGCAGTGTGGCACTGATGTCTGCATTCACTTGCAAAATTGTTAATTAGGGCACTTTGGTAGTTCATTTGCTTTTGTATTGATGTGCTTAGTCCAACGAGAGAAATTGGGTTTGTGTATGGCATTTCCACGGGGCAGGAGAGACTCTCCCTACAGTCAGGAAAATAAGGAAAATAAAGTGTAAATCAGAACTGGTTGATGATTTGTGCCAGTGTCTTCATTAACATGCTTTCAGTTATGCAAGTCATTTGCTAGTGGCTAGTGTGTTTTTGTATATGAGTAAGTTTGATATATTTGGCTTAATTTTTTTAATCATTTTAGCATTGGACTTGAACAACGGTATAGTATGATATTTTTTTCTAAGTCATGTATACAAAGCTTTTTAAACTAGATTAAATCAGACTGTACTGCAAAACAAGGAATTAGATATCTATGTTCGTTGAGCCCCTGGAAGAAGGTATTATCTCCTTCAGTGCATACCAAAAGAATATATTCAGTTGCAATTCCTGGCCCACAGCCCTCAGTGCCAGTGAAATTACAAAACCAGTCCTTAATATATGCTTTGGGTCCATCGTCCCCCTCCTACAGAACATAAACCTTTAAGGTATTGACGTTTTGCATGTGGGAATGGCGAAATGGCACTGAGAGTCCACCTGCATTTTTTGAGGGTTGTAATTGCAAGTATTAATCCTGGTGCTGTTTCCTAATAGACTCGCTGGATGCAAAGCTTTGTATTTGAATTGGTTGCAAGAAAGCTGTATTGTGTACAGTAATAATACTACATTGTACCTTAGGTACTTTTTATAAACAGGCAGCAAGAAAAAAAAAAACAAGTGAAAAAACAGGTAGCTGTGAATCATCACTTTTACAACAGGGATCCTGTTGTCCTCCTGCAACAGGAACAGGTTAGCAGAGGCGATGACATTTTGCAGCAAGTAAAGTGCCGATCGTAACAGCTCCCAAATGAAAAGGACTTTTTGTTCATTATCTATATTGTAATTTCACATTTGGGTGCTGCGTCTGCCAGTTGTTTCGGAGTTCGGGGCTTTGGGACGTAGTTTGTGACGGAGCGTTTCTTTTAAAGTCCTGTAGCGAGAGTTGACATCAGCTTCATTTACTCGTATGTATTTGTGAAAGTACTTACGTGAAGATCACAAATATGCGCAGGGCAGCTATCTATCTCGTTCTGTGAGTTTAATCCCAGTCCCAGAACGTTTCATTGTGGCCCTATGCAAATGTATTTACATAGGAATGGGTCTTGGGCCCTTTAAAGAAGGCAACAAAGTTGGAAGACTGAGGCCAACAAATAAATGAAAGTTTCTCTAAATCCATTGGATAATAGAGGCAGTGTTAAGGCTAACCACAGTGTTGAACTAAACAGAGGGATTACTCCTGGGTTTTGCATCAGTTGTTTTCTGCCGGGTGGCCTCACTTGTCAAAAAAAAAAAAAAAAAAAAAAGTTTAACGGGCGAACATTCACATGGCACATTGAGAAAAGAAGTATGCTTAATTCCATCAAAGCTCAGAAATCAGTCATTAATTTATTCTAACCTCCAATTGTTGGTCATTTGTGAAACATCTGGCCTTTAAGTCATAGGAACCTAAACATAAGTACAATGTGAGTTCTTCTGAAGATGGGAGTCGGGTCTGGCGGGGGTGCTGCCTTAGCGTGTGTATGTGAGCGTGGGCGCACGCATGTCTGTGTACGGCATAGGTCGCAACTGCCACTTAATTTCGGAGACTTTGAAACATATTAAAATGAATCCTTCAGTTAATTTACTCTCGAAATTAGATTATTGTTCATTTGCATCTTGGAAAAGTTCTGCCATTCAAAAGAGTCTCTTTCTTCATGGTGAGTTAACAGTTAGATATTTAGCAATCTTGCAGCTTGCTAGTCAGAAATAGTTTCTAATGAAGTTGAAATTTGAGATAGAAAATGTATAAAAGCTTTCAGGAAAGACATACCCTATTTTCCATATGGCTAAGTAATTGTTATGATATTTGTTTTAAAGCTGGACTTAGACACTCCTGACTGCCCTCTAATTTGATATGGCTGGTCCCGGCGATTCTTCTGGAGGAAACTTTCGTAGTAGAACGCACTGAAGGAGATAAATAATTTTGCAGCTATAAGCACATTGCAAAGTATAGAAAATAATTCAGTTGCCTTTACTGTGGTGCGGATAACAGTCTCCAGGTTATTTGCCTCTGCTGGGAGTTGGAACCGGAATGAAAAGGAACCGAGTGATTAAAAGTAGATTTGAAATAAAGGTGGCATCTCGGAGCTGGCAAAATTCTGCCTTTTGTTAAGCTTAAAATAACGCCTGCTATGTAATTCTCAGGGCTGGAGGGGCTTGGTTTTAGTTGGGGAGGGAATATAGTTCTTCATGTACAGCTTAAACATTGCAACACCTCCTGTCATTAAATTTCATGTATTTTTACGTGGGCATAGAGTGAAATTAGATTTCAAATATGATGGAAAAATTTAGATCTGTCAATCCGCATGGCTATGGGGGTATCTCGGAGCTTTCTGTCTCCAGGCATTTACCTGCCTGTACTTTTTTTTTTTGTTTTTAAAGACCAGCGTTCCCTCTTTGGCCTGACCATTTGCTTTTTGTGGTCAGCAGAGACTGGCTGGTTTAACAAAAGTAATGATGCTATCCAAGCGCATGACAAAAAGAAAGAATGTTGAAGGTTTTGTATAAAGGGGCTTTTTCTCTTAATATTTATTTATCCTTTCCCCCTTGCTAAGTAAATAAATCTTTAATCCCCACTCCATTGTAAAATTTACTGTATCCAAATCTAGACAGTTGTAACTCCTTTCAAACTGGGTTTCATCCTTTCCCAGTAAAGGGATATCTGCGATTTTGGCAGCCTGACACACCTTATATTAAAAAAATCCAGTGAATAAATTAGGTGTGACTTCCTCTATTTGGGTTCTTAGTGTTGACTTGGCCCCGCCGTAGCGTGGCTAGAATTTAGCACCGCTGTGACTTGGAAGCGTGGGGGAAAGCACGGGCACTCACGTGTTGCACGGTGCACGTACGTGTGCGCACGTATGCACGACCCACCAGCGCAATACGTAAAAAGTCACGTTTCAACTTTGTTAAAGCCCTCATTTCCGAAGCACTGATGTCCAAAGTACTGGTAGGATAGTGGAGATGAGAAGTGGGGGGGAGGGGGGCGGATAAATCTCTTTAAACAGCTTGTGAAATGTAATGTTTGAAATGGTTCTTTGAGAACGTGCAGATTATGGCTTGCGTAGTGACTCTTTCCAGCTCTCTGGGAAATGAGCTGTTGACATTCTTTTGGGTCATCATCCAAGATAGGAGGGCAACCACAAGGATTTAGCAGATAAATTCATCCAAAAAGACCTTTATCCATTTCATTGCAACTTGGAAACGTTCATGTCGAATAGCAGCATTAATGTAGCCCTTTTAGCCCTTCAAAGTGAGCCTTATGTTTAAAAAAATAATAATAAAAAAATAAATCAAATGACCAGAGTAATAACTTCTTTAGGTCTTCTAAGAGGTAATTCATTATTTACGTAATTCTGGAGCATAAACCCATCTTTCCTTCAAGAGACTCTGAAATAGAATTGGGGATCTTATATGGTGAAAGAGTCTCTTTTGAATTCTAATCAACTGGATCTGTCTCAGATTCATTTCTAGTTTATTGTAAACAGTGGAATTTAAATTAATTTCTTCTTATCTTGTCTTTTGAAGAAAACTAGCAACATGTATGAAAGGTTTTATTTTTAAATACAGCTCAGAGTGTATTTTATTTGGGGTTTTTTTGTTCTTTTTTTTTTTTTTAACTTTATAAACCAGGTGTCGGACAGGATGGGTTTTGACAGCCAGGCAACGATTATGCATTAGTATAGGCAATTATGAAATAAATAGGAAAAAAAAAACCCCAAAACTTTTTGACTTGAACTGGAGTGATACTATAAGGGCTGAATGTGCAGGCAAGGTTCCCACAATGCACTGTGAAAACCTAGGCTAACAACCACCCCGCTGCGTTGAAAACCCCCAAAAAAGACAAAAGCACAATGAAATAGAAAGCTTACCACCGGTAGCTTTCAAAACGACAAACTAGGCAAACTATACATCTCCACCACTCCAATTTTGTCAGAATGCTAATGAGCTTGCTCTGATCTTTACTCGGCTTCCCGTGTTTTCTACATCTTCAAGGACCACATGGCGCTAGCAAAATAAAGACAACTAAATGAGAATTTCGAATGCTTTTTGTGTTCGGACCTGGTGCCTTTCAGTTGACGCACTCGTTGAATATTCTCAACTTAAAAGCGTACAACAGGGGGCTGGGTATGAACTTTTTAGCAGGGGGAAATTTGTACAAAAGTAAATGAGTGTGATGAGGAAAATATGAGAAAAATTTCTGATTAATTTCCACTCTATAATATCAATGACACCTTCAGCCCCTCTCATACTCCTCTAACAAGAGATGCTGATAAAAGATGAATGATTCTGTGTTGTTCACAGTGAATGTTTAGTGGTTTTTTAATAGCGGCATTCTACATAAAAGGCACCAGGAAGTACTCTGCATTAGCAGTTGAGATCACTAGTTAATAGGATGATGTCTTTTAGCTTTTGTCACAAGATTATTAGAAAGGATGGGTTTCTGTTCTCATCCCAGCATACTTTGGAGTGCTTGTTGAGTACAAGTGCTAAAATGCAGGTTTCTGGGTATTGTTTCTCATGCAAAGTAAAAGCCCTTTTAATGCAACACCTTTTACTTTTTTTTTTTACCAGGTGATTTTTGTCATTGATCTCTTATCTGCCCCCTTTAGCTGTATTAATCACTTGGAGTGGTCTGCTTCTCAGTGGGGGCTTGATGATGTATATGTGTATAGATTCACTATCAAAAATAAATCCCTTATATGCTCTGCACCTTCACAAACCTGATTATCAAGCTGTATTTACCAGTCTGTATTATACTGCCTTGAATGCTTCTTACCAGAGTCGTCCAGTCTGTGACACGAATTTGCGCTGGGGGAGGGAGGGATAAGCTAGGAGGAGGCATCCTGCTCCCTAAGCCAAGTTTTGTCTTTTAAAAACAATTGAATTCGCAATTCTCTTTGGAGTTCTCAAAAGTAAATGCGGATTTGTATTCACCAGTGTAAGGGCTGGGGGAGGAAAATGATGAATGTTCAGTTTTGCCCGAGAGACAAACTCCATTTAAAAATTGGTTTTGCCACCAGCTTCAGGCTCGCAAGCAGCCAGTGTGAAAAATATCGGTGCGTATACATAAAGAAAAAGTTGTAGCTAGGTAGGCAAATCATCATGGTCTCTTCGTGTTTCTATATCTGTTGTAAATCAGAAAGAATGAATTAATAACACTGTAGGTTTTGTAGTAGTTTGCCAGCCTTGCTTTCCATATACGCCGTTGTTTTGCTTAGCTCAGCGCAATTAGTCTCAGGTGAACTGAACACTTGCCAGAGCACGAGGTGGTAGAGAGTTGTCCAACCGTACTGTGAAAGACAAAGATGCACATGGCGAAGCACAGCGAGAGAAAGGATGGTGTAGCAACGGCAGTTCTGGCAAGATAGAAAATTCAAAAGTATCACTGAAAACAACATCTTTACCATTTACCTTTTTACATTTAGCATAAAAAGTGAGTGAAAGTGTTTCAAAAAAAGTCCGAATACATGAATGATACATATGTGGCGCTGGTTTGGTTTTTTGCTGGTGTTAGTTTGTGAGTATTCCCTATTGGAAATACCTAACAATTAGGAGGCTAGAAGGATATTACTAATATCCTACACTGCTATTTACTACTAGCAGTTTGTGCTGGGGGGAAGAAAAGGCGTTTGACACGAGCACAAGAGTTAGTGATTCTTATTGTAACGTGGTAACAGTTCACCAAACTATGCATTGGTAGTCACTGCTTTTTTTTTGAAGCAAAGCAATATTATAAAGCACTCGATGAGATGCTTCTCTCTGCAGTGTTCAGGGATGTTAACTTGCTGCCAGGGTTATGGTAATGGGGATTTTGTCAACTACCGAAACCCTGGGTAAAAGAAGTGCAAAAAAATTATGGTCAAGAGCTTATTTACTTCTACGTTTAGTTCTGCTTCTCGATGTGCTTCTACGTTGCATCCAAGTGTGACTTGACTGACCTGAAGCCCGCAGAGCTCTGTAGAAATGCCAGCTAGTACTGAATCCATGCATGCAAAGCCATTCCTTAAAATTTTTTAATGCAGATAAACTGGCACGCTAGTAAGCTGTTTTTCTGATGTGAGTCCTCAGGGTTCACACCTTTCCTACACAATTTTCTGCACAAGTATTGCTTTTGTAGTTGCCAGAACTATGCACTTTGTGCGCCATTGAGAACTTCTTGAGTTCTTGAGGTTCATCAGCCTTTCTCCGGTTTCCCTTCTGTCATGTTGCCTCCACAGTCTCTTACGGGCAAACTCTTTCCTCCCCAATCTCCATCTCCTCCTATTAGCAGTTCCTGTGAATCAATCTTGACTTGCTTTTGGTAAAGGACGACCATCTGGCCATATTTTTCCAAATTGCCAGCATTTCTACAGCTGAGGAGCTCCCACGGAATGAACACACCATGCCAAACCCCAGAGTTCACAGTTCTGACTCTCTGATTCACCACATCTCTTCAGTCTTAAATCTGTGCATTGCTAGGCAGAAGTTCCCAGGAGGAGACCTTTCCAAGACCAGACATGGGCAGTGTGCATGTTCAGCCTTCCCAGGCCAAGTTCATTAAATCCTTAAAGCAGCTCAGCAGCAACAATGACCATATTTATTTTTTTCTCAAAGTAACACAGAATTGCCATTGGCTGCCGAAGGACTGAACGGTAAGTCGGCCTCCTCTCCATGCTTCCCTGGCTGGTAGCCTCATCAGTGCCTTAAAAGAACCTGTCAACAAAGTGCTTGAAGCCAGCTTGAAGAAGAGAGCCCGAGCACAGCGGTGCCCGTGTAGCAGGAGGCTACTCTGGGAGAGCCTTAGGCGCTATGAATAGACTTGCGAGCCTTCCAAAAGTCTTGCAAGACCCAACAGACACTTGCTTCTTTTAACTGATTTCCATCTTTCTTTGTGGTATTGCTTTATAAATGCTCTTTCATGTGGTAGGCATAGTCTTTGGCTTTATGCCTAGAAGTTAGCTTTCTCCACAATCAGTCCCTGCCTGTAAAGAGAAGGCGAGGAGAAAGGCACTTTGGTCACCGCGGGGCTCCAAGCCCACGATGTCACTGCAGTCTGCAGAAAGCCCTGTTATTTTTTCTTGCTTTTCTCACGTTTGCCACCAGAAACACCTTTTCTGTCAAAACTGGAAACTGTGGGGCCCCAGGACACCTCAGCCTAGCTGAACTTGCCCAGTTAGCCCTGGGAAGCTTTGGATCCCAGAAGCGCAAACCTGCCAGCTCCCAGTAAGAGTAGGCGTCTTCATTAACACCGACACAAGGTCACATTCACTGCCAACCACCATCTCACTTCAGGCAGTTCCTTGGGTTAAATTCTTTAGTGGACAAAGAAGTCATTTTAAACAGTCTGCAACCCCTTCCCAGCGCCAGGAGAATGTTTGGAAGGAAGTAAGGCAACATTTGGTAAAAATGGGATAATATGCTGCCTTGTAGAGCACAATCCAATGACTTTAAGGTTACCTGGCCTCTCACTTCAGAATCTTACCCAGCCATCACTTGCCAAGTAAACAGGCAGATGGTCGATGGAGTAGTTACGAGCAACAGAGAAATTACAGTCACTCATAGGAAAGTATCCAACTCTACTCGTCAACCTGCGAGCGAAATAGTTCATCTGCCAGACCATCATCCCCTTCTTGGTGAATTTCCAGGCGTGAACTACTGTTTCTTCCGTAGCTTCAAAGGTTCAAGTGTGTCGGTTAATGGTGCGTGTTTCCTGTGCAGAGGTCTGATGTATACTTTTCCCAAGCCCGTGCTTCTTCTGAAGTTGTCCTACGTAAGAAAATTTGGGTACAAAAAATACCAGAGGGTGATAAAGTACAAGGTTGGTCCTGCTCAGTGCTAGGATCCCTGCAGGCACTGTGCTCAAGGCAGGAAGCTCTCCAGATGTTTCAGTTGAATCCCACCTCTTGTTGCCTGAATTTTGGGCCACAAACTACGTGTTTTCTTGGCCTGGATTGGTGGTCCCACATGCAAAATATATTTGTAATCTTTATCAAGCCCAGACAATCTGTTTCTGTTGATTTTCTGTTATTTTCTAGTGGCTGCTGTCTTGACTCATCATGTAGAGAAAATCGGCAATCTTTCAGGCAGTTCGTCCTTCTGTGGAAGTTTCGGCCCTGTGATAATTTTAGGTTGCTAGGGCTGCAGGCCACAAATGCTTGTCTTCCTGTGAGTCATTCCCACTCCAGGTAGAATAAATCCTCACACGTGCTGGGATGTGGCTGAACCCTGACCTTTTGTTTACACAGCTCTCCAAATTTTAAATCGCCTCTCTGATTTATTATGTTTCAGAAACCAAAGAAATTACAAGTTTCCTGTTCGATATTAAGCTAATTTGATGTGTGCTTGTGATAAAGGCATTCCCTTGGCAGCGGCTTCCTTTCGTTAGGGTTACAGTAGTTTTGGGGGCTGAAATTGAGTCAGACAATGCGCTGCAATGTAACTCTGCCTGGCAGATTCTTGGCAGTCGGTACCTACCTTTATGAGACTCCATTGTGTGGACATCAATGTCTCCTTCTCAGCTGCTCTCAGGCAGCAAGTTAGTGGCCATGAATTTGCCTTTCTAATGTTCCTTGGGCGTTTTCCCATCCAGTTCAGACTCAGAAAATTGTGGTAGGGCTTCATGTGCTAGCTAGCTCTTCTGCAGTGTCATCTGAACAATGGTCCCGTCCTGTTTCTCTCTTGGTGTTCATTTTCAGAGATTTTTAATAACCGAGGAGGTCCGTGTTCAGTGAAAAGAAGTAGTATTCTGGAAGAAAGCTGGGCATAGTAATCTGAAACAGGAGGCATGAAGCTCAAGGTGGAGCAGCTCATCTCTTTGTGCTATGGGGTGCCTACTGCAGGGTCCGTTTCGACACCGAGAACTTTGAAGAATTTTTTTAACCAAAATTCTGAGCTTTTCCACCAAAGGTGGTCCTCTGAAAGCAGAGGAGGAGGATGATTCAGGAAATAGGTCTCTCCTGGGTTGCCTTGGTTTCACTCAGTGAAAAATTGTGGATCACTAGTCGTTTAAAAATCTTCACCATAGCTTTCAGTTGCGTTGGACACATTTTGTGGTAGGTGTTGTGTAACTCTCCTTTGCAAAGAATATCTGTTGTGAATATAGGCTTTTCTGCTTAAGTATTTGTTAAATTCAGTAACTTGCATTAAAAGCAAGAGCTCCTCTGTGCATAAGCTATTCCCAGTGAGTGAGACGAGAAGACTATTAAAATGGGTGGGAAGTCCACCGTTGACTTCGAAGGGTTTGAGACCTTCCATCAGCCTTTGTTATCAATGTGAGGTTGGTCAGCTCAAACACCCAGCGTCGTTTCTTATCCCTTCCCATGTCTTCTTTCAGTAAAGCTGTAATTGCTGTGGCGGGTCAGCCCCACACCCTGGTCCGTAGAGGGACAGGTACGGGTTGAACCCAGGCAGGGGCAAGAAACTCTACAAGGGCCAGTTACAGCCTAACCTGGACCCAGGTAACATTTCATTTAACCTCTAGAAAATAAAGGTTAGCTCATGTCCTAAAGCAGGAGGATCCAATTGCTACCTCCCGTGGTTTTTTTTGTTTATTTGTTTGAATATTTATTGCTACAGCTTTGCCTTTCCATATTCAACATTCAACCTGGTTTTAATTCTTGCTGAGCTCTTAGTTTCAACATTGCCTTGTGGCGACGAGTTCTGCTGGTAAATGATGAGGCTTTGAGGAAAGATCGTTCTTTTTATCGGTTTTAAACACACCACCTTCAATTTCAGTGAATTTCCTCAGGTTCTTATGAGACAAGATGGGACACGTCCAAGAACTAGTCTTTATTTGCTATTCATGTTCTCCTTCAGGTAAACAAGCCAATCTGTCCGCTCGCTCCTAATACAGAAACTCGTAAAAACTCGTCCCCACGATTGGGTGAATGCAACTGGATTGGCTTTTTTTTTCAGCAGGCAAATAAAAGTGCTGGGGTACATTTTCAAAAGACCTCGCCGTTAATTTTGTGGCTTTTGCTGGCTTTTGGGTGGCTCTCAGTGGTCATCTACCTTCCATCAACTACCAAATAGCCCAGAAAGGAGCAGAGCGAAGTTGGCCGGTTTTTGTCGTTACTCGCCCCACTCTAGTTCCCATGCGCTGGCATTCTGCTGCTGGCCTCTTCACCCAAGTGTGCTGAGTGAAGAAAGCTTCTTCTATTCTTTTTTAAAACTGTGTGTAAACATCAGCAAATGGGTGAAGAATGGGCTCTGTCTTAAGTAGGTTGTTTTTCATGTAGTTCTGTTGAGGTAAATGGGGAGACATGGGGAGTTTGCTGTGTTTAACCGTGACACCATGGCACACACACTATACGCAGTGCAAATAAAATTTAAAAACAATTACCGCTTAAGACGGCATACAAAGTGATTTCTGTAAACCTGTTATTTCTTGCCAGATTGAACGGGCTGGTTTGGGATGCTGATAGAAACCTTTTATCTTCTGCAGGTTGTAATTCATTTTTGCACAACAGCTAAATACATTTACATTTAAGGATTTTTTTTTTTTAAATTATTAATCTATTGGCTTATCTTGACAGATTTACAACGGTATAAAGTGTAGAGGAGTTACTGTGTTCATCCATTTACACTGTAAACTAATCTTGTCCCTGCATGTTGCTGCTTTTTCTTCCTTTTAAGTGGCATTCACAGTGTTTCGTAGCACTTTCTTCTCTGTTTTCTTAGCAATGTACAGGTTTACCATGTTAATCTATATTGGGTTTATCTAACGACTAGCTGCCCAAACGGCTTAAAAATAATGGGTTTAATAGCACATATATGTACAGATAGCTGGCTGAGTGTAAGGGGTAGGGTTGGAAGTATTTTTAACAGGAAAGGAAAAAAAAAAAAAGAAATTGTTTTTGCAAGTTGATTCAGAAGAGACATTTGTCAAGATGCTTCTTATTTAAATATTTAACAAATAATTAGCTTACAGGGTAAACAAAGATCCATTTGTAAATCCGGAAGAATGTGAAGGAAAAGGTATTTTTAAAAGACTGCCTGGGAGCTGTACAACGTTAAAATAAGCTAGTCGCTTTTATTGTTCTCGAAAATGGTAACGTATAAACACACTTGTAATTCTTGAGCATTGTAGATGAAAATTGGCTCAAGTTGGTTTTGAGTTAACAGTCAGGAAAATTGTATTTGAATATGTGTGAGGAACCACAGGAGAAAAGAAAGGGGTTTGGGGTTTGGTTTTTTTTTTTTGCTGTCACTAAAATTCTGGCTATCGTTGTTTTGGCTATCATTAAAATTTGTCCCAGTAAGGGACAAAATCACCAGACTTGACGCTGCAGCCTTGATCGAATCCTGCGCAGGAGCTATGACAGCGCAGAATCACAACTCGGAAGTCAGTAGGAGTTTCTCGTCTCTGAGGGCAGAATTTAGCGTCTTGTGCTATTCGAGGCTTGGTGTTGGGCTCGTTCCTAATCATCGAGGAGGGTTCTGGTAGATGTCAAGTGAAGAGAAGAATAGAGCACGCATCCTTCACCACTCAAGCCAGACAATGAAATTAGAAAATGGCACTGAGAGTTGATGTGAGAGAATTCCCCTGGATTCCTAGAGGAAGAATAAAACAAGAATGTATTGATTAAAAAAAAAAAAAAAAAAGAAAAGAAAAGAGAAAAAAGCAGAAAGAGCAGAAGGAAAGAGGGGAAAAAAGAAAATAAATTAGAGAAAGCCTGCCAGAATCCTCCTCAGAACCTATCTAATAATAAAGTCTGACATTAAAAGCTGTATTGTCTTTTTACATAAAGGCGCGTGTACTTACTGTTTCGTCTTAGTTTCTGGTTCTGCGTTTTTCAAATCTCTTAGCGAGCGTTTTGCATGCATATGATGTTTGCAGCACTACCCGCCCTTATTTGAAGACTGTTTTCAGAAGTCATTATTGAACTATAGGATAAAAAGGTATAAGCATAATTACGTGTTAAAGAGAATAAATACGTTCTGCTAGATAGTTAACCAGGTGAGGTTAAACAAGATAAGATGAATTCTGGTCTTTTTAGAAAACTGGCAGTCTTCATTTTAAGCTACAATGTAAAGTGCTTTATCCTGAGATTAGGTATTGTGGCAGAAGCTAAAACTGCCTTTTTCCCCTAACCGTGCCAGAATACAACCTCCTTTTCTTTTTGCGCTAACAAGACTGCTTTACCACCACAGCCCACTCTAAGTAATTAAATCAATCCTTTGTACTTACCGTATTCTCCTCTAGTGACGGTACTAGATCTGATTATATGCTTCATGCATATTCAAAGTACGGCACTGACAGCTCTTTAATGAGCTCTTACTTAATCAGTACGAACAATGTTCATCTTGTTCTTTTTTTCCTCATACATTAGAGCTAGGAACAGTTGGGGAAAAAATGAAACATCCAGCATTCATTTGAAAAATATATTGTACTTTGAAAAGTGTCTAAGCTGGGGAAGTTGCATTCTGCCCTTTAAAAGTCTGATGGACAAATTGGATTACTAGTATTGGATTAAATAACAAATGGTTAGAGGAGAAATGAGAAAAGCTCGCTGTGATCACAGGCTTTAATATTTTTTGTTACTTATAAAGCTGAAGGGGTCTTTAACCAGTTATTAAAGTCAGGATTAATTTGTAATGGTCCAACTTACTAGCTTTAAAAGGGTTTTGTTGTTGTTGTTGTTGTTGTTTTTTATTGAAAACAATAGCGTAATGCATGTATTATGGAAAAAAATTTAAGTTTAAGATCTGTGGGCTATTTATAGATTTTTGTCATCTTGTACTGGTTCAGATAAGAGGTTTGCATGTGTGGGATCGATTTGTTCTCAAACATGTTTTTCACTTCATTTAAATGATCTGTACAGTTTGGTTGTGTTTTTTTTTCCCCAAGAACAACACAGATATTTTCCCTATTTTAATTTCCAAGCATTTGTAGCAAGTCAATTAAATACTTGTTTTACACTTGGAAAGTGGAAAGAAAACCAACCCCAGCAGCAGCAGCAGGGTTTTACAGAGTGAAATTGTGTTAAAGAAAGGCTTTTTCTAATTTTTTTTTATTTAGAAATTGTAAATGTGAGTTTAGCGTGTGATGTTGCTCCAGTAACACTCAGTTTTTCCTTGTTGAAAGTGTTTCGCCTGCATCCTTCCACCAAGGGGGGGGGGGAAAAAAAAGAAATAATGCTCTAATGGTAGCGTATTTGCTGAAAAGAGTTATTTAAATTTCGTATATACGGGAGTTCATCTTTATTTTGCTTGCCTGGGAAGAATCTGTTTCAGCTCCGTGCGCAAGAATTTAAAAGCTGACGGTCAACAAATAAAATATCAGCATCGACTGCTATTAATATTGCACACATGTGTCATTTCACTGATCAAAAAGGCCTTCGCCGGGGTACAATTGGCCTTTTTCCAAATTGCAAGCTTTTTCTCAGCTTTTTCTTTTTTACTCTTTCTTCTTTTGTTGCTGCCTGGGGATTTGTGCCTATCGCAGCCGATATCACATGACCGGTGTCAGGGCATCACATGGGTCCAAAGCGAATACAAAAACAGATTAAAAATTCTGTAAAAACAATCAAGACTTTGTTAACTCACTTTTAAACCGGCCCATTCTATGGATATTGCGTGTGCTTCAGTGTCAGTGTGGAAATATCAAAAGAGGCACCTGTTTGGGTCTGACTCGACAGTTCTAAGCTTTACCTAGATTTTTTTCTCATTACATGTTGTAATTAACTTTATTTAGGAGGAATGCGTTAATAGAAAGAAGGTCATATCTTAAGTTTATGTTCTCACCCTGAGATTGCATGCCATGAAATTCAAGTTCAGATCCGCCGTTGAGCCAAACTCCTTTGAAACATTTCTGTTTTCAAGGCTTGCAAAATGAAATGCAGCAAGAACTTGCATTTATAATGGCATCTTTTAGCCAGAGATCCCAGACCACCCCAAACCCAACAAATTTAGTGTCATAAATTGATTAAAATGTTACTATGGCTACGTATGTTTGATTGTGGGAATTTATTTCACCGGCAGTCTGGCAATCTTACGTGCCACCAAATAGACCGGTCATTTTGCAGGGATAAAAAAGGGCAATCTATCCCCTTTTTCTTTCCTTATTCCCCAAATAAATTTCAGCTACTTGGTGCATTTCAACGAAAGGTTGCTAATATTGATTATCATCTACTTCTAAAAGCAGACCCTGTTCGATGGACCGATACAGCAACGCCTTTGATCTGTAACTTAACAGCAAAGTGTACCTATAAGTTTTAATCCTCTTTGGGGGAGTGCTGAACTGCTGAATATTATTGTAAATGCCATGGCGTAATATTTTCAGCCCAAAAACAGAAGGGCAGGTCTTGGGGGAGAGCATTTCTACGTGACAAACTTCTTTCTTCAGTGCTCCATCATCCAGGAGCTAGACCCTGTTTCTTCTGCTTGGAAAAAGGCTGCAGGGCCATCCCCACTTTAGGATGCTCCGTGCTTCCCGTCTCACCGCTAGCCCCCTTCCAAGGAACAGTGTCTTCAACAAGGAGCTTCCCAGGGTGATAAGTGGATGTGGGGACACGTCTCACATCAGAAAGAAGAGCATGCCAAATGGCGTGACATTTTTCTTACTGCGTGGGTCCACCAGCTCCACCCCAAGCTGGCCCACTTCCCTGTTCATCTCCTTTTCCTTCCCTTGTGTGGAGCCACCAAGCCCACGGGCCACAGCAGGGGGAATCAAAGAGTTTGGAGAAGGCCAGTGACCTCTCCTTGCAGGCAGCAGGTTCATAGCCAGGTGAGGAAGTGGTTCTCCATGCAGATCTGGGCTTGCACACTACCATGGCATTGGGTTGGGAACGTGCATGTGGCAGGCACGTACGTGCAAGCATTTCAGACGCTCCCATCCAGAAATTGAAAGCTTTCTTTTAGAGCAAAACAATATTTTTTCTGGTGTCTTTCCAGCTTCTGGTGCTGGAAATGGCTTCTCTGCAACCAGGGATCCTATGGTTTAAGTTCATAAGATAGCTTCCCTGAGCGTATGGCATCTTGCATCAGAGATTTCGGTACCTTTTACAAACATTGAAGAATTAACTTTTAGCACCCTTGTAAGATTGGTACGAGTGATTATCCCCATATCCCACACAAGGTGCTTAAATGCAGAGATCTGCCCACGGAGAAGTAGTGTTGAAGCTGGTGGAAGTACACAGAAGTCCCTTCTCATGCTCCTTTGCCACACTGTTTCAGGTTTCTTCCCAGTTTAGTTTTAATCAGAAGAAATGTGTGAGTTTCATAATTCAATGAGGTCTTTGCTCCTCCACTGACCTTGAGAGGTGAGAACAGCAGGTCACTACAGAGGTGCAGTCTCCACAAAGGACTTTGATGAGGTTTCTCCTAGTCCCCCAGCTCAGAGTGAGGTTTGGCTGAGCAACCCTGCTACGTGGAAAGGACAGTCAGGAGCCTCCTGGGTGCTCGTCTCCCTTTCCCCTGTGTGGCCTGATGGTGCAGAGGTGGTAATGGTCTTATAGAGTCCGGGTAGAGCGTAGCGCTGCCTGCAGCTATGGAGGGTCCTGGTCCTGGTCCTGGTCCTGATCCTGCCTGGGAGGCAATGACGATCATGGGCCAGGGAAAGGGCTGCTAGTCCATGCATACACACATGGGGACCCTTAGGCACCTGAACCCCAAAATGAGTCATATTTGCGCAGATGCTCCGTTTGATTGCGGGTGGAGAGACGAGTGGCTCTTTCCAGCTTGTGGTCTGGAAGAGTGGCCACAAGCCCAGAGAAGCTGAGGCGGTGCCCACGCCTTGGCCAAGGGTTCGGGATTACCAGCTCCTCTGCAGCGGCTTTGATCCCAACCACGTCATCCTGCCTGCCCTGGGTTTGCACAGGGGGACTGGCTCTTGCCCACAAGGATTGGGTTTGTCCTTGGAGGCCTGTGATGACCAGCAACAAGGGTTTTTTTCGTTGGGAAGACAGCACCAATATGGTTATTTCGTAAGACTTTAAAAGATACAGTACCAGTACTTTTTAAAAGGTGTTTATTTAGGTCGGGGTATCAGCGTGGTAAAGAACACTAAAACGTATGCTGAATAAAGTCTGCTTTCAAAGATTTATTTATGGAGCAGGCAGCACCGGGCTGCAGGACTTGCAGTTCTGTGATATTTTTACCCTTTGAGGGTACACCTTGTAACGCTCAATGACACTGGAGACTGATATTCCAAAACCTGAATTGAAATATGTCGCTCAATTTGTGAAATGCCACATAAGCAATGAAATTCTTTCGATTGCAGGAAGAAACACAGAAGAAGAGGAAGCCATGATGCAGGAATGGTTCATGCTGGTTAATAAGAAGAATGCCTTAATTAGACGAATGAACCAGCTTTCTCTTCTGTAAGTACCGATGGATACCTGTATTTACAAAAGGATGATTTGCTGGAATATTTACCCAGCAGGAAGGTGCAAAATTTTTTTTGCTTTCTTCCCATTAGACTTCAGAAATGTTCCCTCAAAAGTGAGTGGCGTGGCTGATTCGTGGAACACATCGAGTAACTTGTTTTTCTCATATTTCAGACTTGAAAATGAGAAGCGTGCAACGACACAAGCTTAGCCAGAGCTGCGGAAAAATAAATAATTAAAGAAATATTAAGCACAGTTAAGTTTGCAAAGGCCCAACAGTAGAATAAAATTGCGGTTTAGAAATGCGCAAGTAGATTTGGCTTGTGCCTCAGATGTGACAGGTGAAGACTATTCAGGGGACAGAGCAAAATTTGGGTCGCTACCTGCTTGGTAGAAAGCCTCGATCCTGTCGCTAGTTCAGCGGCACCGGGCTGCCGAAAGGGTATTAGCGACTCAGTCACGGTGCGGTGATAGCACCGATACTGCAAAGTAAGGACAAATAAACTTTTTTTCGCCAGCACTAGTGAGGAAGGGAGAAGGCGCTGCTCGCTTTTCACGGCGTCCTGCCCTCAGCGCTGCTTTTCCGTCTGCTCTCGGTTTCATTATATTTCTTTCAGTAATGCCACCTAGTGTAGATGCCTGCATACTTCCCTGGGAAGAGCCTGTGCTCACGAATTTCCGACCGTGTCTGAACTTGACAGAAGATTCTACCTTCAAAATATTAAGCTTTCTAATCCCGTGTCTAATTTTCATTATTCATTAGGGCAGAATGTATATAGGATAATACTTCCAGTGTCATATTATCTTGGTGAATAGGCCGATGCTGGAATTTGTTCATTAGATCCGGGGGAATGTTTTATACCTAGGACATTCCACAACAGCCGCTCCAAGGGTGAATATGAAATAATTACGTCCTGTAGCACAATAGAGTTAAACTGCCGGAATTAAAGCCAACATTAGAGAAAATTAAAAGGCCCTGTTACCGAACGTGCCACCTGAGCAAGGTTTTAAGTTTGTGTATATCATTTGTTTGGAGTAGCTTAAAGTTAAAGAGAAAAGTCGGTTATGAGTCCTAAAATCAATGTAAGTTAAAGGTTCTTTTAAGTGTTTAATGATTTAGTAATTAACATATTGATGAACTTTTGCAACTTGCCTAGGGAAAAAGAACATGACCTAGAAAGGCGCTACGAGCTGCTGAACCGGGAGCTAAGAGCAATGCTTGCTATTGAAGGTAAGAGCGATGCTGGGTACCGAGGGAAGGAAAATGCTCGCTGCCGAAGGTGGCTACCTGAAAGTACCGAACACGGAGGCTTCTCTGAAGCCCGGTCAGGAATTAATGCTGCTATTTACATTATTTCAAGTGACAGCGTGCAGCAAATACGCTGGGTCCGCGATCCCATTCTTAAGTTTTATTTGGGGGGAAAAGAAAAAAAGTCCAAGATACGTGGTCTCCTTGGAATAAACTTTGAAAAAAGTGATGAGGAGGTAAAGAATATTTGTCCAGGGTTTATTATTTTTTGTTGTAGTAATGCTTTCCTGGCTTTCTTGCGGCATCGCACTGCTTTGAGTGCCGCAGAAAATGGAAGAGGTGACCCACAGAAGGGAGCCTCCTTCCTTTTAGCGTTTCAGATCTGGTTTACAACAGTATCTCACTGGGGAAAAAAAAAAAATGTCACACTGGTTTTGGTGGTAAAAAACCCCTACATTTGCCAAGTAAACATTTCATCACAAGCAACAGCAGGATTAGTGCGATCCTTTGCACAGATTTTCTCCCCTCTCTGCAACTCTGCCGAGTTTAGTCACTTTACCTGAATGAAAACTCATGGGAAGATTGACACGTGGGATAAATGAAACAATCGCATCCTTTCCATAGGGCTTTCAAGTGAATTGTACAATAATCCTGGGGATGATTCATAATAAAAAAATAAACATACAGATAGCTTAAACCATTGCTTGCATTATTTTCTTATTTAAATATCTTAAGTGTTTTCTAATGCTGCACCGCTTATACCTCTCAGTCACAAACGCTGTCTTATAGTTCAAAGATGTTTGCTTAAAAGTTAATCCTTTGGGCTCTGTAAAATGGACCTTTTGTCTAATCAATGCAAATTGATTTTGCTATTCTGTATTGACCTCTCAACCCTTTGACTGTCCATGGTAATTTCTTTCTTCACCTGATAAGGTACCTGATCCATAATAAATCAATTCTAATTAGTTTGGAGACTTCACTGGGAGCATAAGTTTGTCGGAAAAAAGCAGCAGGTTTCAGGTAGCTTTTCCATATCTCTCCATCTGTGGTTATATTTTTTGCATAAGACTACATTCATTGTATTCTTGGATAAACTTGGCTCATAAATATCTACATTGCTTTCTGCAGAGACAAGCCAGTTTAATTGGGAATCATACTAATGAAATATGTAAAACATACAATACTCTAAAGCCGAAGAGGAGTTAAGAGATACTGGGTTTAAATCCGAAATTTCAATGCTTAATCGCCTCTTATATGTTTTACTGTCGTGGAACGTATTGGCAGCAGCTTTTGAATGTCTAGCAGCCATTCACACTTTGACTTGAACAAAAATCTTTCCTTTTTAAATTTCTTTTTTGTAAGTTCAGAGAGAGATGCCAAAACCAAGGAAGGCCCGCTTTTTTCTTCTTCTTTTTTTTTTCCTTTTTTTGGCGTGCTACTGGTGGTGTGGTAAACAGGGGTTTAGGGAGGAAACCTAAGTGCTGGAGAATTTTGGTTTTGTTTTTTATTTATACAGCAAAGTCCACATTTAGCATTTTCACCCTCAGTAAGATGATTAATCTGCTAGAAATTTTAGCATTTTTAGCTAAATTTAGATTTACCAGCAAATTTAGATTTTGCCTAAAAAGCACACTAGAGGAGAAACTCTCCCAAGAAAATGCCTGCGAAAACTCAAAATACAGGTTTGTGACACCTCACCTCTCGATGTGTGCATCAGCGCTCTGTCGCTTTCTGTGTCCGACATATGCTGGGATGCAAAGATGCACTTTTTCAGATGCACCGGTAAAACCACACCATTTATAATATGATTTCCACAAAGAAGCATGGGCTGGCCGGCGCTGTCTGCTCTGAGGCCGTTTAGCCGATTGCTAATGAGGGCTTGGGCTCTGTGAAAGAGTTGACAAGACAGATCTCACTTTTACCAGCACCAATTCCAAACCTGAAATATAGGGGAGGGAAAAAAATAAATATATACATTTTTTTATATATATATATAACAGGATGGGACCAGTTTGTTTGTCTAAAAGAAAGGCAGAATGCACTAACACAAATTGGAACTTTAAAAAAAAAAAAAAAAGTCTTTGAAAAGTGATAATTACTGTTTTGGTAAATTGCTCTAACTCTTCCACGCGTGACTGTGCTGTTTAAAAATCTATCAACCGATTTACTTAGCTAGTTGATGACAGGGAAAGAAAAAAAAAAAAAAGAAAAAAAGAAAAAAGAGTGCCTTGCGGATGGTAGCAGCCTGCTGATGGCAGATAAAGGGGGTTCACGGACGGGCGGCCCTGCCTGCGCAGGCAGCGTGTGGGCAGCGCTGGCGGCCGGAGTTGCTGCCCGTTCGAATGTTCGGTGATGTGGAGACCGTGTCCTCTTAGCCAGCCGCTAAAATGGAGGCTGAAGAGCCTTTTTGGAGTGTTACGGCACTTCATGCGGAACACATGAATGACGGAGAGTGGTAAAAAAAGGCAGACTTTCCCCCCACCCCCCCAGTTTAGCCGTAGAGATAAGAAAACAAGAGTTAACGCGCTGCCTTCTTCCAGTTAGGGAGCGTTCCTCTCCCTCCGCTGCTGAGGCTGCTCCGACCGAGATAGGCCTGAAATCCCTGCCTAATAGGCCAAAGAAAATATAGGTTACTGGGGCTGTTTGAACCTGGGACGGCGTCTTGGCTGGCTGTGCGGCAGCCGGCCGGCTCCCGTCAACAAGGTGCTGCATTTCACAGCCTGGTTTTTACTGCGGCCGAGTGGAGGGATGCCATGCTTTCGGCTACCTTTCCTCTCCCCCACTCTCCCCCCCATCTTTTTTTTTTTTTCGTTCGAGATTTAATGCCTCCTTAGAAAAGATAAGTTCGTTTTTGCACACCTTGGGGTGGTGTGTTCATTTTCTGCCCAAGAAATGGATCTTCTTTCGGATTTTGTACATCTTGATTTATTCTTGGCTTATAGTTTGAAGTGGGTGCTCTTCTAAAAGGATTTATGCATAGGTTCACTATTTTTGTAGTTATGGTTTATATGATAAGCTTTTTATATTTAAAATCAATATGTAATCCTGTGGAGGAGCTTATCCTCTAAAACCCCATTTGTAAATCTATTTTAGCTTTGTTACACCGCGCAGCCACAGTATTCCATAGATTGATTAGGTTCAGCAGCAGAATCCTATCAAATGGCCTGCTCTGATGATGATGCAAACTCTTTCAGGATTGCTAGTTGACTGGAACTAAAGATAAGACCTGACTGCAATCCCCCAATGTGCTCTTTACAAAACTCGTGTTAATTTTCATCAAAGTGCCGGGCTTATTTATTATAGTGGCGAGGTTGAAGGTTTTACTACAAGAACTTTCGACCATTTCTATTAAAGCATTTCTATGGGAACCGGCCGCCTCTTTGCTCAAAGTAATTATCAGTTTAAGCGGTGGGGGGGGGGGAAAAGACAATATGAAGTCAATGAAGATGAATAATTGAAAACATTTCTACTTTAACATGAGTTTAGCAAACTCTGTCATTTTAAACTGCCCATCGCGAGCGGTGGCACGGGGGCTTTAGCTTTCAACACTTTTAGCTCATATACAGCCTCAGAGCTTAATCCTATTTTTGTCCGGAGTGTAGCTTTTATAACAGTATTATTCTGAAATCTTCAAATTAATCACAGCCCATATTGTAGCTTCCCAGAGCTGCCGTCAGCCTGGGTAACTGTATGTGACAGGTGTTATAGGTAATCCTGGCTTAAAAGGCACAACAGGTAGGAATCAAACTTGAACACAGCTGCTTTTTTAAACATAGGGATGCTTCCCGAAACTGCTGCCCGGCAGTATTTTCTCGGATAAAACAAAATTGCAATGTAATCGCATATAAAATGATATTTAAATATTTGGTGTTGGTTCCCCTTTTAACCAATTGCTACTTGACTGTATTTTTGGGGAGGGGGGGTGGGGAGGAAGTCTGACTGCTTTTCTAAGAAAAAAAAGCAAAAAGGCAAGAGACTGTTTCTGCCAGCAAGTTTTCCCATGGCATATTTCAAACACTAATAATGAGCAAATGCAGAAACAAAAAAAAAAAAACCCAAACCCAAACAGTTTTGTTCCATGAAGTGCTAATATGATGTTATTTACCCCACGGGGCTACAAAGGTGGGCAACAAAAACTGTAGCCTTTAGAAAGGGACTTAACGGAGGTAGTGAAGGACTGAGTGAAACCTGTACCGAAATATTTCAATTGATGATTGCTGTTTCAAAAGCTAAAATTGCTGTTCAAACTGGAGAACTAGGGGGTGAAGCCAAAAAAGTAAACAAAACCAAAAAAACCCAACCCAAACCTTTAAAAATAAGGGCTTTTCCACTAAGGGAAAACTGTCGGAAAATTGCAAAATAATTAAATGGGGTGCAGGTAGAGACGGGGTTTTCCAGGTCCCTTTTCATCTAGAGTATCGTGTGCCCAGACGTGCCGGGGAGCCCGAGTCACAGCTCAGTTATCGGCAGGAGCCGGGGGGGGGGAAAGTTGGGGGCCGCGTCTGGCCGGGGAGCAAAGCCCTGTGAAAAATCGCCGCCGCGTCTCTGTCCTCCTCCTCGGCCCGGCTCGCCGCTGCTGCCCTTCGCCAGGCGGGTTCGTCGCGCCGAGATTGCGTTGCGAACGCAGGGGCTTTATTTCTGGGGGGAAAACCCGCCGCTTTGGGGAAGCTCTGACTCGCAGAGCCGTGTGTTTTAAGCGGGTGGAACCGAAGGAGCCTTCCCCCCAAAGGAGCGAAAGGGCAAGCCAGGGGTGGAAATCGAGAGACTGCCTTGAAAATTAGCACCTAAAAGGCTGCTCCCCAAATTAAAGCGGCTTTGTCGCGGGAGAAAGGGCTTAGATGGCCAGTCGTTTCGGCTGGTGGCTGCGTTACACCTGGAAAATTATTTCCTTAGCGGCGGAGGGGAAGCAACACATTTGAAAAAGAAAAAGAGATAGAAGGAGAAAGAAAGAGGGAAAGAAAGAAAGAAAGAGGGAAAGAAAGAAAGAAAGAAAGAAAGAAAGAAAGAAAGAAAGAAAGAAAGAAAGAAAGAAAGAAAGAAAGAAAGAAAGAAAGAAAGAAAGAAAGAAAGAAAGAAAGAAAGAAAGAAAGAAAGAAAGAAAAGAAGGAAGGAAGTAAAGAAAAGGAAAGGGGAAAGAGGAAAAGAAAGAAAGAGGAAAGAAAGAAAACAGAGGAAAAGGAAAAGAAAAGGGAGAAAGAGGGATAGAAAGAGAAAAAGAAGAAGATAAAGTAAAAGAGGAAAAGAAAGAGAAAGAGAAAAACTCCTGGGAAGTTTCAGCAGTGCCCGTTCAGGCTGATGCTCCGGGAAGGGCTCTGGGCCGCTGCCGTGCGTGTCCGCCTCTCCCAAGCGTGTCCGCACACACGTGTCAGCGTGGGTTTCCCCTGCCGGCCTGTGGACCCCTGACTCGCCCGTGGGCCCGTGTGCCCAGGCGGGGAGGCGAGGGCGCGATAAAAGCGGTTACACATTCCTGCCTTTCCGCCGCTTCTCCCAACCTTTATTGCACGATGCTGCATCTAATTTTTAATTTGTAAATACAAGGCTGAATTCCCTCTAGCACCACTTGCTTTCATAAAGCTTCTGAGCAGTTTGCTGTCTTGAATAAATTTGGCTTTGGAGGGGGGTCAGGGGGATTTGAACCACCGCATTCTTGCGGGGTTTGTGAAGATTCACATGGTAACCGGTGGCGAGCATTGTTCGGGTTATCTGAATAAGCACCAGCCATGTGAGTTTTAACATGATCGCCCAGGGCAATGGAGAGAAAGCCAAAAAGAACTGCACCCTCTCTCCCCTTCTTCGCCTTCGGGGAGGAGGAGGAGGAGGAGGAGGACACCGCCGGGCCGGTGGCGGTGGCTTTTCCCAGTGGTTTGGGGGTTTTTTTTTTGGAGACGGTGTCCCGTTTCCCTCCCGCTCCTCATTTGTCCGGCTATCTCCCTCATCATCTACCGCTCCTGCTTTTCATTGTTTACCTTCTTAATGAGGGAGGCGGGGAAGGCTGGGGCTTGAGTGACGGCGACAAGCCCTTACGGGGCTGGCTGGAGAGCCGGGGGCTGCGGGGCGGCCCCGGGGGGCTCCGGCGTGCGGGGCCGGGCCGGGCAGCGGCGACAAGGATCGATCCCGTTGGGAAAAAGAAAGGGGGGGAGGCTGCGGGGTGAAGGGGCCCCGCGATGTGATGTAGCAAGTGTATTTTTTTTATTATTTTGTTTTTTACTTCAAAGGTGGTGGGGGGTGTAATGCTAATTAACTGATACCTGCTTTTAAAGTTACTGCGAAGCATATGGTGCCCTGCGTGAGATTCCTCCCGCTGCTCGGAGGAATTAGCAAAGAGGAGCCGGGATGCGGCTCAGAACGGGCTTTTCCTGCCGGAGGAGGGGAAATTCGGTAAATGCCGGTGCCCGTCCAGGAAACAGTCGGGGGGGGGGGGGGAAGAACCAAAATAAAACAAACAAACTAACAAAAAACACCCCCAAAGGACCCCAAAGTCGCTGCCCAGGTGGGCGGGAGGAGAAAAAGCCGGCGGGATGCGTTTCTCCCCGCGGTGCCTCCGGCTTGGGAGAGCGGCAGCGGGCCGGGATGGGCGGGATGGGCCGGGATGTGCCGGGCCGGGATGGCCGGGATGTGCCGTGTTGTACCGGGATGGGATGTGCCGTGTTGTGCCGGGGTAGGATGTGGCTGGATGGGCCGCGATGCGCCGGGATGCGTCGGGCCGGGATGCGCCGGTGGCGGTCCCCCCGCCTCCGCGGCCGCGGGTCCCGGCGCGGCTGGCTGCGCCCCGGCGGTGGCGGCCGCGGCGTCTCAGGGCGGTTTTTGTTTTGTTTTTTCTCCGTCAGACTGGCAGAAGACCGAAGCGCAGAAGAGGCGAGAACAGCTTTTGCTGGACGAACTCGTTATTCTCGTTAACAAACGGGACGCGCTGGTCAGGGACCTGGACGCCCAGGAGAAGCAGTGAGTCGGGCAAAAGGGGTGGCTGGTGGTGGGGGGGGGTGTCCCCGCCACGGCCCCCACGGAAAGTTTGGGCCAAGTCCGCGGGAGCCGTAGCCGTGGTCCGGGGAGGGGCGGGGGGGGGGGGGGGGGGGGGGAGCTCGGCGCGGCCGCGGAGGCGAGCGCGCATCCCGCGCAGCCCCTCACCGCGCCTCCCGTCGCCTCTCTCCGCAGGGCCGAGGAAGAGGACGAGCATTTGGAGAGGACCCTCGAGCAAAACAAAGGCAAGATGGCCAAGAAGGAAGAGAAATGCGTCCTCCAGTGAGCGGCCTTTTCCCGCAGCGGTGGCGACATCGCGGCGCGGCTCTTTCCTACGTTTTTAAAATGCCGACCTGAGACTGGGGGGAAGAGGGAAAAAAAAATGTTTTGAAAAAAAAAAAAAATTAAAAACTTTTTTTCCATTTTCTTAGGCCAGATCTAGGCTGCGCCGGGCCCCGCTCTGTTGTTTGGGTTGTTGGGGTTTTTTTGGTTTCCATTGAAGCGAACTCGCGTTGTACCATGGTTTCCTTGTGGGCTCAGCTCTCCTGCCGAAAGGGTTTGAAACGAAATCGCCGAGAGCCCGGGCGTGCGGGCGATGCCGGGGAGGTGCGGAGGGAGCAGAAGAAATAAAGTCTGTCCTGGTTGCTGTAGCTGGAGGAGGGCTGAGTTTTGAAATAAATACGTTTTTTGTCGTAATAGGATTAGAGAGGGGGATATAGGAAAAAAAAATAAAAATCATTGGGAATGGTTTCATCTAGTCCTGCCATATGTAATACTTAATAAGCTACCTACATTTTATAGTTAGGTCAGATCCACCCCAGTTATTATTAAAAATGTGCTGTATTTACCAGTGTTTTATTTCAGCAGTTTTACACTTCCCCGGGAGCGGAGCCGAGCTGCTCTGCTTTACTCGGGGGGGTTTCTCGGGGCGCAAAGCCCGGGAGGCGGCTGCCGGAGGGGGCGGCCCGGGGCAGAACCGAGCTCCGGCCCGGCCCGGGGCACCGGGGCTTCTCCCCCCCCTCCGCCTCCCCCTGCCTCCCCGGGCCCGGGCCGCGCCGCCGCTCCGCGTTATTTATTGCGCCCGGGACGCGCCCCCCCCCCCCCCCCCCCGGCGTCCCCCCCCCGCGCCCCGCCACCCCGCCCCGTCCGTGTGCCCCCACGCGTGTCCCGCATCGTCCCTTCGTGGAGCTCGTCTCGTTTATTTATTACAATACCGAGTCATATATAAAATTTTCAATAAAAGCCGAATCTTTCTTACCGTAACTGCCGCTTTCCTCTTTACCTGGGAAACTCCCTCCCTCCCCTCCATCCTTCCTCCCCTCCGCCGGCCGGGGACGGGGCCCGGGAACCGGGAAGGGCCCGACCCGCCGCGAGGGGGGGTGCAGCGGGGCTCCGCCGCCCCGGCCGCCGCCGCTTCGCAAATGCAACGAAACCCACAGAAGGGAAAAGTTTTTCGTTTGTTTTTAATAAAACCCAAGTCGGGGAGGGGGAGGGAGAACTTTTCCCTGCGGGGGCCGATGCCGGGGGTGTGGGGGGTGTGCGCGGCCAAAGCCCCGCTGCGGGCCGCGGACGCGCAAGGAGCGCACCCGCGGGGGAGCGGAGCGGCGGGGCCGGAGGGAGCCCAAAACCGGCGGGGACGCGGCTGCCGTCCCGAGAGGGACCCCCCCCCCCCCCCGACCCGACCCGCCCCCCGCAATCGCCGGCGGCTCCGGGTGCAACCGCGACCCGCTCCCACCAAAAAAAACCCAAATTCGCTCGTGGAGGAGGGAGGCGAGCGGCCGGCGCCGGGCCGGGGTCCGGGGGTGCGGGGGCTGCCCCGGTGCCCGCCCGGTGCGTTTGGCGCCGGTGCGAGGAGCTGGCGGAGGATGCGCGGAGCGTCCCGCCGGCGACAGCGCAGGGGCGGCGGGCAGCCGGCTCCGCCGTGCCCCTCTCCCCAAAACCCAGGGGCTGGGGAAGGGGTCACACACACGGACGCGGTCCGAGGGCTCCGCGGCCGCGGAGGGCAGCGTAGCCTTGCGGTGTGTTGAGGGGGAGAGGGTGGCAAAGCCCGCGGCGCTGCCCGTCCGTCCGGGCACCGGGAGCTGCTGAGCCCCGAGGCCGGTGGGGGGGGCAACGGGGGGGGCCGTGGGTGCGGGCGGGCACCATCCCCCTCCCCCCCGCGCTTGTCTGTCTTCTAATGCGAAAAAAGTAACTCGGTGCCCGGGTTGCGGGAAAAATAAGTGTTTTGTGTCCCCCTCCCGCCCCCGGCCCGGGAACTGGCCTCAAGAGTGAGCCCCCCCCAGCCCCCCGGAGGGCCCGAGCTGCCCCTGCCCTGCCCCTGCCCTTCCCCGCCGGGGCCGGGGGGACGCGCAGCCCGGCCCCCTGCCCGCCCGCAGCCCCCGCCCGGCCGCCCACCTTACCTGGGCGCAGCGGGGAGGGCGCAGGCTCCGTCCGGCGGAGGGAACGGGGGGGGGGACACGACAGCGGGACCGTCACCACGGGGGGCGGCGAGCCCCGCGCCCGCCCTGCCCGCAGCCCCCGGCCAAGCCTGCGGGGAGGCGCCCGCAATTGTGGATTGGGCAACCGCCGTGGTTGCGGAGTGGGGGTGCGTAGTGTGGGGGTTTGGGGGGGGGCACAGAACCCCCCCCGGTGTGTGTGTGGGGGACACCCCCGGGGGCCGGCTGCTGCTCGCCAGGACCGGGGCTGCACTGGCGGGGAGAAGTGATGGGAAGGCGACGGTTGGCGGCGGGGGGAGCGCTGCCCCGGCCCCGGGAACTGCCCCGGAGGGACCGGGCCAAAACGAGGGGGGCTGGAGGGGGGGGGGAACTGCCCCCCCAAACCCTTCCTCCTCCCTCCTCCTCCTCCCTTCGCTTTTTGTGAATGGGCCGCGGCGCCTTTGTTGCGGGGAGAAGTGCCCGTGTCGCGCTCTGACTTTCGTGGGCGAGCGGAGGAGCCTGTAAACCTCCCTTTCTCTCCCCGCACCGGCTCCCTCCCGCCCGGATTAGCCGGTTCCCTCCTCGCTCGGGAAAAAAAAAAAAACGGGGAAAAGAAGGGAAAAAATAAATAAAATAAAATGGGGACGGGGGGAGGAGAAGGAAAACCGCGCTTTGGTCGGGGCCGGCGCGCAGCGCCTTTGAACATTAGCTCGCTTTCAGCTCCAGCGGCAATTAGAGGGAGTTGATTTGGGGAGACCAACAAAAGCCGCGCACCGGCGCCCTCGTTAGAGGTGCGGGGCCTCTCCGCGACCCCCCCTCCGCCCCGCGCACCGGCCCCGCCGCTCCGCGCCCCCCCCCCCCTCCTCCGCCTCCCTGCGCACCGACCCCGCCGCTGCGGGCAACGAGTCGGACTGCGCGGAGCGGCGCGGTGGGTCCCATTCGCCACCCCCACACACACCCCCCAGGGCCGCCCCTCTCCCCGCCGCCCCCCGGCCGCCCCCGCCCGCTCGCCCCCCGCGGCGCGGAGCAGCCCCTGAATTCGGGACGCGCGGGGAAAGGTGCGGCGGCGGCTTTTTTTTATTATTATTTTAAAAGCACAAAGTTTGGGCGAGCCTCCAGACAGCGTGGGGGGGCCGGGACCCCGCTCCCCGCGGTGCCCCCCGCTCCCCGCCGTCCAGCAGCGCCCTCCGCGCCGGCGGCTGAAACTTTTCCGCCGTCCCCTCCGGACGACGGGGACGCGGAGCGGCGGCGGGGTGTTTGCCGGGGCTGAGTTGCGGGGACGCGGAGGGACTCCCCCCCACCCCCCAACAACTTCTCTAACCATTCCCATCCCCGCCATCCCCTCCGCGGAGGTTGCGCGGGGTCCTGCGCGCACCCCCCCCCTCCCACTCCCCCGGCCAGCTCTCCGCCGGGGCCGGCCCGGGCGCGGCGGCGGGTGCGCGGGGGAGCGCGGAGCGGCGCGGGGCGGGAGGGGGGGGGCGGTGGGGGGGGCGCGGAGGCAGCCGTCGCCCTGCGCTGCCATTGCCCGTCGGGCTGTCAGTCAGGCGGGGAGCGGCCGGGGATTGGCGCCGGGCTGGTTACGCAGATGCTTTGCGCGCACATACAAGGGTAGGGCCGGGGGTAGGTGATCAATCCTCATCAGGGCCGCGGCTCCATCGCCCCGACAGCGCGGGCCGCCGGCAAGGTAACGCGGGGCACCCCGGCAAGTTGGGGGTGCGCGGCCGGGGCATCGCCCCCCCACCCCCCTTCCCCGGTCCCCCCCTCCCCAGGCCGCCTCTCACCTGCCGGACCCCCCCCCCCCCCCTCCACCTCCGCCCCATCCCGCCCGCCCCCTCCGCGCCCCCCTCCTCCCACCCCCCCCCCGCCCGCTCCGCCCTGCGCGCAGCCCCCGCCGCTGCTCCGCAGGTGGCCGCGCAGGTGAGGCGGGCGGCGGGCACCGCGCTCCCCGACGGGGCGGGCGGCGGCGGCGGGACGGAGCGGGCCGGCGGCACCGGCACCAGCGGTGCGAGAGTGTGCGTGTGTGTGTGTGTGTGCGCGGTGTGTACTCCGGGATTTTCCTCTTTCTCTTCTTTTATTTTTCCTACTTTATTCGCCCCTTTTCCCCCTCTCTGGCCGCCCGGGACGGTCCCGCTCCGCCGCGCTCCCCGGCAAAGTTATGCAACGGCGGGTCACGGCGCCCGGCCTGCCGATGGCGGGCGGGGGGGGGGGGGGGGGACGACGACGACGACACACACACAGGTGACACCCCAAACCTGCCACCCCCGCCGCCGGGATGCCCACCGTACCGCCGGGATCGGGGAAGTCTCTGTGCGTGTGTATGTGTCGGGGGGTGCCGGTGCGTCCCGGCCTCGGGAGCGGGGGCCGCCCCCGGGGCTCGGCGGGGCCGCCCGGGGTCTCTCCGCCCCTTCCTCCCCTCCGCGTTTATCTGCTGCTTTTTTTGCCACCCCAGCCCGGTCGCTGCCTCCCCGAGCCGGCGGCCGACGGGTCCCCCCCCCGTGTGCGTGTGTGTGTCCCGGCCCCGGGACGGGCCCCGCCGCCGTCCCGTCCTGGCGCTGCCGCCCGCTCGGGTGCCCGCGTTCTCCCTTTTCCTTTTCCCCCCTTTTTAACTCTTATCCATTTCTAATTAAAACGTCCCCGTCTGCTCGCTTTTAAATTAATTATACTTCCCTCCTCTGGTACCTCCTTTTGATTCCTAATCCAATTATCTTTTTAAATAATTGCTTTATCTCTCCCCATCGCCGGGCACTGATGCCTCTCGGCACTTGCACGCAACTCGCTTTCGTTTAAAATAAAATAATAATAATAATAAAAATTTGCAATTAAAGGCCGCCTGCCCGGTGCCCCCGGGGCGCCCATCGCCCGGACTCGGGGCGGCCGGACCCCTAACCCGTCTCTCTCCGCTCTCTCCCCAGGCGCTCCGGCCTCGCCTCTGCGCAGGCAAGAATTCCGCCTTTTTGTTTCCCGATCCTCGTTGTTGTTTTAATATATTTTTTCTTTTTTTTCATTGTTTTTTTTTTTTTCCTCCTCCCTTTGCCAGCGATCGCTTGAGGACCTCACGGTGGTGAACGGCGGGACAGAACGAAAAAAACTCCTTTTACGCCAATTTTTGTGCTCCGTTTTTAAATTGTTGTTGGCTTTTAATTTTTTTGCCTCTTGTTTGGGGTTTTTTTGGGGGGATTCTTTTTGTTGGGGCTTTTTTTTTTTTTTTTTCTCCTTTTCCCCTCTCCCCACCCCACATATTTGATTTATTTTATTTTTATTTTTATTTTTTTTTTCTGCGGGACTTTGGAGGAAACCTGCCCGGCTTTTAGCATGATGTCTTACCTTAAACAGCCCCCTTATGGTATGAACGGGCTGGGGCTGACGGGCCCCGCCATGGACCTGCTGCATCCCTCCGTGGGGTACCCGGGTGAGTGCCTTGTTCCGCGACCCCCCCCATCCCCGCCATCACCCACTCGCACTCCGGTGGGTGCCCGTCAGCAAGTGGAGGGGAAAAAAGCTCCGTCCCGTGCGGGTTTGAGGAGCCCGTGGGGCCACACAATTTGGGGTGGGCTGTGGGGTGGGTACCCCCCTTTGCCCGCAGCCTGGGGTGGGGGGACAGCGCCAGTTCTAGGTGAACTTCCCCCCATCCTTGGGGTTCCTTCATTCTCACAGGGATTTTTAAGGCTAAAAAAGCTTTAATAATAAAATAAAAAAGGTCGATCTATTTCGACACAACGAAATCTCTGCGCTGCTCCCGCCGGGGCCAGGCCTGACCCTTCCCCAGCCCTGTGCCCCTCATCCTGCCCGCAGCAGGACAGGGTCCTGCCCGGGGGGGGGTGGGGGGGTGGTGTCACTGCCCGGCTGGGTTGTGTGGGGACCACCGCCGCTCTTTGGGCTCAGAGGGACAGGGGGGATGCTTTGCAGGCCCCTGCCCCGGGGGTTGCCGGGGTTCCCGCCGTGCTGAGGGGTGCGGGAGGTGTGGGGGGACCCGGTGTGACCGGCGTGGCGGTGCTCGCCCCCAGCCACCCCGCGGAAGCAGCGGCGGGAGCGCACCACCTTCACCCGCTCGCAGCTGGACGTGCTGGAGGCACTCTTCGCCAAGACCCGCTACCCCGACATCTTCATGCGGGAGGAGGTCGCCCTGAAGATCAACCTGCCCGAATCCCGAGTCCAGGTACCGGACCTGCGCGGGGAGATCCTTCACCCTCACGGGTCGGGGTGGGGGGATGCGGGGGCACCCCGGCGCCGCTCGCATGATTCAGACCCGGCTCTTCATCCACACACGTCCATCTTGCCTGGGGGCTCCCAGCTGCTTGGCTGTCCCGCCGTGGTGGCATCAGGGCAAAGGGGGACTTTTATTTTTCCTTTTTATTCTCTTTTGTTAATTTTATTTTTATTAATATTTTTTTTTTTGTCCCCCTCCACCTGCCCTAGGGTGCAGCAGCCCTGCTACCCGGCTGCTTCCCAGGGGGGCTCCCTCTGGCACTGCCCCCCCGGCGATGGTGCCCAGTGGGGTGGGATTCACGGGCAGAACCCCACTCAGGATCTGTCCCCCAAAACCATATTTTGTCACTGCGCCGGGGACATGCACAAGCTGGGACACCCCAGCCGCTTGGCCCCAGGCATCCTCACTTGGGGCGGGATGGGGGGTGGCCTGGGTGCCAGACAGGGCGGGTTTTTTGTTGTTGTTGGTTTTGTTTTTTTTTTTTTGGGGGGGGGATGCGGGGGTGTGCGGTGCTAATGGCTGGGCGTGGGTGCTGGGAGAACTGGTGCCGGGGTGAGGTTGGTTGGGTGCTCCTGGGGTGAGGAGGGGCTGGGGGGGTGAGTGGCGAAACCCCCCCCCCCTCATTCCACCTCCCCTCCTTGCCCCACTGCTCATCCTCCTGCCCCCTGTTTTCTCCCCCCAGGTCTGGTTCAAGAACCGCCGTGCCAAGTGCCGGCAGCAGCAGCAGAGCGGCGGTGGGGCCAAGAGCCGTCCGGCCAAGAAGAAATCCTCGCCGGCTCGCGAGAGCTCAGGTTCGGAGAGCAGCGGGCAGTTCACGCCGCCGGCAGCGGCCTCCAGCTCGGCCTCCTCTTCCTCCTCCAGCTCGGCCTCATCTGCCCCGGCGGGTGCCCCGGCGTCTCTCAGCACCCCGGCGTCATCCATCTGGAGCCCGGCTTCCATCTCTCCTGGCGCGGCGCCGGCGGGGGTGACGGTGCCCGAGCCCTTGCCGCCGGCTGCCGCGTCCTGCATGCAACGGGCCGGCCCCGCCGCCGCTGCCGCCTCCGCCAGCTACCCCGTCTCCTACGGCCAAGGCGGGGGGTACGGGCAGGGTTACCCCGCGCCGCCCTCCTCATCCTATTTCGGGGGCGTGGATTGCAGCTCCTACCTGGCACCCATGCACTCCCACCACCATCCCCACCAGCTCAGCCCCATGGGGCCCTCCTCGGTGCCTGGCCACCACCACCACCACCCGCTGAGCCAGAGCTCGGGCCACCACCACCATCATCACCATCACCACCACCACCAGGGCTACGGCGGCACCGCGCTGCCCTTCAACTCCTCCGACTGCCTGGACTACAAGGAGCCCGCCGCTGCCGCCGCTGCCTCCTGGAAGCTCAACTTCAACTCCCCCGACTGCCTCGACTACAAGGACCAGGCGTCCTGGCGCTTCCAGGTCTTGTGAGGGGCTGACCGCCGTCCGTCCCCCCCCAGCCACCACAGACCCCCCGCCCTGGGTCTCCCCGCCGCCTTCGGGGCAGGACTCCAATTCTTCCTCCTCCTCCTCCTCCTTCTCCTCCCTCTTCGTTAGCAGTGGCGATGCCCTGGGGGGTGTCCTACCACCCCCATCTCTACTGACTGATATTTATTTGCTTCCTGCGCCCCTCCAGCGGGTTTATTATAATTATTATTTTTTTAAAACGCAACAGAAGAGGAGTTTAAAAAAAAAAAAAAAAGTAAAATAAAATGCCTAGCGTCTCCCCTGCTGCCCCCACCTCCGGGCAGAGGCGCAGGCTGGCTCCTGCCCTGCCGGTGCCCCCCCAACTTCACGCAGGGACCCTCACCCCCCTCCCCGGGTGCGGGAGCCCCCAGTTCACCGGTCCTGTACAGCCTCTTGCCGCTGGGAGCGGCGGGAACGATGTAAATACTAGGTCCGTTCCAGTGACCGTGATTATTTTTAGTTGATGCTGTTGGGTTGGCATTTCTCTAGATTCTAACATGGAACAGAACTTTAAAAAAAAAAAATTTTTTTTTTTAATTTTAATCCCCTTCCCCCCCCCCACCCCCAAAACGAATCTTTCCCTGTTTTGCGGCCTCCGTCCATCCTCGAGGGCTCAGCGTGAGCTCAGCCGTGCCGCCGCGGGGCTGGGGCCGGGGTAGTGGGGTGGGGGGGCAGCAGCCCGGGGATGGGGGGTGCCCGGAGGGGAGGGAAGGGGTGCCCACCTGATCCACAACCTGCAGACCAAAAAACCCAAAACTTTTGGAAAAAAAAAATTAAAAAAAAAAATAAAAAGGAAAGAAAAAGAAAAGCAGAAAAAAAAAGTTTTGGTTTATTTTTTGGGGGTGGAGGGATGCAGGGGAAAGCAGCTCTGCTTCAGGCTTAGGGGGGGATGTGACTTTTTGGGGGTGTGTTGTTTGGTTTGGTTTGGTTTTTCTTTTTTTTTTTTTTTTAGCCCCTTCCGTGGGTCGGTGCATTGTCGCGGGTCTGGGCTGCAGCCCGCTGTGCCCGGCTGCCTTTCCCGCAGGGGGAGAGGGACAGTGTATGTGTGATTTTTGATGCCGTAACCCCACACTTCCCCCTTCAACTGTAAGGCAAACCCCTGCACCCCCCTAGTCCTTCTTCCCCCCACCCCAATAAAATCCAAACTAATAAACGCGGTGGTGTCCTGTCCTCCTTCCTCCCCCTCCCCGTCCCCCGCCGCCTCCTCTTCCCCAGGAAACTTCCGTGGGGGGAGTGCGGCACTGGGAAAGGCTTCCCTGGGGGATCCCAGCAGGATTGTGGGGGATGTGATGAGTTTGTGAGTGCTGTGGAGGGGGACCCACCACGGCCGCCGCTGCGGATGTGGGCTGGGGACCCGCTTTTATGTTAATTGATGCTGTTAATTGGTTACTGATTTATTGCTGCACCGCGGTGCTGGCGGGACTCGTGCAATGGGCGAACACTGGCCAAAACAGCACCTGCTGGGGTGGGCCACAGACTCCCCCCCCCCAACCCTAGGCAGGGCTGGGGGGTGCAAGGTGCCCCCCAGATGTAGGCAGGCAGCCCTCGGCCCTCCTGCACGGGGAGGGATGCTCAGCACCCGGCTTCCAGCCCTGGCGCACCGTGTTTCCCTCCGCAGCCGGCACAGGGCGGGAAATGGGGGGATGAATTATTTCTAATTATGTCTCTTGACAGTCTCCCCCTCTTTACTTTTTTTTCCCCAGAGGCTGCCCAGTGGTGCTGGGGGCTGTTCCCACTCCCGAGGGGCCACCACCGCTGCTCCCTGGCTTGGGGCATAGATGCACTGGTGGTTCGGAGCTTGGCGGGGGTGTGTGTTGGGGGGGGGTGGCATCCCCGAATTCCCCTCCTGTGGCCTTGCAGCAGTGCCCAGTGCAGCCCAGGGCCATGCCATGCTGTCCCCAAGCACCCCTGGGGCAGCAGGGACCGTGGGGGGCGAGAGGTGTCACACCGGTGTGCTCCAGGCAGCTGCTCTGGGAGGGGGGTGTGTTTGCACCTCCCTGTCCCTCCCCCCAGCATCCCAGTGGGGTGTCAATGGGGCCGGCAGTGTGCTGCGGCTGCTGGGGAATGGGCTGCAGCGGGAACACCAGCGGGGGCCAGCCCCTGGGGCCACCGGCACAAGCCCCGTGTGTCCTTCCAGGGTCACGGCCGATGGCCTCCAGCACCCGCACCCTGCAGCAGGGAGAGATGGGAGGGGACGGGTGCAGCTGAGTTGATTTTAGGGGATTTCTTTTCTTTCTTTAAAGGCTGTTTTCCTTGTTGGCTCCTTCACTGAATATATATATAAAAAAAAAATATATATATATAAAAAAAGATATACTTAAGTATATATATGTAAGAATTTTTATATCTATCTATCTATATAAAATAATCGTTCTATTCTGCAAGCAGTAGCGAGGCAGTCATCGCACCAAAGGGTGGCTGTACAGGCACTTTGAGCGCGGGCCACGCGTGCTGGGGGGTGGGAGCCACCAGCCTGTGTGTTCCCCAAGCTCTTTTTTTGAAGGGACAAAGTTATCACAGCCCTCCTGGAGCTGTGAAAGAAATAAATCTGCGCTGGGCACAAAGTGAACCAAAGTTTCCCCCCCGAGATGTAGTGAGCATCCATGCAACAGCAGCCAGCAGGTCTATACCCTCCCCCCCCATCATCTTTAAACATAAATTACACACATTTCATTTCCTTAAAAATTGTGTTCCAGCGTAACTCAGTAAATCAGCACTGCTGAGAGGTGCAGACAAGAGGAGAGCTTAAACTTTGCTCCCTTGGTTTTGGTGATATGGTCCTAAACCTCTTCATCCAACGCCCCATGGTGTAGCGGGATCCCAGGTTGATGTCTCTGCGGGGTGCCCGTGTCCCCCCAGGGGAACCCTCTCCAATTTGGGTGCCTGGTGCTGCAGGCTGGTGGCATCTCCAGCATCCCCCACGCCGCAATGCGGGCTGTGGGCATTTTCCTGCCTGGCTCGTGCAAGGCAGCGGGGCTGCTCGCAGAGAGCTTTTCCTGATCACATCAAATAGTGGTTTTGCCCTCAATGCTTGGCTTCATTTTTGGGTTATTTTTTGTTGTATGTCTCCCAGCCCTGGAGTTTCTTCAAAGGTCGACGTGCACGACTCGAGTGGGAACTGCTAGTTTGCTGGAAAACAACTAAAATTATAAAATTGTGTTGTGTTGTGTTTTTTTTTTTTTTCTCGTATTGGGTAGAAACCCCCTGGAAGAATGTCATGGTGACAAACCAGCGCATTGCCCGCCGGCCAGCCCGGTGTGGTCAGGCCTCGTCCTCCCTCTGCCGCCCATGGGTGGGTGCCAGCGGGGGTGGGCAAGATGCGACTTGCACCCACCGGTGGGGGAACACCGGGATGGGGAGGGTCCTGCCAGGTTTTGCACCCACCCCCCTCCCCCCTTTTTCCATTTCACCGGAGAAAACATCTCCCACTGTGGGCTTCCCCGCGGCGCTGCCGCCCCCAGCACAAGTCTTGGCAGGCACCGCGGCACCCTGCCCGCTGCCCGGCTCCGGGAGCAGGCGCCGGCGGGATCACAGGGCTTTTCATGTTGTTTTGGGCAGCCCGGTTGTGAAACAGCCACCCGGGAGCCTCACACCTCAAGCGAGAAGGCTGCTGGGTGCACGGTTACTATTAGTATTTAATTTTTTTTTAATTATTATTTTATTTTTTTAAATAGCATTTGCTGCCAGACCGCGGTGCTGCCGGTGGCCCAGGGGCCGGTGCCGAGATGCCGGGTTACCCGGCACGGCCCGGCGAAGCTCCTGCCTCTCACCCGAGTGCCGGCAGCTGCCTCCACACGCCGGTGCCTGCTCCAAAGGCTTCCCTGCCTGTAAGTCAAGGGCCAACACTTGGGGGTGGGGTGGGGGAAGAGGGGCAGAGGGGGGAGAATATTACCCAGCTTGGGATGCCGTTAGTTTTTCTGCTTGGTGCATCACGGGCCTGAAATAATTGATGATCTATTCGCCATTATCAGAGTATTCGCTCTGAGTGAAGTGGAAAGCCGTGCTTTTTTGAAAAGCTTTTTTTTTTTTGGAAAGCTTTTTATTATTTTTTTTTTGTGGTGGGGAGCTGTGAGGGGTGATGATCCCACCGCCCCGAGTGGTACCCGGCCACGCAGCGGTGGGCAGAGGCCAGGCAGGGTTGCTGCCAGCCGGGGTGGCCAACAGCCGGCTTGGGTGCAGGACGTGCTTCGGGGACCCGAAAGTGCTACATCCCAGCATGAATTAAAATACTAAAAAAAATTATAAATTCTACCATTAGCAATTTCAGGAGATATATACCACCCTAACATGGCTTATTACAGTTATTCCGAGGACACCCTTTCTGGCAGAGCACAAAGAGACGAGACGGGTGATTACAGCCGTAATGAGGAGCCGCCGCACCCCACCATTTGTGGCTTTCCCTGCACTGACCTCCACGTTAGCCACTCACTGCTAATTCACGCACTTCGGGCAGCAATTAATGCACATAAAAAGCCCGCATCGGTTCCAAACCTGTTTTGAATTTGTCGATAAAAAAAAAAGTCTGCCGGTGTAACCCCCAGCCGAGGAACCTGCTGTACTGGGGAGCTCTTCTCTCATGTCGCAGGGGGGAGCACAAAAAGCTGCGGGGAAGGAGGAGGGCGAAAATGGTCAGAGGGCTGAAGCCTAAAGGAAAACATATGCCCAGTTCCAGTTAAATCCCTATTCAACACTTTTTTTTTTTTTTTTTCCAGGGCAGACAGGACTTTTCCAAGAAAGCCATGAGAGGATTTTTTTTTTTTTAATGAAAAACTGTGATTTTAGGAAACGGCACTGGGGATCTTATGTACATTTCTAGTATCACTTCCTGTATATTTTTAAGCTGAAATCCTCTTAGCATGCAAAGTAAATAGATTATGATATACCGAAGGATTAAGAATCACTGTCTGGTGTCAGATTAATCCCTCATATAGACCATCACTTGTACTGACAGAAATATGGCTGCAATTCAGCAGAATAGCTGTACGGCGAACCAACGCATCGCAGTGTCTCAGGCAGAGCGGGGGCCCGGACGCCGCCGTCCGTCCTTGCGCCGCGTGTGTGTCGGAAATGGAATATGAATACGAACATTAAAGGTGCGCTCCCCTCCAAGCGCAGCCGTCACAGGCACAGCTCCGCACGGGGAGGCGATGCAGCAGCCCGCTCTGTTTCAAAGCTCTCTTTATTAATTTTTTTCCCCCTTGAGCCTACAAAAAAAACCCCAACCCTAGGTGTCGCAGACCGTGTGCTCCCTTCAAACCGTAAGGATAAAAAGCCTCCTTCCAACAGACACACAGGAAGGCGCCGATAAAGTACCGAAATGGGTTGGGAGTTTTTCTGGTGCGATGAAAATGGCCCATCATGCAGCAGAAAACCAGCAGGATTTGTGCTGGAAGGGGAAAATGGCTGACTGACCGTGAGCACAAATATTTTATTTGGGTAAACACAGAATCTTTGTTAATAAAATACTTCTAATGGCTTGGTTTGGTAGTTTGCTTTTTTTGTTTGTTTGTTTTTTGCAGCTAAACTTTTTTTTTCAGTCCATTCATTGTACAAATTTGTTTGTCGTACAAAACCCACTTCAAGAAGCTCGCTGGCTTTGGGTCGTGACCACCCAGCGCTCCCAAAAAAGCTCCAGCTTAACCCAGAGCCGTGCCTACGGCAGAGCACAAAAAAAAAAAAAAATCTGTGTCCATACACGCTGCGCCCGATCAAATGGTGGGAAGAAAGCCCCACAACCATGCTCATCCCTCTCTTCCCCGTCAGAAAAAAAACCAGAGGGCTGAAACAGGTTATGTTACCTTCTCAGTGCATTTTCTCTTGGTGGTTAGAGGAGGCAGATTAAAATCTGGACTCCAATGGAATGATGTTTAAGAGGCTCCGCGTCTTTTTTTTCAAGGCAAAATAATGGTTATTCAACTAAGATGATATATCTAGATATGAAAATTGAGAGCATTCTTCGAAAAATGCTGCTGACTGTGAAAGGCTGCTCTTTCACAGAGGTATCCTGAGTGAAGATTTTATCTGCTGGTATCTCAATAGGACGGTTTTCAGAGCCTTGAGTGGAAATTCAAATCTGCTTCCAAGTGAAGATTGTTAAAATATATAATGCATAGAGAATTACGGACTTTCTCCTGAGAAGTTTATGGATTCGTCCAAGAACCCCCACCCCCCAAAATTTTTCAGCATTGTTTGTACTGTAAATGGGGATCCGCAATTACTTGTGTCTTTGAATGGCACGATGAAAATGTCACCAAATTGCCCTCCATAAGCAAACGCAGGGCAGCTGGTGCCTGGACACGTTCGTGTTAACTCAGAAATCATTCAGAGGTGTAAGGGCAACACTTTTTCTAAGCACTTTGTCTTCTGCTGGCGGCCAGATCCAGGGCTGTCTGGAAGTTCGCTGAAGGACTTTCTGTGAACTTGGCCAACTCGGTGAGGTTTCGCTTTCTTTGCTCTGGCAGCGAAGGGGGTCCCACGCTCGGTCACACCATCCCGAAGTGCACGACTTTGAGAGACCCGCTGTCTCTGGTCTCCTGCGGAGAGGTAAGAGGCAGGATCAGGCAATGAGGGATGGACACCTTGCATGGTCATGGAAAACACCGTCCCAACCCCGGGAGAAAAGACAATGGCAGACTCTGTCCCAGTTTGGCCTGGGAATGGAGGACGCAGCCCTAAAGCTGCCTTGTCATGCAAGGTGAGGCACTTCTCCCCTTTTTTTTTAAGCCCCTTTGCAACCCCCATCCCCGGCTGCTCTTGGGGAAACCAGGGGCTGCAACTCCAGTGACAGCTCCCTGTGTCCCCTGTGCTGGACACGGGCTTAGGATGCAAGGGGCTGGGAGCTGAGGCTCCGTCAGTCTTTGAGCCCCCTTCCCGGTGCCTGGAAGCTTATCGGCAAAAGTGAACCTTTAGATTTTTGCCACCTTTTAATTAAAATGTACTGCAAACACCACGAGGCTGGGTTAACACCAGTGGGTAGAGAGGTTTTCAAAGTTATGCGCGGGACGGCATTTTGCATTCCTCATACAACGCAAATACGTGATTTAAGCACAAATCCCAGGGTGGAAACACCAGCCCTCTGGTTTAGCAAAGGACAGGAGGATGGGACAGATATGTGCCACAAGTAGAGGTTATTTCATAACATGGACTAACGTGCCCGTGAAACACATGAAATACTTTGCCCTGGAAAGTGCTGTCGTCTAGTGAGTCATTGCTTTCTTTTGAATTACAGATGAGTAGCCAGCCCTTCACCAGGCAAAGAAAAAAAACTAGGTGTGGAGCTGAAAACAAAGGGCAACGTGAGTCTTGGAGGGCAAGACAGGATGGCTGGTGTGGGAAGGGGGGTGGGCTCGGCCCCAGGAGGTGGCCGTCAGGGCCGTGTCAGGCTGCGGGAGCACTGTCTGGGGCGGACAGGGCTCATGTGAGCGCTCCTTGACTTCAGGAAAGAGGGAAAAAAAAATCATTCCGTAACTCTTGCAGCTTCATAAGCAACCTTTACCAGAGCAGCAGCTCCATCTCATGGCATGTGCATTTTACCACAGAGATAGAAATCACCCTCCGAAACAGCGTTCCTGTGTACAGCCTCCTACGTACAACCTCAGCAACCTATGTACAACCTCAGTGTGACAGCTCAAACCAAGCACGGTACAGACATTGAGTTTGGTTTACAGCCCAGCCTGTCTCTTGGCACTTCCCTTCCCTGGAGATGGCAGGAGGTGGCCCTGCCACCATATGATCCCCTGTTCATTCTCAGAGGCGATCTGAAGATGACAAGAAAGCGTTCCCAATGTCCCATCTGAACCCCACTGGGTTATTCTAGTGTTGAAACTCGAAGCACTGCCCAGACTGTGGCTTAGGCGGGTGTCTTCAGGGAGGTTATGAGTTGCCTTACTCAGCAGCAGCCCTCATGGGGGGCTGCGTGTGTGTGCCTTGGGTTGTGGGTGGCTGCAGGCTTTCTGTGGGCTCTCCTTGCTCTCCAAATGGCATTTGTTGGAGGTTCCAAAAAAAACCAAAAGAGTTTTTTTGCAAGGGACCCACAGCAGTAAAATCTTGGAGCATCAGCAGCTGAAGATAAGGGGTGGCTTTTTTTTCCCCTAGAGCCGTGCCACTGAGTGATGCAGAGGGGTTTCTGCTGGCGCTTGCTCTGGGGGCCAAGGGAATAGGTGGGAAGGTGAATGCAGGCTGGAGAAAAAAATCTCAACGCATCATGTTTTACCATTTAGAGTTGAAGGTTGCTTGGGTAGGTGCCTGCTGTTCAAGGCTCAGGGTCTTGAGTGCATCAGATAGGTATCTGACCTGGGTTTTGTGATTTGTGATTTGTGCCTCTGTCTGGGGAGTTTAATGAGAATCCAGCTCTGCAGATCTACCCAGCTGCTTTTTTAAAAAATACTTTTTAAAAAAAAAACTATTTGCAAACCTCTCTGGTCACACTCGAGCAGACTTGGCTGTGTCGCGTGGGAAGTCTGTGATGTGGCATCAAGCTTGTAGAGGTGCTTAAAGTTCATCAAAGGCTGAGGAGCGATAATGACTGGAACTCTCTTCTGACATCTGCATCTTTTCGGATGTAGCACCCCGGCAATAAAAGAAGCCGTAATAATTTGAGAGCTGATTTTCATAGCGCAGGGAGAGGGCTGTCCAAGAACGGGAGAAGCCAGTGTTGTAGCGCTGCTGCCTATGGTAATGAGCAGCTAGTCATCCAGAGCAGGAAAACATGAATATCCTGACAGGAGAGCATCCACTTGTGCCCTGGAGAGTTCAGATTGTGGGGCTTTGCATGGTAATGATGTGGTCCTGCTCCAGCAGGCAAAGGGAGGAGCAGTACGGGAAGGCACACCCTGTAATTGAAAAGCCACTAAGCCACCTTGGACCTGCAGGGATAGCAGGATGGAGGCAGTGGTTTCTCCGTCTCCTCAGGTCTGAGGCAGAACGGAGGATCCCTTTAGTCTCCTGGAGCGGGAAATACAGAGAAACCTCTTCCCTGTGCTACCGTATTGCTCCCAGGAGGCTACGCTTTTTCTCCTGGGGATTACTCTCAAGGGCTGGATGAAGGTGGGAAAGGACAAGAGTAGGAGAGAGTGGAATAAATGAAGGAGCCACAAGGAATTATTTTAAACACCTGTTTTTTCAGGCAGAGACCACCTGATTCCAGGCTGCAGGAATGGCTACATGGAAGAACATGCCTGTTGTGAGGATCTATAGGTACTGCTCCCTTTCACTGGAAATGCCTTGTTTCCCTTGGATAGCATCATACAAAACCTTTCTGGCTGGTAGGCATTTAGCTACGCGATACTATATTAGAACAATCATTTGGTAGCCATAAGGCACCACTGGCTTCAGCATCTCAAGTGATGAAGAGATCAGTCTCCAGTCCAGAAACAGTAGAGCGGTTGAGATTCACGTTTTCTGAAGGGTCTAATTTGTACCAAGGTTGGTGACCAGGCTGTTTAGAGGCTTAGTTTTGCTTATCTAAGGCTGGGTGCTGCTAAATGGAGACCCAGCCTACAGAGTTTCCTCAAGATTACCCAATCCCAGAATAACTCAGGCCAGGAGAGACCTCTGGAGATCACCCTGCTCAAAGCAGCAAGAATAGGCTGGGTCTCCAGCAGCACGGCTCTCAAGGCTATCTCCAACCCATCTCCAGCCTTTCCTGGAAGACAGGACTGAAAATGAACACCAAATCCTGACCCCACCAAATATTGTGGATGGGATGCCCACTTCTCATTTGCTTCTCCCCTGCTGGTTGAAGACCCGTACCCTACTGAGCCATGAACAGGGCAAGAAAAACTGCATCTCACCTTCGCTCCTCCGGCATCTACCTATGCCATCCCCACCTTTTTCCCCAGTGATAGGATCCTCTGGCCACTACCAGTCCCAAACAAGCTCGGCATTTGTCCTACCTGCCAGCTGAGACCACCGTGGTGGTCCGTCCAGCCCTGACCCATCATCACCCATGCACCAAAGGGCTGCAGTGGGGACACATGCGCCCTCTGCTAGTGCAAAGCCACTGGCACTGCTGGGTCGGGGGATGCTGGCAGCCCCTGCAGTAGCACAGTCCTGCCTCTGAGCTGCCTCTTACATGCTGTGGGGCTAAGGCTTTCCTCTAGAAAACAAATCTTGTTCAACTGCTTGAGCGTTGTTTGGCTGTGTGACAGCCAGCTGCTCTGGCAGGTGACTGGGAACATTTTGTTGCACGATCTTTACAGTTTCAGGGAGGAGAAGCTTCCTCATAGCTGAGAGCAGCAGCAAGCAAGGAAGACACGCGTTGTGATGCACCTACAAAAGACAGGGTCCGTGTTGGATACATCCCCGCGAGGCCTCCATGGCCATTTGCACTGGGGGTGCGTCACTTTTGACTTCAGTCTTTTGACAACAAACTGGTGAAGGGGACAATGAAAATCCTCCAGCTCACAGCTGCAGAGATCTTCCTGCAGAATTGACTGTGCAAGAAGGGCTGGGTTTTGGGTGTGCTCCCCTTCCATGGCACTGAGCCCGGTATTGTGAGGGCTCCCTCTGAAGCAACGTGTGGGTGGTGGAGGGATGCCAGCCTCGGGGGAGCAGGAGGGTGAAAGGGGGACCTTGAGGACGGGCTGTCCATCAAAATGCTGGTGTCGGGCTTGTGGCAGTGTCTGGGTGTAGGGCTGCTGCTGATGGTGGGTTTGGGTTGGGTTTGGGATGGGTTGAACGAAAGCCAGAGGTCAGTCCAGCTAGAAAGGAGCTACTTTGATTTGCTGGGTGCTGGTTGGTACCCAATTGCTGCAAGACTTCCACATTTCCATACGCCATTAAAAGTCAGGGCAGAACAGTGTTAGAAATATATTCCCAGAAGTGCAAAGTTAAACGTTGCGTGGATGGCTGGCTTTCCTGCTCCAAAAAACCTGGTGTGCACAACACGCTCCCCCTTACCCAGCAAGTCGTTTCCCTCTGCATCCAAAGCACTCGTCAGAGCTGATGCCTCCCTTCCCTCGGTCCCGTGAGAACCAGAGCGGCTCAGCAAGGGTGGAGGTGCCCCATTTTCCCGTGTACAAGCAGCTCTGCGATGCGTGGGGAAATCAGGGCACCTCCACCGGGGACGCAAAGGTCACACTTTCACCCACCAGCTTTTAGCTCAGTCACAGGAACTTTTTGGAACCAAAGGATGCTCCAACTGCTCCCTTGTGTAAGTCCTTAATGACATGATGGCAAAGTTTTGTTCCCTGTATCACTCCCATTACACAGAGTTTGTGCTCGTGGCTTTTATTGTGATAGTCCAGAGCTTTCAAATGAACTTCTCAGTTTATTAATTCAGCCGCTTATGTGGGGGCAAGAAGCATTCTACACGCAGCTTGGGGAAGGAGAAGTTAACTGCTGGATGGCCCAGCTGCAAACCCAGAAATCCCACCAGTGCCTCCAGACCGTCACCACTGCTGTATTTCACTTTACTCTGCATCCTGAGGCTACCAAAGCCATCCAAAGGCCACCTTTTGAGTAGGGGGATGTCCCACCAGCGCAACCCCGGTGCGGTGAACTCTGTCACCTGCTCCCCAGCCTTTCCCCATCCTCCACCCAGGGGAAATGCGCAGGGGGCGGCGGGAGGCGGCAGAGGTGGGGCCGGTGCGTGTTGTTCTCCAGCACTTCGGGACTGGTAGAACAGCTCTTAGAGCACGATTTTACTTGGCACGGGCTGGTTTTGTAATGAAAGAAATAAGTAAGTGCCATCCTGCTCCACTGGGAGGTTGAAGCATTTCCTTTCTTTTTTTTTTTTTTTTTAATGATCTGTTTGTACCGAGGCCAAACATTGACTACTTTGGCCTCAAAAATAGAAGTTTCAACAAGAACTAATTGGGAGGAATCTAAAATACAGGCACTCTTGTGCCTTTATTCATGCTGTTGCGAGACAGCTTTTATTTTATTTATTTTTTCCTTTAAAGTAGGGCTGTGTTGGTGCTGCATGCTGCTGACTCATCAGCTCTGGAGACAGGATCGCCCTACGTATGTGCTCTATACGCACCCCCACTGACACCCAACCACCTGGGGCACGAAACCAGGCCGGGAGGGAAGGTCCCCAGGGAAGACGGGCAGAGCTGATGGATTCTGGGGGACGGGGTAGGGTCTCCCTGCCCATGTGGAGGTCTTCTCCTCTTCTCCTGCTCCAGTGAGCTTCTTGCGGGGTGGAAGGGCGCGAGCGCCCAAGCCAGCGCGGGAGAGGGAGGAAGACATAGGATCAGAGGCTGGTGGTGGGGGAAGGGATGGTCCACCTTTTTTGGCAGCACCTTGCAGTTAAATCAGCTTAGAGCAATCATGAAACCATAGGGTAGTATTTCACTCCTCCTTACTGTGGTCTCGCTCTTGAAAGCGCCAATACGAGTGCCAGCTAGTTCGTGTAAGACGAACATGGATGGAGGACAATAAGTTCTTTCTTAGGTCCCATCCAGCAGGCACCCGATAATAATAATTTTTTACTTTTTATGCGCAGCGCTCAATTCAAAGCCGCAGACGAAGCCCCGCTCTAGCAGCGGGTATAGGAATATTTCTACCAATTTCAGCGAGAGCCCTGCAGGCAGACAGCTTGCAGGGACAGGCTCGGGGAGTTTCAGGAAGCTGCAAAATAGAGTAAATAATAATAAGCAGAAATAAAAAAATAAATCAGAAATGCGTTACCTGCTCTGAAGGAACTGCTCTCAAATTTCCTTCAAAAAAAAAGAAAAGAAAAGAAAAGAAAAGAAAAGATCACCATGTTATTTACATTCCGTTGAACTCACTAAAAAACCCAAACAAACAAGGGTATGGTATTAGGTAACTCTTTCATTTTTTGATAGGACACAGCTATATTATATCCTGTTATTCAATGGCTGAATTAAAATGTTTAATATATTGCTTATTCAAGTCTATACATGTAGGATACATATATTCCCTCAAACGCTACACCAAGCCAAAGCAACCATGATTTTTGTGGATAGGGCAGTGTGGAGACCTGAGGCCAGTGATGAATCGGGGCTCCCGCATCATCCTGACTCGGTGCGGAGCCATTGCAGGAGTGGGATGTACGTGTTGGAGGGAGCCGTGGCTGCAGCACACCTCTCTACCTGTAGCTGTAGGGTGGTGAAGCTCATCTTGTGTCTGGGGAGGGTTTTGCTGTCAGGTTGCTGCTGGAGGTGCTTGAGGATGAGGCTTCGTGTTACAGCTTGAGCTGAATTAACAGCTGCCAACATCAAAAAGAAGTCCTGCTGCAGGCAATGTGCTTCTGCCCCTTGCTTGGTGCCGTCTGTGGTGTCCTCTGATCCCCAAGCAATGCAATTTGGGTCTGGGGATGGACAAAAGCCCACAGGAGAAAAATAATCATTTTTTTTTCTTGGATTAATATGTTGGTGGCCCCCTGTGTGATCCCATAAATGGTGGAAGAAGGTGGTGAGGGGGAAGCAGGACCTTCCCGTTTCGATGGTGGCAAGCTGCTAGTTCAGCATCACTGTAACGTGGAAGCTCACCCAGAGCTGGCTTGTTTGAAACCATCTGTTTCAGTCGTGGCTATCAGAACTGCAGTTACGCCTTGACTTTCCCTGTCAGCGTGCCTGGAGACTGGCTCACTTCCTACAGACCTGTCAGTATAGTGATGGGACACCCAGACAAGGCAGAAGATAAAAATCCTTGTCTCACCCCTTGTGCAAATACTCTTACATATCCCTGCCTGGCTGACTTTACAGGACGACTCTTTAACCATGACTTTCTCGTGCCAGACTACTCCTCTATTATACCATTGCATGACTTCCAATGTGCTATGATGGAGATACTGAATACTGCCAAAGCAAGATGGTTGTGTCTGTTTGCTCCAGAACCCTCTGAGAAGCAGTGTAAAATGTTGCTTCACAGGCCACGTAACTGGTGGGGCTCTGCTGCCGGAGGATCTGGCCATCGTGCACCGAGTAACAGAGCAACAACCACCGAAACTAATAAACACTTTGCCTGTCTTTGTTCGGTCGTGACTAGCCCTGCAAGACAAGGAGATTCATTCAATCAGGCAATTTATTCTACGTCGCAAGAGCAGGTAGCTGAGTCCCATGCTGCAATGCCACTGCCTTATTTCTCTTCCTAGATCCAAGTTCTTTTCCAAGGTATCAATCACCAGTATTTCTAGCATCCCCTTGTGCATATTCGAAAGCAACTCGTTTGCTTACCTTCCCAGCTGCTGGAAAAGGGTTTCTCCACGGGGGAGGTGGTGGGACCATCCGCTCCCGGCTTGCGCTTGGTGTCCTCTGTCTGTCTGCGCCTGGTGGGTCTTTGAAAACGAAACAGAAGTGATGGGAGGGGAGGGACAAGGACTGAAGAGTTGGGGACACGCTGCAGAGCAGAGCCAGAGCTGCTTCGTTTGTCTTCTATCTCTTCAAGTACACAGCAGCCTGTGTAATTCCCTGGCTACAAACTGTAGCTCTTTTTTATTAGGTGCCAGTACGTTTGTTGACTGAGCGTCACTAGGATCATGCATTTGGCCATGCAGTCCCTCCAGCACCGTCCTGTCATTCAAAGATGTGGTGTAACGCTGGTGTTTTTTGGAGCAATTAAGGTTTTGTTAAGCAGGACAGGCTGGGGACGTGCAGCAGGTGCCTGGCAGGGCGGCAGCTGGGCAGGGAGGCGGTGGGGTGGATGCCGGGAGAGGAGGATGGCAGACCCAAAAGGCAGCGCTGATTTTCTGGGATTTTTGCCGTTAAACCCTGTCCCCACACCACCTCCATCACTGAAATCCAAGTCATGAATTGGGAGGTGAGATGCAGGGCGGAAAACACCAGCTATGTGTTATGGAAAATGCAGACGGATTTTATTTTTATTTTTTTTTTAGGTTTTGATGGTCTCAGTTTCTTCACTCATCATTAATCTCTGCTTATGTAGGCGTGTGGAATGGCAATCCATTCCCAAGGCAGTGGAACTGGAAATTTGGAGGTTATCTTGCGCTATCTCGGCTTGCCGACTCACCGCTCGTCCTGCCATCCGCAAACTGCCAAGTGCCCGGCAAAGTCCCAGGGAGCGTTGCCCTCGGCAAGAACGAGTTGAACAGAGAAAAACAAACTAGACACCTCAAGCCAGGCCAAGTGGGAACCCCTCTGGGGGGATTCTCCTCATTTGGGCGGCTTTTCCTCCTCCATGGACATAGACACGTTTGACTCAAGCGGTGTTTTACTCGAGGGTGGCTTTCAGATATGACAGCAGCGTAGTTGTGAGAATGAAAACGTGAATGCTTTTGTGCAGGTCCCAATTTGTTAACTGCCACAGTGCGAAATCTCACTCACCTTTGATAATACAAATAAAAAGACCTTTATTACTGACAAGAACATAAATAATTAAAGAAAAAGCTCAGATTTTCCCTGCGCCTTTGTCTTCACGCTACCAGTCGGGCGATAGCTATGCAAGCAGCTGGGCATCCGTAAAGCAACTCAAAGCAAGTCTCCTCATCAGCTTTCCTGAGACATTTTTAAGCTGCAGTAATGCAACTCTCCCATCACGCTAAGCTTTATTGGTTTAGCAAAAGAAACTAAGAAACTTCATTGGAGACCAGATTATGCTGGTTGCAAAAACGGAGGGATTCTTCTGCTCTTCGACCCCATTATCTCCTCCGTAGTGTCTTGATCAGCTTTCTTACACACAGCCTCGGATTCTGCCGAGACCTGCAAATTGCTTTTTTGGCTGCCAAATTGCCATAACCCTTCTATTTTTATGTTTTTAAAACAGCTTAAACCCCTCCATCCTCTTTGGACGTGTCTTTAAAATTGACCAGTACTGGGAGGATTTCATGTATATCCGAAGGCTTAGAAGAAGATGTTACTTCTCCCGAGCTTCTAGTTTTACAGTCAACAGACATGAAAAGCCCAGCGGGGATAAAAGGAACTTAACCAGTTCTGTCTAATGCATATAAATCTACCTAAAAGCTCAAGGCACTGGAAGTACTCAATGTGCTACATTTATCTGTGTCTAAGACACAAAAATGGGTCTTCGGCCCACATGCCACATGTCCCATTTTGATGCCAAGTTAATATGAATTAAGAGACTGAGATGAATAAACAAGGTCAGTCTGGGCTGGGCCAAGTTGAATCAATGTAAAATAATTGTCAGTATTTTCTGTCAGCAACGCTGGTTTATCTTGGCTCGGGATTCTCGGCGCTATAGATTATAAGATGTTTTCAGTGGAACAGTTGGCAGACATTTTATTGATTTTTCTTTGTTTTGTGAATGCTGGAAAAATTTCCATTAAGTATACACGCTGCTCATGTGACGAAGCCAAATTGCTTTTTCAAACTTTTCTTTCTTCAAGTGTGCTAACGCGTTAAAACATTAGCAATCTAATTTAATCAAGAGGACCTTTGTCTGGAATCAAGAAGCCATACAGCACACCTCGATGCATCTCGAGTACTTATGGGCTAATAAGGGTTAATTTTGTATTTTCAAGGTGCTGTACGCACACCGACTGATTTAATTTGCCCAACACCCCTTTGAAGTTGGTAACGCATTATCTCAGTTTTACAGATGTACAAATTGAGAGTGCAGCTTCGCACAGAGCCACACATATTTGCCCACTGCCACGTTCTCGATGCCTGGGAAGCTCCTGTTGCCTTCACTGGGGCTGAGCAACGGCAAAGAACGAGAAGGGAGGCTGCCGCGACTGGGTGGGATTAGCACTGCTGAGCGGCTGGATCCCACTTCCACGATGAACTTCCTACACTACATCGCCACATCTCCGCAGCATGCCTCTTAACAGAGTTACTTTGGAACCGAAAATTGCTAGGACAGATAGAGCAGCTTGTAGGATTATGCCTGGACCCGCGGCAGACCGTATTTCTCAGACTATATTCCTGCTATTTTAAGACCAGGTCTGCTCCCTGGTTAAAGAGGACTTTTGAAAAAGATAATTGATGGTGGAAGAATAAACAGATATGCCGTAACAGTGGTGAATGCTTATTTTGTTTAATTGCACGAAACAATGGAGTAAGAGTAAGAAATCTGTTTAACGTGGTTTTTTTACATGACACTCAAAAGGGGATGCAGTGGGTAACTCTAATTCTCTTTCTCTATATGCTGATTTAATAGCCAACACATACAGATATGAAAGACTGTCATGCAGCTTTCTCTTAACACTTCCTGAGGTTTGATCAGTGATGCTACAGATTCAAAATATACAAACGTGCTTCTGAGCTTAAATAAAAACCTTGAAGAGCTGTAGAAATATGTGTCTTTTTAAGTACATAAGCAACAGGAAAGTTTTATGATAAAAATCACTGTAATGATAAACGCTTTTGCCTTCTATCCTAATCACTTGTCTTAAAATAAGAGATATCCTAATTAAAATAGTAGTTCTGGTTGAGGGGATGGGGACCAGGTAGATGGATAATAAGGTAAAACATAACCCCCAACCCAGCTTCACACACATCCTGACAGCAACAACAAATGCAAGATACTTAAACCCCCAATGTGTTATGGTAAGGAAGCAGAATGACACTGTGATGGGGTGGAAACCCACACCGCAGCTCCCAATGTCAATGGCAGAGGAGTGACTGCAGCCATAGCTCTGTGCTGACTCTTACGTGCCAGATTCTGGCACGGTCACAGGCACTCACTAGTTGACTCATCCAGAAATAAGCTATCCCACAGGGAGTCAATCAGTTCCTTTAACACATTGCTGAGAGAATGAGCATGCTACCTTGGTCCCCTGAACAACAGCCTCCCTACCTTCTGAAACTATTTTCTTCATTTACAGGCAGCAAAAAGGGTTATGCTGATCAAAACATTTCCATAAATAGGTACCAAGAATACTGAGAGGACAAGAACGCCTACACTATAACATATCTGACACTTGGAAGGAGAGAATGGCCATTGTCAATGGCAAATGTAAGCCAGAGATGAGAGCTTTGTCTTGTAAAATTATTCATGGAACGGTGCATTGTTGGTGGTATTTAACTGTCCTGTTCATGTTAGAGTGAAAGAAATAATGCAGCAAATAAAATGCCTCTATCTGGAGTGTTGTCCTGATATCTTTATTGCCTACAACTTACTCTGTGTGTGTGCGCAGTTCAGAAAGTTGACCACAGCTCTCCACTGACAGCCACACTATTGCTACTTTCATAAAATGCCATGGAGTTAAGCCAATTTTGCCTGTCTGTAAAACATACTTTAATCTCAAACTAAGTTCTCTGCTCTCTGACTGTTAAGACGAGAAGCCAGACTTTGTCTATAACAAGTTCTCAGAGAAATAAACCCTTGATACTCTTTTATGAATGATCATTTTGGTTCCAGACTTTTCTGTCCCCATCTCCATCCCAGGCTATGGCTTTCCTTGTTAGGCAGGGCAGCAAAGGAGATGAGGATGTGAAGAGTTAATTGAAGTGATTTGTTAATCATGAAGCCTGAACATTTGGCTTCTGTTACACATATGCAGATGTTAGGCTCCCTGAAGGGTATCAGTAACAAGGTTTATTAAGTAAGTTAAACAGAAATGTCTTCTGTTAGCCTTCACAGAGTGCCCAGGGCTTCTGCCTAGGTGTAATTCATGAGGTATGCCTCAGCTATCCCTAAGCAAAGGTTCTGTCAAAGCTGAAATACAGGAAAGAAAGAAGTCCAGGTATATGCTAGAGACGAGCTTCCAGAAACTTCCACAAAGAAATGAGACATAGATTTGGAAGAATATCAGGGTCTGATGGGGGGGGGTAGCGTTAGAAACGCAGTAATGTAGGTTCATGGATTTGGTGTGACTAGCTGGTACAAAGATGTAAAGCCAAGGCAGCTGAACAGAAGACTCCAGGAAAGACGAAAGAGCAGCCGTCAAGTCCTGCTCTTGCTGAACACCTGCAAAGTCCCGCCATGGTGTATTACAAAGATTAGGGGAATCACTGCCACCCTGGCGATGGTGGAGCCTGGGAGTACTGCCATGTACACATGAATTCATGCAGGACAAGTGCACATGGGCAGTGCTACTGGCTTTGTCTGACTTGCAATTTACTGGTATAGATGAGGTTGTGGGGTTTTTACTGCAAGACTAATGACACTGAACACCAAGGCTTGACTTGCAATCAACAGATTGATTGAAGATTGGAAGGGAGCTCTGGAGGTCATCCGGCCCAATCCTCTTCTCAAAGCAGATTCAACTGTTAACTTAGACCAACTTCAAGGTTGCTTCGGCTCAGGTCTGTGACCCAACGGGGAGTTGTGATGGATAACAGCAGAAAGGATCCATCAGCACTGGCAAATATCCAGAAAGAGAAACTGGGAGCAACGCTCAGGAGTCCAGATCTGAGCAGACTCTTGTCACATCACCAGAAAGGACTGTATCTGCTGTAGGGAGTCACAACACGCCAGCATGCAGGGGAATGAAGCAAACAAAAGCTATAGACAAACCTTGCTCTCCAGACTACAGATCAAGTCCTCAGAGACAATAGCTCACGGATTTAAATGATGCTGAGGAGGTAAATCAACAAGTTGCCTACAGTAATACATATAAAGCGTGGCTCAAGTGACTTGGCCAAGACAGGAGGCTGTATGGTGCATGGGGTTAGGGAAGAGAGAAGAATAGTAGTAAATCTATTACAAAAATGGAATTTTTCTTCTTTTATTTTTCTTGAGGGGAAAGACTTCAGAAATAAATAGGAAATGATTCAGGATGTACATTTATCTCACTGGTGAGCAGAATACATAAACACTGAAGACTAGCGTTAAGCAGCATGAGAAATGGAGAAAGTCAATAACGAAACAAAACATGACCAAGCTAACGAACAATGAAGGGCCTTTACAGGAGGGAGAATGTGTCCTGCTTATTGATTTTGAAACTGCAGGTAGTGGTTGGAGGCTGGGAAGAAGTGGACAGTGGAAATGTCAGATATGAATTTGTGATGTGGGAAATCGGTTAGAATAATAATGTTGCTATGCACTTACTAAGATGCTCAGCTGTAAGCACTATACAGCTGCAATTTCATAAACTTCACTGCATTTTAGTAAGGCATTGGCGTCACCATTTTTTGAGTGAATTCACTGAAGCAGCAGAAAGCAAATGTGATTTAATTTTGGGTTCACATGTTGAATCGATCTAAAGAAATTTCCTCAAGTGCTGCGTAACCATCTACCCATTATAAACTATGTCCTCTGCTGATGTCTCAGATTAGGCAGCCAAATCTCTAGTATAGAGTAGAATAGAATAGAATAGAATAGAATAGAATAGAATAGAATAGAATAGAATAGAATAGAATAGAATAGAATAGAATAGAATAGAATAGCATAGAATAGAATAGAATAGAATAGAATAGAATAGACTGTTCCAGTTGGAAGGGACCTACAGCGATCATCTAGTCCAACTGCCTGACCAATTCAGGGCTGCCAAAAAGTTAAAGCGTGTTTTTAAGGGCCTTGTCCAAATGCCTCTGAAACACTGACAGGCTTGGGGCATCGACCACCTCTCTAGGAAGCCTGTTCCAGTGTTTGACCACCCTCTCAGTAAAGAAATGCTTCCTAATGTCAAGTCTGAACCTCCCCTGGTGCAGCTGTGAACCGTTCCCATGCATGCTGGTGCTGGATCCCCAGAAGAAGAGCTCAGTACCTCCCTCTCCATGTCCCCTCCTCAGGAAGCTGCAGAGAGCAACGAGGTCCCCCCTCAGACTTCTTTTCTCCAAACCAGACAATTAGCCGCTCCTCAGAGGACATGCCTTCTGGCTCCTTCACCAGCTTTGGTGTCCTCCTCTTGACACATTCAAGGACTGTCACATCCTTTTTAAATGATGAGGCCCAGAACTGCACACAGGACACCAGATGAGGCTGAACCAATGCTGAGTACCGTGGGATAATCACCTCTTTTGACCAGATGGTTATGCTGTGTTTGATGCACCCCAGGATGCGGGTTGCCCTTGTGGCTACCAGGGCACACTGCTGGCTCCTATTGAGTCTTCTGCCAGCCAGCACGCCCAGATCCCTTTCTGCAGGGCTGCTCTCCAGCCAGTCCTCTCCCCATTTATACTTGTGCCCAGCATTACTCCGTCCTTGGTGCAGAATCCGGCATTCCATCCCATTAATCATAGTCTAAAGCCCCAATAGTGGCCAGAGAGAAGCAGCATTGCAATGACTGCAAATTGAGAACGTTCCTATTTATGCAGGCTCCGAACACTCAAACCCTTCCTTCCTTTACACAAATTTCTTCACATGAAGAAGCCTGATGCACACTTGGCAGCAGATACATTATAGAAAACAAATGCTGTGAAACTGGAGGCCAAACACAAGCCACAGTTACATGCTTGTAAGCGTCTGTGGTTTGTTTTTTTTTTAAGCACAGAGAAGAGGTTGTTGGAGTCACCTGTGCCTCAGCAGGTGACCTTACCAGCCAGCTGGCATTGTCACAGGGAGTGCCTTCAAAACTTCGGTTCATGTTGGCAGGCTTCAAGCCGCTGAGGCCAGCCAGGGGAGCAGTGAGAAGTTTTCTTTCACAGCTCTGCAAGAGGCAACCAAAAACTCTGGGCGCACCTGGGGGAGGTCAGCTTGCAAGCAACGGGTGTCAGCAGGCGGAGGAGCTGGTGGCGTGGGTGGGGAGCTGGCTTTATACTCACCGACCTGCAAGAAGCAAACAAAAGCCTCGGGAAATCCCAGCAGTTTCTGTAGCTCCAGCGATTGCAAGCAGCCGCTGGTGAGGCTCAGCAACTTTTGGTGACCCACCTGGGCTGGCACAAGCAAACGCGGTCAAGCTGTGGAGCACAGGAGTAGGAGTAAAGTTGAACTCTGAAATCTCTCCCCCAAGACGCCTGACGGAGGCAGATGCGGCACTGCCAGAGACGTGTGAGTCATAGCAACCTCCGAAAGGGAAAAGGTGAGCTGAAGGGAGGATAGCGTGTTTATACCTTCGGATCAGAGGCATGTTGGGATTAGTCTCTGCTCTAGTGCTCTGTTAAAGGAGCTCCTTTTATTGGAGCACTTGGAAAGTCCTCTGTAGTCAATACTGTCTCCAGCGTGATCTTGCTGTCTTTATTACTTGCCCATGTCAAGACAGTGCTATCTCCATCCCCAAAGTTAAGAGAAGATAATTGTGCACTGTATTTTTAAAAGCAGGTCCCATCTCCACATCCATTGGATATCTCTGAAAGCCTCAGACAGCGTTCTGTAGCCTAAAAACTGTAGGCTATGTATAAAATAATTATTTCACTACTGCCGTGCAGGCAGCATAATGGATATTATATCTAACACTGCAGAAGCTCAATCTCTTCACATGAAGAAAGACAGAAAACTAGGTAATATCCAGCTTTCCAGAAGGAGAAAGAAATGTATTTTTTGCCCACATGAAAAGTGTTCAGCACAGTTACATACAAATGGTTAGGACGATTTGTCAATGTGGAAATGCAACATTGTACTCTCACTAGATTTACTAAAGATGTTCCTACATACAGGCGGCATAGAAAATAAAAATAAATGCATCTATATACTCTCTGGGAACAAATAATTGTTTCTTTTCTAACAAGAACGCATGAAGAAAAAGAAGAGAAATAAATGCTTTTTTAACCTTTGCAGAAGAGCCATTTCATTGTAATTTCCCATCTGTTGCAAGGTGGTGTGCTCGTTCACTAGCAACAAAAGCATACACACGCTTCTTGAAAAAAATCCAGTCGTCAGACCTGTTGTTTCTCTCCTAACAGGTAAGTTCCGGGTTTGAATCAACTTTGGAAGAAGTGCACTCTTGAAAGATCATCACAGGGATGCTGATCACAGGCTGGTGATGAGCTTATAGAAAGCTTATAGATCATGCTAGGTTTTAAAAAGTTCTGTTTGACATTGTTAATTTGCTGCGTTTCCATTGCTGTGTTTCTCTCTTCTGCACATTCACCAAAGAAGGCTGCATTTGCCCAATTGTTTTAATTTGAAAATGGTTCTGCTAGTACATGTTAAATGCTCGCAAACTGTGTGTTTCTGGAGATTGTTCTGTGTCCATGCCACGTCCTTCTGGCTTCCAAGTTTTCCTTAGTTCCTGCTTAGTGTCTTAATGTTTTACTGTGTTTGCCGTCATGACGCAGATGACAACTGAGGTTGTCAGGATAGTTCAGAATACCAAACCAAACAAACATTTCAAAAGTATTTTAGTTAATTATTCCCCCCTCCATTCCATTTTCTGTTGAATACAGGACTTTCCTTGGCCTTATGAAACATCTTTGACAGACACAGAAGTTGCCCGTGTGTCCTTTCCTGCGGTGCTCACCTGTGGGTGCAGCTGTGTGCTGGTGTTCTGACAGCTGGACCAGGAGCAGGCGGGTTGTGGTCTCCTCCGTGCTCTGAAGGTCGGTCAATGAAAGCTTCGCCAGACGCACCTTCTTCTTCTGACTGCCCCAGAAGTTCTGTTAAGATGAATCAAGACATGGTATTAGGCTTACTTAATGTAAAAGTACCGACCAAGTTGCCAATTGTTTGCCTTAGATGTCAACAAGGACATGGGTGTCCTCTCTTGTAATGGATCAAATTGAATGGAAAACCGTATGCTTACACAGCTTTCACTCTTGACTTTTCGCCTTGAAAAGAAGGCCAAGTAGCTAATGACCAATAACAATAACACATCCAAGAGTTTTTGGAAGGGAGTGAGTGAGTGTGTGTTGGCTTTAGCTAGCGAGGAGGAAATGTCTTCTCTAAATTGTCAACTACAGAAGGCCTAGCTGGCTGCCAAAGGCTGCTGCGTGGGAGTATTTCAGTGGTGCAGTATGGATCAAAGTCTTATAAATTGGACTGTTCCCCCACAAGAGTATGTATAACTCCTTCCTCTAAAAATAAAGACTTTCCTTAGCTTTGTTCCAAAATATTTTCGTTCACAATCAAGACCTGAAGTCTTCAAGTAGGTGAAGGAGGAGCCTCCAATTCCCAAGTTCTACTCTGAGCCCTTTGGGGCAGGAAATTGTTTGAAAATACCCAAACCACTTAAAAATATAGAGGAGGAATTGCATATTCTAGGTGTGAGACTTAAAATAAATAAATAAAAAATGTAATCAAACCCCAGGCTAGCAGAGTTTGGATTAAGGAAAAAAATCCTGTTACAGATAAAGACTTTAAAAGATTTTTCTCAAAATCGTAAGACCCTTTTGCGTTTTTATTTTTTTAATCCTGTTTTTCTCCCCTTGTTCTCTGCCTTCCCGGATCCTGTATAAGCTAATCTGTACGATACCCATGGCAACACCATGGGCAGTGCGAAGAATATAATGCTCTTGCGAGTACGCTGCTAGTTTACATTTTGGCCAGAGACCCAGAATGCTTAGGAGGGCAAATCTACTTGTAAGCGTTGCTGAATCTCCGAGTCCTAAAAAGCTAATGCCGTAAGATTGCTGCGGACTATTTCTACTCTTCGTGCTACCTAAATATTATTAGCATCTGCGGTGCGAGAGAGGGTGAAGTGTGGCAACCGATTTGGCTTTCTTAGGCAACTGATACTCTCTGCCTGTGCTGCCGTTTCCCACATGTGGAGAATCGTTAAAAACAACCAACTTGGTCAGGGGCAACACGCCTCCAAGCATGCACGCCACAGTGCAATAAATAAAGGAGATAAACTGGCCCTGGTGCAATTTATCCTCTACTTTGAATAAAAAATCCAAAGAAAAAAAAAGAGGGAAGAAAAAAGGGTGTATGAGCAATGTTCTATGTCTAGAAAACTCAAATCAAGGACAAGTAAAGTAGGTTCCTTTGGAGGTCTCTCCTTGGAGCCTGTTGCAGAGCAAGCAGCCAAGAGAAGGTAGGGAGCAATATGGAGAACTTACAAAGGTGCAGGAGAAACTGCTTTTGATATGCACAAAGGACTCTGGGAAAGGGCTTAAACAAAATTCCTGTTGATGTGTGCGCAGGCAAAATCCACGACAGCTCTCGTGGGACAAACTTTGATAGCCTCTGCCTGGGGACACAGCTCTCACTACCACGCTTCTACCTGTGAACTGCATCTCTGGTCCTGAAGAGCCTCCCTCTTCACTTGGCCTTAGCTTTTAAGGAGCAAACTGTTAAAGCTGTTAGTTTTCTAAATGTCAAAGCTAAGACGTACAGTGTGAGTCAAGCTGATGTAATTAATCTTTTTTATCTTTTTTTTTTCTTTTTTCACCTACTCAATAATGTTTAAGGCCTCCGTAACTTATCCCCTTAAAGTTACAGTCTTTCACCAATATACGATGTCCATGGTTTCTCCTTAGACATCACTTCTGAGGCTGGCCCAGCCCCAAGGAGCAGTGGCATTTCAAACCCTGAGAGATACCGAGAGAAGAGAAAGGAAAAGAAATAGGATTGGCTCCGCTTTGTCTTAATCTCTTTCCATCATACTACTAATGTGCATTTTCTCATACCTGCTTGGAACCAGATCTGAATAAATCACAGCCCTCTCACGTCGATCACTTCAGTGTAACTCACACACGTGCTCTGGGTGGGACCCAGCAGTTTTGTAATGTGGAGTGGGCTACAATTTGGATGTATCCAGTCCTCGTGTGGCATATTTCTAATATATGAATGCCATGAGCAATTATAGCCATGGCCACTGACTTTGAGGTTTTGTGCTGTCGATGCAGCACAGTTACACCTCATACTGGATCCATAGGAACCTCATGGAAAACAGAGCAGTCTGTCATATGCAAGCACGCTTCTAGCCAAAACTGGGGGATGAGGAGGGTTCTTACCCACGGATGTGCAAATAGATTTCTTTGCACTTTCATATCTAAATTAAATATCTGAAACTGACCTCAAGTTACGAGGTTTGAGCCTATTCTAGTCTGGGTATACAGCTGGAGTGTTGCAGTAGAACGTTAGATAGGATCAGATGCCAGGAGTGGTTCAAAGCCACAAAACCATCTGATATGAGCTCTAGAGTAAAGAAATAAACATTTTTGTTGTGGGACATTGGACTGCGTTCCCGGTGAGAAGTGCTACAGCAGGAAAAACAAATGCACAAGCAACACTGTTTAAACAACACAGCCCTTCCCAAACCAGAGGCAACATACCCCATATTTAATTAAAAAGGGAAGGATTTTGGCAACAATGCCATAGAGCCGGGAGAGGGTGGTGGTCCTCATATCTAGATGGGAGCTCAGGCTAGGCTTTGGTACTTGATAAAGACTTGACTTTGTCCTAGCATCGGAGGTATCACAAGGTGCACCTAAGATTTTGTATCCAGGTAATCAGGGATCTTCCTTTGGCTTATTGCACAAGAAACTCTTGCAGGTTTTAATTCTAACCTAGTATTTGCTTACCATGTTAGGATCTGAGGATTTGAATCTGAATTTGAATTTTCAAAACTTGAGGGTTGGTATTGTGTCTAATGTTGTTTCATCATTAATCAGATGCAAAAATATGAATTATATTGTGCTAAAAATCTTTATCTACAAAATCCCATTTGTCATGATCAATATTAGGATAATGTACACACGCATACGCTCAAGGGTACATTCTGCCTTTCCAAAATTTGCTGATAGCTGCTATTGTTACACCTAGCACCCACCTGAAATAGCCGATTATGTTTCTTCACAAGTCCACTAAAAGTTTTCCTACACTTTAATGAGCAGGATGCTCTCTGAACACTGTACGCAGCTGATGAGATCTCATGCCTTCCCTGCTCATATATATGTCATTATTTAACCGTATCTATTATCTTTCGGATTTGTGTCTGCAAATCTGAAGCTGTTTCCACTCTCCAGTATCCTCCACTGGACTTTCAGGGATAAAAATGCATTATAAAACATGCAATCCCATGGTAAAATGAAAATCTTCTTTTAATATTGTTTGCAAAATTGACAGCTCAACTTAACAGAAGCCATTAAATTATTTACAAAGTAGCAGCTGCTCTTGTAAAAATATAGCCCTTTTTTTGGCATGAAAAATAAACTAGTTGATAAGTGAGAGATAAGCCATTCGACTTCTTCTTTGTGTGCCCGGCATGGTATGCAGAGCCAATTCTGTACAATCTGATGTTTACAGAGCAATCGTAATGTACGACCTCCTTAGGCAACAGGGACACAAGAAGCCTTTAAAACGCTGAAGCAAGCATTTAATCAGAACTCTTCATGCTGATCTTTGAAAAATTCAATAAGTTCAAAAAATGTAACTCCTTCTAAAGATAAAATATCAGGTTTTTGCTTCAGGAGTTGCAAATATATCCCAATGAACTCCCAGTGAACCATAAAGACTTCAGACGTACTGCTCTTTTTTTTAAAAAAGAAGTAAATAGTAGAGTTTTTCTGAGAGAAACAAATCAAGGTTCTGAAGAAATGCAAATGGTTAAGCAAAGGGAGTGCTGAAAAACAATATAGTTTAGTAATTATCCAAACAATTACACTTTTTTTTACGCATTTAAACAAATTACGTTTTTTTACCTGAATAGCTATTTCCATGCGAATAAGTTCGTATCTCCTTGTATTTTGCACTAACTTCTTTTTTTATTATTATTTATTTTGACTTATTGAAATCAAGCTCTCATGCTTTTGTGAGGTGGTTTTGGGGTTTTTTTTAAACTGCTGCAGGAGGTGTGATATTGAGCATCTCACGCATAAGTTGCTCCACCTTAACTCCATCCGAGGTTTTCTCCAACTACATGAAGGTATTTCTAAAGCCAGTGGCTAAAGTTCTTCTGGTATGTAAATTAGTGGGAACTTCCATTGCTGACTTGAGTGTGGTCAGCTCTTTTTTTCTGGCTACAATTTTTTTCCTGAAAATGCCTTTCTAAATGAACAGATTCTAATAAAATTGTTTACTTTCAACAAATTCCTGCAGGGAAACCACACAGATTTGTTCGTGTGTGTGGAAAAATATAACTCTACGCTCTGCTTCTTTTGGTCTAGTTTTCCATGGCATCTTATTTTTAGATTATTTTTGTGTTGTTTTGTTAATTCCCAGTGTTGACATGTTTTCATTTGACAAATATAAATTGTTGAAATATTGCTTTTATAGTACTGGAGAACAGCTGTTAGTGCTGAGAGAGCAGGAAAAGGTACATTAAATCAGAATATCTCCCATTTGTGTTGTAATTTAACAATTTGATACCTGAGAAGATAAGGTACTTCAATCACTCCTAAGTAGAAGGAACCCTTAATGGTAGGATAACATGTCATTATTTCACTTGTTGGCTATTAGGCATATTAGTAGCAGCAAAACTGTTTCAGTGGGTGTGCCAGGAAATTTAAGAATTAAAATAAAAGTTTTGTGATAAAACTAAATAAGTAGTTAGCATTTATAAACACCTCTTTTTTTTTTCCAGCATAGACAGTTATGTTTCACTTCTCAGTCTTCTGCCGCTTGCAGCGAAACCTGACTTAAAACTTTCTGCAAATAGAAATGCCAAGTCTTTGCTAGCTCCAGCTGAGATTTTAATCTCTACTCCTCATTTGCTCTGCTAGAATCATACACAAAAATTAAGTTAACCACTATATAGGCTGAATAGTTCCTTTTAGATCTCCCTGCAGCCTAAGTAATCAGGTTACTTAGGAACTGCCCTAGCAGTTCTTTAATTTCTTAAAAAATTAAAATTCTTTGATTTTTTTTTTTAAAAGGCGTGTCTTACAGGGTGATCCAGATGTGGTAGTAACAAACCGTGAAGGGTCGCCAGCTGAGAGAGACCGAATAACCAAGGATTTGCTTCAGTTCCAGGCCCTTTCACTTCAAAGGCTTGACTAGTGTCCCAGCAATAGAGATCCTGCATCTCTAGATTTTATCAGGTTTCCCAAACCACGTGAAGTTTGCCTCGTAATCTTGGCAGCGGGCAAGCGGCTCTCCTCTCGGCTGCCAATGCGTGCTAACAGGCTGGAGTGCCAAGACACAAGATGAGCAACCTAAGGCTGCTCTTGCTCAGTAATTACAGCAGGTATAGGAGGGAGGACATTCCTGGTGACTAGGCATTCTCTTTGTTTGGTAAGTGGTACTTTAGACCAGGTCTTTTTGTTTTTTTCTTTTTAAGTGACTATCTAGAAATACCTGTTCCAAAGTAAAGCTGGGCAAAAGCTTTGCTAGCACAGATGCTCCCATTGTTTGGGGTGAAGGCTGCAGCAGAGGAAAATGCGGGTGCATGCTCCAGAGCATCCCAGTGAGAAGCATTCAGGGAAGACATGATTATTCCTAAGTGATGCTTTAGAGACTCCACAGAGACAAAAGCGCCTCCGGCATTGCAAGCCCCAACCCACAACGGGCAAAGCAGGCGCTGCCGAACTTGCGTGTTCCTTCAGCTGCTCTTCGTGACGCCCGTGTACGGGGCACACCCTCCGCTTGGCACTTCCAGCCCAAGGACCCAGCGTCTCTGCCCCCGGCTTCTGCCCTCCAGGCATCCAGAGCAGGGAGATGTGCCGGCCAGACCGGAGGCAGGTAGGCTCAAGGGAGAAGAAAACCATTTCAGGGGGTTAATTGAAAGAGAAATACATCTGCAAACCCAAAGATGCAGAATGGAAGCCTGCAAATAAATGCTGCCAGCTGGAAGCTGGCCAAACTGATAAAGCAGAAAAGAAATTGAGGGTTAAATGTTTTGGATGCTGACGGCTTGGAGTTCAAAGAGGAGCTCAAGAAAACTCCCAGCCACCAAGTCCATACAAAGTGGCTCTAGGCAAATGAAAGCCTTCTGCAGGACCACTTCATGCCAAACAAAGTTTCCGAAAGGGAATGGTTCGGATGGATGGTTAAGGGATATCTTTTAGCAGCTGGGAGCTCTTGTGCAAGGGAAGATGATGCCCATGGGTGAGCTACAGCTGAGGGGCAGAAGGAGATGCTTTCCACAGGGAAATGGATGAGAAGTGCATCTGCCCACATTGGGTTGGAAGAACAACGCGTAGCTGTGGATGTATTTTCTTTGCTTGTTAGAATGAGGCAGAAAGGAGCTGCTCCTCCAGGCCAGGAGCTGAGGGAAACCAGGGCAAGGCTGGAGGTCACTCTGCCTTCCCTGGAGCATCAGCTCCTGTCCACGTCAGGAGAGGGTTACTGTACCTGAAGGCAACCCAGTTTTCACCAGGTATATAAGGACTGAGGGATTGCAACTAGAAACTCCTGCCTAAATCCCAGGGACAAAACAATAGAAGGATATTTCTGGTTTGGGTCTGTCTGCATGGGCTACTGTTTTCTACACAGTGGATTAGGGGTAGGAAAACCCTATTTTCCACTGGACTGGTATTCAAAACAGAGGATGGGACGACTGATGATGTGTCTCTCTGACACAACACCCTCCCTGCCAGGCCCTTCTGGTGTTTTTTGTAACAAGGACCCTGCATTTCTATCACTGACCCTCCTCTGGAGGCTGTTCAACAAGACCACCTTGGGTCTTCAGACAGTCTTTTTTTTAATCAGCTGTGGTCAGAGTCCTTTATAAATGAGGTTTGCATCGTTACCCTGCGCTGCAGAGGGGTACGAGAGTGGCATGAGGACAGCAGAGCACGGCTGCGTCACACTAAGGCTCTCGGTGCAGAAATTACATTTACAGGTGGGAAAGTCTCAGTTGCAGCATCAAAACCTTTTGAGCAGGTGCATAACTATGCCATAGCGCTGGAGCAAAGCTAGAGTTCAAGAGTTAGCTAATTGTATCTCCCTCAAAAAGGAATTGCCTCAGACCAGTTAATTTGTCAAGATAACGAATTGCAGCAATTCTCCTCATTTGGAGCTGGGCCACTAACACTGATCTGAACTGTATTTAAACTCTTGATGACAGAGACTGAAAGAGATATTGCAATACTGGAGGTACAGGTTCCTAAAGCAAAACTGCATGTACAGCTGGAGCTGAGAGGCAGCAAGGGCATGCGAGTACACATCCTGCATATCCCTTAGATATGAAGAAATTCCCCGGGGCACTGACTCTGGTGCCTGGGCAGGCAGAGTTCATCTTGAATCTTTGGGAGTGATTGAGGTCCAAAAAGGATAACACAGTGCCCATCAAGTCTCATTTCTGCAATATGAGATAACACGAGCAGAGCTTTTAAAAACCCCACTAAAAAAAAAAAAAAAAAAAAAAAAAAAAAGAGAAACAAACCCCAAAAGTCCTGATTTGAAGTTACTGCCATGGTTTTCAGGTAACTACATGGAAAACCTCTCTGTGGGTCTGATGCTGTGATTGCCATGGCACCATATTCTCCCAAGCCCCAGGTCACTACTGCATTTTTCTTTTCTTTTCTGTGCAGCAGTAGACATGAGCAAGTTTGGAGGAGAGGACAAGCAGAAGAAAGCTTCAGTAAAAATGCAGGCTTAGCCCAGTGACTGTCCTCTCTTTCTGCTGAAAGTGAAGTAGATGGCATCAGGTAAAATGAAATGCTTTATGTTCTTGTGCCGGACTTCCTCTCCTGGCTGCCAGGAGTTCCTTCCCCCACAACAGAAACATGGGACCAGAACAAACCCTGTACATTGAATTGACTCAGGGGAACTGAAAAGAATCGGGGATGAGCAATACCGTCTCTGAAGGAAAATCTAGACGTGCTTAAGTTGAGGAGTGGGACCAACTTTGACTGGGCTTCACTGGGGTGCTCCTCTAAAGAATCCAGGACAAAGCCTCTGCTGCTACTGTCGTCTCCTACATGTGGTGTGGGACACATTGAAGTCTCTTCCATTTGTGCTCCAGCAGTGCTTTTTGACATTAGAAAAAAACAGGAATGTTTTCAGAAATTCTTTCATGCTGTTAGGTTATGCAGAAATAATGTCAGGTGAAGACAGAGAAGCGCGCAAGACCTTGGACAAAGACAACCTGACTCTCGCCTGGCATCGGCACACCCTTTCCAGGAAAAGGATGGACTGAAAACAAAATTGGTTGTTGATGACTGTGCGACGCTGTTGGTGCCTTAAAAAGCATCAACATGAGAAATTAGCCAGACAGGTCACTTCAGAATATACCTGCTGAATGGTCTACTTAGGAATGAAATTGCTTTCTTTCTCATGTTATTCAGAATAATCATTATGAACCCGTAAGTCCACTTAATTTAGAAAAGCAAAGTGGCTTTTATTTTGGAATAAGTGCATCCACAGGCAGAGTTCTTTCAAAACAGCTAATCTGGTCATTGCCACACGTAAACAAGCCCTTATAAATTGATGGGGACGGTAAAGAACTCGTGAAGGTATGGCCCAGGACTTCTTACTCAATTTGCAAGCACTTACTTAGACCTGTCTTCCTCAGGGCTAATATGGTGATCAACAGAACTTACAGAGAGCCAGGCTGAATTTAAACAACATAGTTACATGTTTGAAAAAGAAATGAGCTTTTGAAAACCATCTCTTCCTGTTGTCCCCTCAAGTTCCAAGTCTATCTTGCGTGAGTTGATCCTTGCTTTTAAGTAGCACAGTCAAGTGGTAATCTAGAATTTCGTAGATCTCAGGAGTGTTGATGGCCCACGGCGTTGGGTCCATGGCTGGAAGGAGCTGGGGATGAAGTGCGTGCAGCCTCCTCTAGAACAAGCGAGTGATTGATAAGGGGTAAGTTTACGTTGCTTGCAGCTTGGTGTTGGCTGTAGTAAAAATGTCTTGCTGTGCACAGATTGCAAAGAGAGGCTTAAATGTTAAGTCAGAAAGTTACAGAAAGCACAGATCTTTGCAGGATGGGTTATGTTATCTTGTGCAATATGTGGGGTGCTTATCTGGTTTTCTTCCCAAGACTTTTCTGCTGCTGGAGTGCTCCTGGGAAAGCAAGGGCCATCTCAGACTGGGAATCTGGGCTGAGGTTGCTCTGACTGTGTTTGTGGTGGCTTAGTGCATGTGTCCACACAGCGTGGCGGCAGCAAAAGCTATGTGGGAGATGCAGAGTGACCTAGATCAGCACCCCGAATTCCTGCAGCTGTGCTAGTTGCTCCGTCCTGTGCAAGTGTGATGTGAACCAAATACCAGTCACGTTAGAGACTGACCTTGTTTTCTTGGAGAAACCTGTGTAAAAATGGATATAACAACACTCTTGACACTTACCTCACAGGATGTTGTGAAGCTTAATTAAATGTGCGCAAAAGCATTTTGAGATCCTTAGATGAAAGATGGTTTTATAAATGCAAATTATAATAATTATGGCTAGTAACCACCATCAACTACTGAAACAATTAATTCAGGTTGCCACAGGCCATCACAACAACGTGTGCAAAGAGGCATCAGCCATTTAATGACATATACGTTGCGTGAGAACTCAAAGCCTTAAAAAATGCTGTAAACAAAGAGGAAAAAACTAAGACACTCAGGGCTTGCCTCTGCTGGGTGCAGTTGGTGGAAGTTTCCTCTACCCCTTCCATCCCCCTCGTGTTTGCATTGCGACTTGTCCACAAGGAGAAGAGCCCACCTTAAAGATTGCATCAGTGGGATCATTGTAAGTCCCTGTGATTTTTATATTTAACATTGCAAGGAAATGGAAAATGACTGCAAATAGCTTGTCTGACAAAAAGCGGGAAATGCATAAATATACCTCTGTTTTTTTGTTAATTCTCCCTCTCAGCCCCCAGCATCACAGAATAGACTTTGGCAACAGGGTATTATCCAGCTGACTTTCCAAGGGTGAAAACAAAAGCCAAGCAATCAAGATGTGTCTGGCCAAATACTTAAAGGCCCAGTGCACACATTTAGCTGACTGAAATCTGAACCATTTTGCTCAGCCTTTCTTGTTGCTTCAAAACTGATTTGGGCTTAAATAGCTAAAACCTACAGGTGCTTAAATGCTCTCCCTTGTCAGCAGAACAGCCTCATCAGACATGGTCTGAGGATGCGGTCAGACTGGAAGAGATAGCCAAAGACCCCACAGGTGAATCCCAAAGAGCAGGCTAGCCCACCTGTGCCCCTCAGGCTTATTGCACTGCTCGCCTTTAAAGACGAAAATTCAGAAAAGTAGTAGTTACTAAGCATCCAACTTACCAAAGCAATTAGGCTAAATGCACTGCAGCTAGAAATTTAAGCAATGCACTGAATTTAATTTGAGAATTCATGGTCATAAGACTGAAACCTTTAACATTTAACCTAGCAGCAAATTAAATCAGCTTTCTGATCAAGTGAAAAATTCTATGCTATTGAAGTTTGAAAGTGTGAAGCACACACTTATTAAAAGGAGGGTTTTTTCTTTTTCTTTTAATGAAGAAAAACTTGGGACCAGTTAGTTGCCTAATCCAAATAATGGAAAAAATGGCAATACTGTCTGTAAACGAAGCCGAAATTACAAAGCAGTGTATTGCTTTCTGGCCTCTGCCAAACTAACGCTCATAATCAGTGGCTTTCACAGAACGAAAAATGTTACTCCTGCTGGAAGGGTGCGTAGACTCAACTTACTCCGATAACAACGAGCTTAATACCTGCAGAGTTTAACAGGAGTTAGCTTTCCATGTACCAAAATTGAAAATGCTTATGTATTTTTTCAGTCCTTTTAAAAATACTGACTTTCTATAATATCTTTTGTGCTTTAAGAATTAGGATATTATGTTGGAAATTTCTTGGATAAGTTTTCATAAAACGAGGGCCAAGTTTTTATGGGGTCTGGGGTGTGTGTATCTGCATAAAAAATTAGCAACACCGGTGCAATGTATAGAAAACGTGCTACGCAGTAGGCATCAACATGTTATTTTAAAGCTACAAAGTCTAAAACTTTATTGTGATGTGCATATATGCAAGCTGTGTGTGTGCATACACATATATATACACAAGCAATATCCATCCTGTTGCTAAGCTCTCTTAATGACACTTACACAGTGCTCTGCTCAATGTCTTTTGGCAAAATCCTACAATACGAGATAAAACTTGGATGCATTTTCTAAATGCACCTCAAGGCACTAGGACATAAAAGAAGTTGTGGTATTAGAGCACGTCTTGTTTTAACCATCTCCGGAGCGCCCTGACTGACACTTTACAATTTACAAGAAAGGTGTGGCTAATAAAGCCACTGAAGCAGATATAAGGGCAGGTCGTCCCCCATCGGCATTTACTGCCCGTCACTCACCCGCGCCGGCGCTTTGCTGCACGGACTTGCTGATAACCACCAGCGCATTTTGTGGTCCGGGTGCCCAAAGACCTTAAAAGCCGATGTGACCCTATCGGCAGCTGAAAACCCCCACTGATGGGTTGACACTTTCCTTCTCACCCCTTACCATTAGAAGAGACGAATTTAGAGGAAAAACGTAAAGGGGTCACACTATGCTTCACAGAAATGCAACCTTGTAGAAACAGCGGGTTTTTCATTCCCAGGCTGTTCCTTACACTCCCTGGGAAGATCTTCATCTGACTGGTATCCCTCAATTACAGTGTGGCATGAATCAGAGTGGTTTGTTGGTTGTTTTTTTTTTTTTTTAAAACCTCACAGAGGTAGTTTACACTATACGCTGCCTTCTGTAAACACAAATACTTTCTCCTTGCCTTTTTAAATAAACTCTGTCAGCGGCTGCGGCTGCCGCTTGGGAAGCTCAGAGCCCCAGAGGGAGCTGTGGGAAGCTCCTGGCGTTGCTTGTGCTTCTGAAGGTAACCAGGAGGAAAGTCCATGGGAAGCAATGCAAAGAGCTGACGCTAGATGCCAGGGGAAAAAAAAATCACCATGGCTCCTGCTGGAGCCCCCTCTCTGCCCCATTTCATTCCCTTTCTTGCTCCTCTTCTCATTGAAGTGGACAACAGGAGTTTGGAGATAAGATTCTCTCTCAGACAGATGCTCACCTTTTCAGAAAAAACATTATTTTTTTTTTAAGAGAAGGTAATTAACCTAGACTGCATTCTCTCATATCTGTTGAATACAGCATTGCCTGTCAGCCACTCCTTTCATCACTTAAAGTGCATTTTGTATCCATAGAAAGCAATCAATGTTCAACAGGGAAAGTTTGCCCTCACGAAGCATCTTTCCACAATCCTGCATTGCCGCAGCAATCTTTTTCTTTCCTTATGTGCCACCACCAGCCCTTCTCACACTGACATGCATCACCCAGAGATGTTTACTGTCTACCTGGTTATTACTGGCTCCTTGTAGTCCTTCCTTACAGCCTGACTCTGCTCCCTCTGCCTCTTCTCTGACTTTGGGTGGAAACTCTTCCTTGCACTTCACGCTTTGTGGGACGTTTTTGTATTGGTTTAGGACTCAGGCCTTTGTAGGGAGAAGGGATCAGTTGGAGGGAAAATGTCTGATCTGTAAAGAGCGGCTTGAAGCAATGCTCTTTCTGCTAGAACAGTGCTCAGTTTAAAGCTGGCATTTTCATCTGCTCCCTTTGTACCACAAACAAGAAGAAGAACCTGGTCTGAAACCACATGTAAAAATATGGATCTCTTCGATTTACATTTCTGAAGTCAAAACAGATGTATAGGAGAGCAGGAACCTTCAAGCCCCCACCAGAACCAATATAAAGAAACGTTTAATCACTGCTATTTAAGATCATAGAATCATAGAATCATTTAGGTTGGAAAAGACCCTTGGGGGTGCAAGGAAACTAATGTATAGGACACAGCTTTCTAGGCAAGCTGAGCAGCATAAAGAGTGGAAGAACACCAGCGTGGCAACTCTTACTATGAAAACACTCACGGATTACTTCACCATCTTGTGTTAGCAGGTTGCGGGAGACATTTAATCGGGCATCTTTTCTATTCCTAATGCCTATAATTATCTACTATAAAGACAAGGTCAAATTGGCACATGAGATTTTTCTTCCCCCATCCCCAAATTGAAGGGGGCAAGGCTACCAAATCTTGGAAGTCCTTGCCCTCTTAAAGAGAACTGCAGCTATCCGACTTGGGGAACTGTAGCAGAGATGGTACCTGAGGATCCTCACCTTGGCTAGGATTCCTCTGGGCTGAGCAGGGCACCCTCAGGAATAACCACTCCAGTGTCATCCATTCACTAGAAAACTGCAAGTAGCTAAAAGAAAAGCCAGTGTGCTCTGATGCTCATCACAGCAGCACGATGCTACTCAAGATTTAATCTATCGATATAAACCGCCCCCCCAAAAACACATCACATTTAAGTGATGCTCACAATCTCTTCCATCTCTAAGGAGAAAAGAGGAAGGTAAAGCTGAATCCAAGTGATCTTCTTGCTCAACAGATTCCCCGATCCTGGTGAAAGACAAGCTGATTCAGCCATTATGTTGACCTGATCTAAATCTGATTAATGTTAATGGTGGAAACATTTCCAGTTCCAAACTTAAGGCAAAAAACCACTATCCTACAAGCAGTTGAGGTATTCCCAATACTAGAGGCAATTGGAGAATATTTTTAAAATTAATTTTCTTCTGAAAATACTTTTTTTCCCCAAACTGATTTTTATTTTAAAACTGTACTAACTTTCAGAACTCCCATGTAACCAAAAACTGTTCGCTAGTTTTGCCATTTCATTTTGGGAAATGCCTGAAACTTTGTTTAAAAACATTTGCAAACTCCTTAATACATGTCATGTTTTTACTATTTCTTCATCATGCATACCACTGATACACCAAAATAAGGTAGTATTTCAGACACAAAAAGTTGCTTTAAAACTAGCTTTTAAGTTTTTATATCCTTTTCTTCTGAATGAGTGGAACTCTTAATTGTTTTTCTAATACAGTATTTTAACCTACTTGTGCAGGACCCATCTATAAGCATCACTATTGGCAGGCGCCAACTTACATGAGCAATTTAACATTTGCACATGGGCAAAGTAGTTTACCTCCTGCAGACTGCAAAGTACTGTTTCTTTTGCCCTAAAATAGGGTGTCAGATCAGTGTGCGCAGAAGCTTTTGTCCTGGTTTTGCAAATATTACACTTCTTTGACAACACCAGCACCAGGAACCCGAGACAAACTGAATGAAATGCAAACAGACTTATCTGTTAGTAAATAACTTCAATTAGGCGATGGAAAAACCTGAAATAAAATCTCTCTTGCTTTCTTCAACCTTCTCCTTCCTCTCAGTTGCACATTGTCTTTTCCCTGAGTCGAAAATGAGAAGTTTAGGATGGGGTGGCATCCCTGCAGGCCCCAGAATAGCCATGGTTGCTGTCACACTGACACCTAATGGCAGATACGAACTAGAGTATTACGGCTGATTTCCCAGGGGTGTGTTTTTCCCCTATGTTGTAAAAATTCCTTCATATTATAGAAAATAAGTGATCTTAGAAAACGGTTAACCTCTGGGAGGGCAGTGCTGGAAAGGCGACAGTGGCGGAGGGCGCAGCACTGAATTAGCTCAACAAGAGTGAAGGGCTGTGGCACGGGGCTCGGATGATGCTGCCCAAAGGATGGGCAGCCGGTCACAGAGACCTCATGCCATCCCCAAAGGAAGACAAATGCACTGAAGGCTAAAATGGGCTGGCCAAAGTCATCCAGTAGGTTGGTGATGGCTGGAAAGGTCTAATTTCATCCAGTCCCTGCCTTGCTGTGTTGTTTCTGCTCCCAAGTGGGCAGCAAAGCTCTCAAACACACAAAGGAATAGGCTGGGACAGTGTAGTTGATTATAACACAGGAAAATATGTTATTGACTAAAGCTCATGCTCCCTTCAGGACTTTTTGAGGAAATCATGATTTTTTTTCTGGAAAGTTTTACTGTTAAAATTCTGTTTATTACGATGATGGAGTGCTGTGGTCCTAATTCTCCCTTTACATCCCTAAGAGGCAAGAGCAGCACAGTTGGCAGGACAATCTGGGCTTACGCTGCAGCAGACCACGCCCACGCAGGCTCCATATCCGCGGCTGAGAGCTAAACATCTTGCCGTTTGGTGGCTAAAAGCCTAAGGTAAGCACTTTGTGGCTGTTTTTCTCTGGCCACAATGCATCCTATGTAGTAAAATAAATAATTAATTGCAGCCAAAATCTTTCATCTGGTTAATAAAAGTTTGTATTATTTAGGCAGAGGTGTGGTGAAATTTAGCAATGGGCTTCAGGTGATGATTCAGGAGAAGGGTTTTTGGGATTGGGTCCCAAATCCTTCCTTTCATGGGTTACGTGGCGCAGTCCGAGGGTGAGCTCTTCTAAGGCTCCTGATGGTTCATGAGCACCAACGCTTCCAGGTATGTAAGAGCAAGTCCTGGGGTTATTCTGCAAGATGTCTGGGGTGGCCCCAGAATCTAGTCATCACTTGATGTCTTTTTGGATATCTCCAGAGGGGATTTTCAGCAGTAAGAACATTAGCAAAGGAAATGACTAAATTTAGCAGAGGTACATGAGTAACCATAGCATGATGTGGCAGGTGGGTTACATCAAGGAAAAAATATAAGCCAGCAGTTGTTACCAAACAGTGTTATATTTCTGAAAAGACTAGAAGTCACACATAGGTTTTTAATGTAATTCTACAGGAAAGAATATTGTCTTCCTCATTCCTTTCCAGTGAAAATTTTGAAACTATCAGTTAAGCGGTTAATCCATGGGATCTAATTTATGTGAGAACTATATCCTGACTTTTTCCTGATCTTGTGGTATGCAAGGACTTCAAAGCTGTGCTCAGAGCCATCACTGGTGAAGGACAGCAAGAAAATCCTTGTAACTCCTGCCACCAGTTCCTTAGGAGAAGTCAGGCTGAGCTCCGAGCACCATCCAGACAGGGCTGGTGGAGTCAGGCACGGTAAGCCTGCGTGCTGACATCAAACACAGCCTTGCAAACACATTTGAAAGGGATCGCTTTAAATATGGGCAAAAGGTGGTCGTGGGGGGGCGGGTTGGAAGCTGTGCCTGGAGGAGAAGCAGGGACACAGGTGCTGGGGGGCCCCAGCTCCCGGGGAAGGCGGGTGTTACAGCCAGGCTGGGAGGGCAGGAGGCAGAAATCAAGCTCTTGCATCTTTGGTTATCATAAAGATGAAAAGGTGGGACACCGTCAGTGTAGCTGCAGTAACTAATTATAATGATCACCATACATGCATATAAGCTATTATTAATGATATCTTTTCATCATATTGTAATATTTTGCCATTTCATAATATCAACATTGCAGAGATAACCAACGCTGCCTCACAAACTGTTTTTAAGACTGAATTTTATGGTTTGAAATCTAGCACAGCTCAGGACTTTTGGTACCTTGAATGCTGTGAAAACTATTATTGAAGGGCAGATATTATTCATGCATGAATCACAGAATCACAGAATGGTTTGGGTTTGAAGGGACCTTAAAGATTCTCTAGTTCCAACACCCTGCCATGGGCAGGGACACCTCCCACCAGACAAGGTTGCTCAAAGCCCCATCCAACCTGAGCTCAAGACTTGCACAGGAGTTTTGTGGCACTGAGACTTAAAGGAAAAAGAAGTCTTGGTGCAGACTAACCAACAGGAGTATTTAGGGGAAAGATTTTTCAAATAGATGAAATGAAATACAGAGTGTATGCCAAAGGAAGAAAAAGTCATTAATTCTGGATGTACTTACTGCCTTGTATTAGGCACTGTTGATCAGTTTTTCACAAACACTTTTTCTTAAACAGCCCATTTCTTTTCTTCTTCTGGACCAGTTGGGCACTTTAGAAAGTGCAAGACTGACAACAGCGATGGGTGCAAAGCTTACTCTTGGGCCCCTTGCAGCTTTCACCAGCGATATCCTATTAGAATGTCACCAGCCCTGAGATGGGATTTTAACAGGGGACTTGGTGTTGTTAGGCTGAAAGCATTCAACAAGAACTAACATCAGGTCATCAAACACCTTCGCCTTTGTTGCGGGATTTTTTCAGGGGTGAACTGTCAAGCAGTCTCTTGTGCAGCACTCTTTGGAAGAAAACAGCCTCAACCTCTGATTTTGCCATGGGCAATTCTATGGCATCCTCACTTAAAGGCCCGTGGTGTGGCTGGGGAGTGTAGTGAAAGAGGAGGCAATAAATAAATAGTCCTTCAATGTTTTTATTTGTCTGTTTGATCAGAAACCAGATGTGCAAAGATTCTCAGATGGACAAGAGCTGGTCCTGCTGAGCACAGGAATCTACAGCCTCCTCCTGATGTTGACTGATATCTGATCACTTTGAAAACTCACCCTCATGGTGAATATTTGGTGCTAATTCTTTGCCATAATAAAAAGACTTAATGTTGAATTATTACAATTGAACATTAAATTGGCACCTCATGTCAGCCCACCATTATACCTCTTTTCAGTTCCTCTGCTGTCACGCCACTGATGTGATGAATTGCAGCCTGTCACATCACGTTACATTACGCAGAGCAAACAGGACAAAACACATACCAACTGCCACGCAAATATGTGTTTGCCAACTCTTTTGCAGCGCGTAGAAACGCAGCCGGCGAATTCCCTATCAGAAAACCAGAGGCTCAAGGATGGCTCGAGGGCGTGCGAGACAAACATGCCTCCGACACACTGTGAGTACACAGACACACAGCTCTCAGCCAGCGATGGCAATTATGAAAGCACCTCCTGCTGTGATTATTTCTTGTTCCTTCAGAAAAAAAAAAAAAAAAGCAGCAGTGGATTCTGTGGCTGCTGATGTCATGAAGCAAAATATAAATACGTAAAAATTAATCCAGCGCTTGCGTTCAGATTTGGAGCTATTTTTATGACTGGCCAGATTTTGGCTGTGTATGTGTAAACATAACACCCACTTATGTACACACACACGTGCATACAGCGAGATGTGTGAATATACATTATGTGGCTTTTAACTGCAGTCTTTTAGCCCACATGTGGGCCTTTTGAAGCTAATGGGAGATTTACCAGGGGCTTTTTCACAGAGCTGTAGGCAAGACTGGAATCCAGAACATATGAATATTATACTATAATGATACAGTGTAAATCATCTAGTTTGACCTACAGTGAATTAGAGGCCACTAAACTTCATCCAGGTATCCTACACCGAGCCAGAAAAACTTGTGTTTGACTAAGGCATAAATTGTATTTGGCTAAAACCTATTTCCCAGAAAGGTATTCATTTAGTCTCAGTGCAAAGACACTTTCCCTGCATCCATTTCTTTGATAGTTTGTTTCAACAGTTATTTTAACTATGTGTACTTTTTATTTAAATTTACTTCAGTCTACGCAGTCAGTGCTGAGAAGTCAAATTCCTAGCTATAATGTCAACGGATATTTGAATACTGACTTGCTGCTCTTCAATGCTGTGCCATGGGCAACGCTTCGAGATCTTTTATGCTGAACTATTCTTTATCATGTAACATGATCACCCAAGGAATATCTCTGTGAATTGTTTTCACTTTTGTAACTTACTTCTTGATACGTTGCCACGGAAAATAAGTTGTTTACTTGGTAATTAGCGTCATCCATTCTCTATTGTCTCTGTGCACCAACTTTGCTGGAGGTTATAGGGATAAGATGGAAATATACTGAAAAGATCTGAGATAAGAGACCTCACATACTTTGCAATAACCTAATTGCTAGTAGATTAAACACAGATCAGACATAGGTAACTCCTTTCAATTTCCAGGATTTGGAAATACTGTAATTTTTTTCTTTATAAACCAGTCACAGTATGTGGCTACAGATACAAAAAATTTAACTGGCTCTTCCAGTTACTGAGTTTTCTTTTTTTCTCCTTAACACATCATTTAATATGAAGGCAAAAAATGGTTGATCTATGACTTCTTGGTAAGACTTTTTCATATGAAATACGGCCTAATTTTACTGCTGACAGATATTACAATATATGGACATCATTAAAATGAAAATATTAAGAAGAATAGTGTCTTAATTTCAGGCATATACTGGCACTTTTAAAATCAGATTCCATAGTGGGCAAGAATATGGCACGATAAAGAAGGGAAAAAAATGGAATGCCATGATTATTCTAAAGCTTGACACAAAACTATAAATCTCTTTCAAGTGAAGATACACAGATCTTTGTGTAGACCTCTGCAGCTAAGCAAACCAGCTAGCCTTTGATGTACTTATAATTATTAGGGGCTGAGGATTATGTCTTTAGGCAAAGCTGTCGAGCAGTGGGAAGGTATAGATCAAAACTGACATCATGACACAAGCAAGCGGAGAGGTGAGATGAGGCGGAGCCAAAAATAGTTTGGCATCACTGTAGACCTTAAGGAAAACAAACGACTCCACTTCCCAGAAAGGACACATGGAGGGGAGCAATTAGTGCCTGTAACCTCTCGATAGAGTCGAATCCTCACTACTAGTTGGAAAATTAAAAATGTAATTAACAAAAGGCTACACATCAGAATAAAGAAGGTGGTTCAGTAGATCCATAGTTTTATGGGACCATATCGTCACACTCCCAAGGAAGTAGGTATCCCAGAACTACCACTGTAATAGGCTTCCATGCCATAAGCCACCTGCTCCTCTTGAAACCAGGGGGACTCAAGCCATTTACATCAAGTAGAGCATCCTTCCAGACCAGGCTCTTTGTCATTTTTTTTGTAAAGGGCAGGAGTTCTGGTAATGCCAGGCCTACACGTGAGCTTGTTACTTGGTAAAATCCCCATCCAAAGCCCACTGAATATGGTGGAAATCTTTTCATTGTGTTTAGTGGGCTCTGTATCAAATGCTCTGTGTGGCTTGATATGTGCAAGAGAGTGCACACATGAGCAGTTAAATCATTTCAAATTACTATGGATCTTCAAAGACACTCATCTTGTGTGGCACAAAATTAAAAAAAGTGCTTGTGAAAACTAATTTCTTGCCATAAGTTAACTGCCAATCATACTTAAAAAACATTTTTCATTTAAAATGTTTTTCTGGCTCTCCGGGGAAAAGGTCACATTATTAGAAAAATAAAAGCAAAGAATTTGATTCCAGAGGTTTTGATTGACTTAAAACTGAAAATCTAAATAAATAAATAGGAGATCTAATGCTTACACTGAAGGGAGCAGAGTTTCAAAAACTGTAGCATAAACAGGTGTTCCCCAAGACTTTCCAGATCATGGTTCACCTCTGCACTGGATAATACCTTATAAGCATGCCATGAATGTGTTACGCAGTGAAATAAAAATCATGGCATGAAATAAAAAGTAAAGATTCTCAGTTAACTCGAAACTTGACAGCAAGAGAAAGATGCGTATGCCAAAGAAGAGCAGGAAATGAAGAAGGCTTTGCCATCACCATCAGAGAGGGTACATGAAGGTAAGGAAGAAGCCTGTTGCTTGACAGATGAAAGGAGCCATTAGGGATCAGAAGAGGAACAAATGTTATCAACTAGGCTAATGCAGGGACAGAGAAGATTACAAAAATAGAGGGACAATTCTAAACACGGTCTTGAAATGCAAGCAGGCTCACCAGGACTGTCAGGAATAGGGGAAGATCTGAGTAAATTACAAGTGATTTGGAGGTAGCAGACTGTATGCAAGACCAGACTGGTATCTCAGACACTCTGTATGGAAGACAAAACACTATAGCATGTGTCATTATTAATTACCACAAAGAACATGTAAGCCATTCGATATAAAATACTATCACACAACTAAGAAGAAATGAATAAATTCTCCACTTACAGTTCAAATTGGTGATGTTCCTTGCCAGTAAGGTGAAACATTTAGGACCCCTACATTTTGAATGTCATCTTATGAACAGTGTGGGAAATTAGACCTCCGTCTCTGTGAGAACTGATAAGATTTCCTATCTCACTTGCAAACATGATGGAATATTTCCAGAAATGTTTTAAATTTCTATTTTAAGTAGAAAAACCTCAAGCGCTAACATCAAAATGTTAGTCAGTCCCATCTAGCATTTCAGAACAATGTGATTATCTCAACATCAGTGTTTTTATTAAGATACCTCTGTTAGAAATGTTGCCTAAACATTAGCATTACTAATATTCTGAATTTAATTCTAAGTAGAAGTACAAGGTTTCCCAACTTGCCTTTCAACTATGCAGCAGTTATCTGTCTTGTCACAACATGAATCCCTTTTGGGTGAAAGCTATTGATTTGAAGGTTAAAATCATCTTGCTAGGCCCTAATGTAATTTGTTGGAAGTTGGCCTTGGGAAACTTTCTGACACTGACTACATATGCTCTTTGCTGGATATTCATTGAGCAATGATGTCTGAAAGGCTGAGTTCTTCACCTCCGTGATCATTATTAGTTATGGCATCTCTCAACAGGCTGTGCCATGTCAGTTCTTTGCAACTCAAGTTTTACATTAGCAACCTATAGTTTACAGCACAGAACAGAGGCACTCTTCCACCACGGACAATATCGTACCTGGTTACTTGTGTTCCAGGAGCGTATATGTGAGGCTACACCCATAAACAGAATTTATCAGTAAGCCTGCAAATATTGTCAATATTGGAGAAAGTAATCTCTGTTTTAATCAAGTGAAGTGAGGTGCACAGAATATATTTTAGGCAAGGCTAAATGAGAACTCCCTGACCTCGTTAAGGAATCCGTAGATCTACTACAGAAATAATTCAACAGGAAATCTTTGGCACAGCAAACCACAATATCTATGGCCACTGGTCTGCTGATCAAATGGGAGTGGGGAAAGAGGAGACAGCTACTGTGGTCTCTGAGATGTATGGTACCATTACCTCAATCTTCTCGTGCCTCAAGATGCATTTTCACAGGCTGTCAAACATAAAATCTTATAAGAATAATTTTAATCAGGTGAACAAAATATCTGATTCTGCCAAAACCATATCAGGGAATAGCAACAACCTCACCAGACACTTCATCTTGCTGAGCAATATTGTCATAAAACTACTGTGCTCTGAAGGTCTACAGGTGTTTTTACCACACACACCCAGACATTCTTAGCTTTGATGGCGGCTTCTTCAAAACAGTCTATAGCAAACCATGATCACGTTGAGGAGCTGAAAAGAACTAAAATTCAGAAATTTTTAAAATAATCCATCTATTTCTAGTTTTATCTTGACACGAATCTTGATCTAATACATATGAGGAATCTACCAACGATTATAGAACTCTGGATGACATCTATAAATTTAAGCTGAAATTACATTGTCGTTCTACATTATTTGTAGGAGCTTGAAACTTTTCCAAAAGTCTGAGTTTGAAATATATTATGTTTGAAGTAAGCCCTGTACACAGAAATATCTTGACAAATTAAATATATCTGGGGCAAGATGGAGCACTCTCAAGGGCTTGGGAATCAGCCAGGAGCACTGACTCATGTTATTTTCAAGTAGTGTTGAGCTGAGTTTTGGGGATGGGCTAGCTAAGGAAATAACATCAGATGTTGATATACGAGAACAGTTCACATTTGTACTACTTAGGAGCAAATATTATACTGCAATATATATATGAAATACACTGTAGAGAGGCCAGGTATTACCTAGGGAGATATTCAGATTAACTTGGGACCAATAGCACTGATTGCTCCATGTTGCCTCTGTTTGCTGCCTTCTTGTACAAGCCTGAAGTGGGTGCTCAAGAAGTTTGGGGTTTGATCTGGGTAGTGTGACCACTGGTGAACTGAGTGGCTGAAAGCCGCAGACAGCAGGGACCAGATGAAGAGGACTGGGCTAAGGAGATGGTTAGGGGACAGAGACTTCTTTGAAACTGCATTTTAAAGCTTCTGACTCTGGGGTGATCTTTTCTTCCCCTCTCAAAATGTGAGATAAAGAGAGTAATTTACGTACAAAGCACTTGGTATCTGTTTTCACTGGGTCCACGAAGTTCATGCCTCGTGACACCTTTTTTGCTAACAACAGTTTACGAAAATAAAAACATTACCAAGAAAGGACATTGGGATAAAGTATAATAAAACAAAACATGTGGCTGAGATTTCATGTGTTTATGATGGAGATCCAATCTGCAGTGAAACGAACTCCTGGGAGATTCCTATTTATTTTCATATAAAATGAACTGGATGCAAATCCATTACTGTTTATAGACTGAATCTCAGTGACAGTTTGTCCCAGGGGCATTGAAAAGTATTTTAAATCATTCTGATAGTTAATTATTCAGCAAACGAGAACACTTTAAAGACTTTATCATAAAATAACTTTAATAATTTATGCTTATGGGGCATTACAGAGGTAACTGTAGGACTGTTTGGAAGGAGGGGAAGACTGCGTGCCTGCACATTTGTAACTGAACTGCAGTAACGTGTATTACATCTGATACCCAAGTAAGACAGTTGTGATCACCTCAGGTTTCTTCCCCATCCCTCTCTTTGCCTATGTGTCTATAATATTACACAAGGCTCTCATTAAATTTTAAAACAGCCTAACTTCAGAAATCTAGTAATAGCATTAGTTTGCAAGGAATTAAACGAAGACACAGACTAAGCTTATGTTTTCTGGATGAAGTGTAAGAGAATAGATAGTGATCAGAGATAAGTCTTAGGTATCTTAATTATATTAGGTGCACAGGACAACTACCTAAGAAGTAAGAGAAGAGACAGCAAGGGAGGTGTAACTCTATGCTTTAAAGAGAGCCCAGTAACAGATGACTGAAACAAATGTCATTTTTGTCAATTCCAGTGATGAAAGGGCTTGCTCAAAGGCCCAACTGTGCAGCAAAATATACTAGAAGTGACTTCAGATTGAAAATGAAAAACCCTGAAGAAAAGAGTTCAGGACAGGCACTGCTTGATTTCTACTCTGCTGCAGAGGGAAGGAGGTGATACTGTATTGCATAGCCTTGAAAGTCATGGATATATACAATATGTAGAAATATACATATACAATATATAGAAACAAACACACACATATCACCTCTCTGCACTTCTATATATTTGAACGGCATTTGTTTGTATCCTCTGGGTAAACACTGAGATGTACAGTTCTAAAAGAATCCTATGTTACCCAAGGTCTCAAAGGTTTTGTGACTCCTGAGTCTTAATCATATTCTACTTGTTGGCATGGGACAAGGACAAAAGCTCAGTGATTTCCTCTAATATTCAAAGATGCGGTAGAATAAGCAAAACAGCACTGTGCATATTTTATAATAACAATTTGTTGTCTTTCTTTTCCCTTTGTCTACTTTCTCTCTGCTGGAGGTCAGCTACCTAGACTTAGACCCCTTCTGCTTGGTTTGTGCTATTGACCTGAAATCAGAACAGTCTACATACTTGCATACACCTCTTCATAACAACTCAGAGGAAACAGAAGGAGAAAGTGAATGAGTTATGAGTTCCCCTGCCTGAAAAGTTGTCTGTGTTTGAGCTATTAGCCTAACCCTGCAATTTTTGCATCGATATTCCTTATGGAACTGCAAGAATCCCAACCACATCCAAAGCTGTTACTTTAGAGCCAGGATGTGAGCCTGTGCTCACATCAGTAAATGTTCCATCTGAATGCTGCCAAAGCATTAACGATGTGACTCCACAAGCAAATATTTAGAGGTGAGTGAGATTGCCATACCTGACCTGTAACACTGGTATGAACAAAGATTTTCAGACTCACTCAGATCAGTTTGTACGGCCTGAACTGTTCTATGTAGCCATAGTATAAATCTTTTTTGCTTCGTAGCTATTGCCTTGACACAGTTCTCGTGGGTACTGAAAGGCAAAGCTATGTTATTTTTATAAGCCCCCCTCTTTAGTTATGAATCAAAATACTGTCTCACTTTCAAAGAAAACAATGCAATCGAAACAATAACTCCCCTACAAATATAACACGGTGTTGTACAGGACAAGTATTGATTAAAACAAAAAGGGCTTTTTAAACACCATTAATTCTTACCAATTCCAGTAGTTATTGATTCCGCATCAATGTCATTAGCCTTTTTCTTTGCCACTTCAGCTAGTGCCAATTCACCGTTATCTAGTGCAAGGTAATGGATGTCCTTTGGAATTAAAAGAGAAAAAAACCATGATTAATCTAAAATGAATCTCATAGGAGTAACAAAAGGAATTTTCAAAGAAAGAGGTTCTTTTATTATTTAGATCACAAACACAGATGGAACTGATGAACCTAACATTACAGTTTAATTCTCTCCCAATGCAAATTTTTTATCTTACTTGTGCTGTTGAATACAGCAATGAATAAAACACTGACCAATCATGCACTGATAAAAGTGAAGCTATTGACTCACTCTATGAAAGAAACAATCGGTCTGCTTTTAAGGTAACTTCTGTTGGTGCAACATGAATTAAGAGAGGGTTGATAGGAGGCGGCTCTGCGTAAACCAGATCTGAAGTGCTGGAACTGACAGCCCCTATTTGAATGCGTTAAGGTTTCTACCTAGTATGTGAATTTTAGGGTAAAGCTCTCTTGGTTCTAAGTTTTGTTTGGAGGTTGTCATGTTATGCTTACTGTTCTTTGAGTTAGGTGATGGTCATCCTCTTTGTGCTGATATTAGAGGAAATAAGAGCAACAACAGTCGCTCAATGGTTTTAACACCCACATAGGTGACATGATTCCTGAGTCGCTCTCGGACCACAAAGAGCTTTGCAAAAATGTTGTTGTCTAGCACGAATACTTGCCAATATTCTGGATCTAGTCCTTAATCTAGGGTTAAAAATCAGAGGGCTAGAGCAGGGGTGTACCATTGCATGCTGATTCGCAAGGCTTTTTATTGTGTGTTAACCCTTTAGATGAAAACCACCTGTTTTATACAGCACAATTTGTGGAAGAATATATTCCTGCAGACAAATTACAGTCTCATAGCCCTTGGTTTTGGCCCTGGAAGTAAAGTTTCATCCTTGACCATTAATAAAGAGACAACTAACCCCCTTCTCCTTCGGCGTCACGGCCACAGATTGCTCTGTGCATGAACACATGAAGTGAGGGAAACCCAAGAACAGTTGGCAAAGTTTCTTTTTCCCACTTCTTTGCTGAAGATGCCATTTGGTATCCAAAGATTTAAGTCATTCCCAGCCATTGCACTGCAATCTATCTGCATATAGGAATTTAAAGGAAAAAGGAGTATTTGCTGGAAATATTAGGCTCTGCATACCATAAAGGCAACTATATTTTCATTAATGCAGAACATTCCAGGTGAAACTGTCCTGCTCAGTGTGAGTTTACTGCCACCTTCATCAATATGACAGAAACTCTTGTGGGAAAAAGTGACGTTACTCTAGAAAGAGAAGCTAGATGAAAAAAGTGAGAGTAACAGTGTTAGGAGAAAAAGATGCTGCTTTTATTATCTTCTCATTTAATAATAATAAGACTAAAATAATTAAAACAAAAATAAGAAGCAAATTGAGAATGTTAGGGAAACTGAGACTGATTCTGCAGAAAACCCTGGTAGTGACTTGCAGGATCCCAACAGTCTGCAGGAGACGGCAACATTTTCTAATTACAAACACAGGTGTGACTTAAAAAATGTGCAAGTGTCTTGGGGCAAAGTAATGAGTTACGAACTTGTTGCGAACTCTGTACTTCCTCTCTTTGTAGGTCTAACATGGTTGTCAGGAGAAAAGGGCCTGAAGAGCAAGGTAGGATTTCTATGAAGATTAAACAGTAGATATTGTCAGCTTATTTAGATAACAATAGAAAACCTAAGGGCTCTCGAACAAGTCTGAGCTTACAAAGATTTTTATGTATAGGCAGATTGTGTTCAGTAATTTAAAGTACATTCTGACTATGCTTAACGACTGTCTTTTTGTGGTTTAAACTAAGGGAATTACTGTATATTTCAATGCAATTTTAAATAAACTTAGGAAGGGGTGGAAACAACTGCAGAAAATGTATCAAAAGGATCTTTGTATCTGTGTGTATCAAAACATGTGCCACTTGTAGATCTTGGTTTTGCCCATGTTTTGAGTAAAGAAGTGTAAAGATGCTACATATCCATCGCTAACTAACAGGGGCTTTGCAAGAAATAAAGATAGAGCAGTAGGCTGGTGAGTGGCTTTCTTTGTGGTTCCTCAATTTGCTGTCATAAAGAATTTAAAAAAAAAAAAAAAAGTATCTCTTGTCTCCATCTCTAAACAAGCTTTAGAAAGAAAAGGTTACAGATATAAAAACTGCTAATTAGACAATTTCAGATCAAATTTAGGTGTTACGCATTCAAATAAGCCAGCAAAATTGGAATTTTCTAAGAATTTATATATCTCTGAATAGAATAAAACTAGAAAAATAAATAAAAGAGAAAGAAGCAGCACTTGATTACAGAGTGCCTTAAAGAATGACAGAAAAAAATAATTAAATTAGCTGCATATTCATTACAGATTTTTTCACACAATTATCTAAGAACTTATCAGCTCAAAGATCATGTCCCTCTCAAAAACAATGGTGACAATAAAAACAGTTTCCAGCTGCTTATCAGGAGTTTGCTGAAAGGGCTGTATTTTATCATTTAACAGTTTGATTACTTTTTTGGACTACTTCCTTTTTACCCTCATCTTTGTGACTCACAGAGCTGGCCCTCGGTGAGCAGAAGTCATTTGAAACACTGATGTGCATTTGTCTATAGGATATTTCTGGGCAAAATTCCAACGTTTCTTCGAAACATGCACTTTCCTCATCAGTGTATCACCCAAGATCTGACAGTTTTATTAAAGTGTCTTTTCCTTGCGTTTTTGCTACCTTTGGTACGCGGGATGGCCTTTTGAATTTTCAGCAGCTGAGAGCTGGAGCGTACAACAAAAGGATTTAAAGCTAACAACCCTTCTGTTGCTTGATCTTTTCTGTCACAGATTGGATCAGTCACTGTCCAATAAATGGAGCTGTTGTTCACGATATTATGTCCTTTTCAGTTTTATTTTTTTATTGAACTTTGTAGGAGATGATAATAATTGATGGACTTAGATGTGACGTGAGGGTAAAGCTTATGGGGAGACACAGCAGTGTCTTGTGTGTCTTGTTATGGCATCATACTAGTGACGCTATAGCTATAAGACTAATTTTTAAGCAATTTATTTTTTTTTCTTTTTCATTTCTATGAAAGAAATTAGCTCTCGGATAGTGTTCTCTCAAACTTCTTTGCAATCTCAAAACAAATAACAGGAATGCTGCAGAGCCCTGTTTAGTGAAAAAGAAGCTCAGGATAAATTCTCCAAGACATAGGACGTTTCCTTAGAAGTCTCAGAAGATGGGTATTCAATGCTTGGATCCTCCTCAGCCTCTGTTGTATCTGCTCCTCTCCACCCTTTCCTTTTTTGTTCCTTCTCTGTTCCCCTTTAATAAATAGATTTTTTTCTTCCACATTTCGTTTATGTCATCAGATATCTTTCTTTAGCCTACTATTTCTTCTCAAAATCCCATTAAATTACCTGGGAATAATGTGGTGTGACTCCTAGAGCCACCTGAGGTTTTAGAAACGGATTTGGTTGGTCTGTAAGACAACAGTACAAATAATTGACCTATATATTAGTTATTCATACTGAACATAATTTTAAATGCTTTAAATATAGGTAAAGTCAAGCTGTATGCTATTAATTGCATTTTGACCTATATAAACAATATATACAAATTATTCAGTGCTGAGCAGAAGTGAAGGATACACATCCTTGCTTAGCAATACTATTGTTATACTAGTACCTAGAAGGACTGTAAGCTTTCAGGGAACAGGTTATCTAATTCTCACATAGTATTTAGTGCAATGAAGCCGAATTCCCTAGAAATTACCGTGTCACAAATAAATACGTTTTATGAGCTACGCACCTTTAAACTTCTAGAGTCCTGGACTTAGTAGTCTTGCAGCGGTGCCGTTGTTAGCTTATTGTAAAGTTTGTTCAGTAGTACCCTACTGAGGAGATGAATTAGCTTCCCCAGAGAAGGCAGAGAGTTAACAGGATTCAAAGAGGCAGGTGGGTGTGCTGTGTGTTGCGTAATTTAGGGGAAACTGTGACGAATCTCAGAGGTAATGCAAGCGGAACGAGGACAATATGGAACTGGTTTTGAAGCCACAGTAATTTAAGCCAGGAGAACTATGTGGAAATATATATTTACGTTTAAGAGCATTGGCAAGAGGGGAAATGGAGAGTAGGCATTGAGAGAAGAAAGGGAACACAAGTAAGAGTAGGAAACATGGGTCTAATTTCTCTGTGAACATTGAAACTCCTCATGAAGAAAGTTGTAGAACTTTTTTGTCGAGAGGAGGACATGTTACCACTTGTGGAGCCAGGTACTCATGGTGCCTCTCTCGTTAGCAGCTTTGCACCCATCTATTGACTGAACACTGGTGTTCCCCGCCCTGGGACAGAGGTGGTCCCTCGGCCCTGCTGTCAGCGGACGGAAGGAAAAAGAAAAAGATCATGTAGGAAAAGCTCTCAGAGAGGGCCGTGGAGATGGCAGGCCAAATGCTGGGACATTTGTTCTGCCAGCATGGCTGAAATGACTCAGGGAGAATTTATTATCTGTATAGTGGGAGAGGCCCCAACAAAAAGGTGTAACCTGCTGCAGACAGGTTACAGTCAAACCGTGTATGTGGCTGCAGTACTTCGCTTGATTAGGTATAAAATTTGTATTGAAGAAGTCACATTAAATAAAAAGAGAAAAGGAAAAAGCTGAGCTAAAAAGAGGAAAAAAAATCAAGGAGAGTAAACATAAAATGCGTAATGAATTTCCTAAAAGCCTGACATTTCCATCACATTCTTTTGATGCATACTTAGAAAAGTTTATCGCAGTATTCACATCTTTCTAATTAGATGGAACAAGCCAGATGATTAGAGCCGTGAAAAAAACATCAAAAGGTTCACACAACTTTTTATATAATTAGAAGGGAATTTTCATAACCCATAAAAGCAGGATTTAATTGTGTAATTTAACATACAATTTAAATATCAAGATCAAACTAGCAGGGCAAGTGACTTAATGGGATAAATGATATTAACATCTAGTGTCAAAGCTTAATTTAAACAACAGAATGTCTTCATTATGCAAAAGAGTCAAGCAAACGAATCGTTCAAAGGGCCTTTTTTTCAACAAGCCCCTTTCCTATTGTTTCTTTGAAAACAATGAAATCAGCTGTGGAGCAGCAACATGCTGAGAGACTAGGAAGGCACGATTGGCTTTGTCCATCTGACCTCACTGTGACATTGTGGTGCAAGATCTTATAAAACAAGAGCCTCCTGCAGAGCTCACACAGAGGACCTTTTAAGAGCTGGTTAATTTTACTTTTGTAGCTAATTAAATGGGAGGGGGCAGAGAGTGCATGAAATGTAAAAACCCTTGGGTTGATGCTGCTGAGCTTTGTTGTTTTAAAAGTACCTGTAGAAGCGTTCATAATTTGTCACTTTTCACAAAACCCTATGAGACAAACTAAGAGCATTCAGGATCCCCAGGATATGGCCAGCTCTTGTGTCCAGGACTCAGCAGTTGTACTTCTTAAAGGAACGGATTAGAAACGTATAAGCTTATTAGAGTGAAAGATGACATTCACCCACATCAGGACAGATGAAGAAGGGGAAAGTTCAAAAACATATACACTAATGCCTGGAAAATAAAGACTAGCCCTTAGGCCATGCTAGGGAAAATGTCAATGACTCTTAAAGATACTCAATTCCTACTGATGACTTTCACGATGGCAAAGGGCAAACCAGGTAGAATAGTTCTGTCTTCACTATGTGTCTAAGGCTGCAAATGACACGGATCCATTTTAATGTCTACAAAAGCTGACAACTAACATCCTGACAACAGCCTCTGTCTCCAGAAAAGACTCACCATAAACAGGTCCCGAGCACCTATGTCAACAGCTAGCAGAAATGCTTTTTCAAATCTCTGGTATCTGCAAGAAAAAGCAAACATGTCACTTGCTGAGGACAATTTAAGAACTGCATCAAATTTTGTTAATGGGCAGATGAAGTCCTTCAATTCTCACCAAAAGTGACACCAAAGCTTAACTGGGGAAACTTGATATGCTTATACTCCGATTGCAGAACTATGTGACTTCCCGTAACCATTTCCATTGTTTAAAACCTTCAGCAAGTGTTATGTTCAGTGTTGAGTCCCATCAAATGTAGTTGAATCTGAAGGGAGCTGAAGGTAGTGTAGATCATAAAACTGATGCTTTGAAAGATACCAGCTGCAGCATAGATAAGCATTAGCCCCAATAACATTGGTTGGAGCTTCAAAATTGCATAAAGAAAAGACTAATCCCAAATCTCACAAGACTTCAGAGGTCCCTGTAGAAGTTTGCACTGAGTTTTGTCCTACAGACCCCTCGATACAGCTCTCTGAAGATGATAATCCAGTTGAATCATGCTAAACAGTCATGAATTCCCCAGAGACTGAAAAAGGTAGGGGCTGACACTGCTTTACCTTCTAATTCCCTCAGCCCAGTATTAGCAGAGACTCCTGAGAGCTTTCTGAAGATAGTACGGTGAAGAAGATTGTGTCAATGAGGCAAAACAGGGAGAAAAAGAGCAAAATCCACAAGCAAAAATTACCTCTAAATGTGCTCTTGAAGGCACCACCTGAGTATCACCTAGAGGTGCAGTAGAGTAGGAAGGGAGCAGCGTGGATGCAGGATTTCACCTTTACTGTTAAACTGGGTCTGTATCATGGCATATTGAGACCATTACTGTGGTGGGTTGAGGGCTTGCTGAACAACAGCTTCTTCCTTTTGTAATGACACAAACTGCCACCTTCTTCCCACCCAGAGACCATACACCATCTCCCAGTGTATTACAGCAAATACCTACAAGGCTGTATATATCCTCTTGTTTGCAACCCCTGGGAATTCCACAGAAGTGGGAGGAAAAAAGCCATCAATTAGAAGCTTTCTGAGACTATATGTACAACATTGGACTGGTGAACGCTAATCACAATGGGAAATTCTGCATTGGGCTAATGCCTCTCTTATACTAGATGTAGATAACCACCATGTGACAATCGCTCTGTCCTGTGAGAAAGTGATTCTATTTGTACACTTTTTCTTCTTCTGCACATTTTAAACTGTTGAAAAATACCTACAAAAATAGATTTAGTGATTATTTTTAGATATGCAATACAATAACATTCCCCAATTTTATTTCAGTTGTGAAGTAAAAGATTGATTCAATATAGAATGATCTCTGTATTTTTCCCATTACCGGTAAAGCTCCCCCCTTTTCACCTGGTAACAATTTCAACAATACATCAGTTGTAGATTCTTGAAGTTTCGGAAGGAGATAACTTCTTTGCCCCAGTGAAAAAGCGGCATTATGATTTCTCAGTGTTAGAAAGGTGTCGCTTGTGCTTGCTCAATGAATATTGTTTGACAGCATCATATGAATGCCAGTATTTATACAGTTCTGTACCTTGAGGGTAACTTGGGAAACAGTGGGCAATGCTGTAGTGGTTCCTCAGGCCAATGTGAGCACAGGGGAAAGATGGGAATCCTTCCCCTTGGTGGGTGAAGGAGTTCCATAGCATAGAACCATAGAACCACAGAATGGTTAGAGTTGGAAGGAATCTTGAAGTTCATCTAGTTCCAACCCCCTTGCCATGGGTAGGGACACTTCCTGCTAGACCAGGCTGCTCAAAGCCCCATCCAGCCTGGCCTTGAACACCTCCAGGGATGGGGCAGCCACAGCTTCTCTGGGCAACCTGGGCCAGGGTCTCACCACCGTCACAGAGAAAAATTTCTTCCTGATATCTAATCTGAATCTCCCCTCTTCCAGTTTGAAGGCATTACCCCTTGTTCTATCACTACATGCCCTTGTAAAAGACCCTCTCCAGCTTTCTTGTAGGCCCCCATGTGGGCCATGATGTACCATACTGAGATTCCTCTTTCCGGCCAAAGCCAAAGCGGTTTTCTGCCTCCCTCCTTCTACAGCCTTATTGCTCTCTTCTCTCCTACTGCACAGGTGGAATGATTTGGCAGATTGCAAGATACAGCTGGTGAGGACTTTTCCTCAAGGAATAACATTCGTGACAAGAAGGCATAATATGTTAGCTTAAGTAGAAAAGGAAATGCTCTCTCCAGGTAAGGTTCCTAAGAGCTGGAGTGGGGAGTCCTTTACTCCCTAAAGCTGATCTCCCTGCTGTGTCTTCCAAGCACTAATTTGCAGCCCTCCTCACAGAACTTGTTTAAGGGAGGGGAAGAGATGAATTAAGGTTAACCTCTTGATCACTGGGGAACAGGCAGTGCACCACCGTTTTATCATGCACATCTATGTATCTGAAGCTTTTCAACATGCTTCCTATGAAGGATTGTCCATTAAAATACATTGTGTTGTAATGCTGCTTCTGAAGCTATGCTTTAATTAAGACAAATAAGTACATGTTAAAATATGTGTATCTTGAATAGCTATCACGTATATCTTTTCCCGGCACATTTTTCTTTTCAATTATGGATTAAATATACATTCTTAGTACTTAGAGGGGAAATTGGAAACCAAACAGAAACCGGCTATATGACTAGCTAAAAAGACTGTCTGCATCATTATTTTGTTTTTCCAAAGTTATAACTGTACAGACTGTTTGAATGACATTTGCTTTAGCCAAGGCAAAAATGTAAAGTAACTTCTTCATTTGTTTGAACCAGAAAATGGAATCATGGCCTTAAAGCTGTCAGTTCTTTGCTGTTTCACAAAGATTCGAATTTTTTTTCCTTTAATCAATATACATACTTCAGTCTCATTATGGCCCCTATTCATAAAACTGTGAAGTTAGCTCATTATTTTCAGATCTGTACTGAGAAAAAAAAAAAGGGGGGGAAAAAAGACTATCCAAGAAATGCTTTTTACAAACCAAGAGAGCTGGAAATAACAATCACAGATACTTCATAAATTATTATAAAAGGAATTGCTTTAAAATAAGGTGGAGGTTTCAAACAGAAGTGACAAGTTTGCATTACTTAAGCAAACAGTATTAAATCAGTCAAGAATGTCCAGGGTTTTTTAAACTAGCTTTACTAGAAGATACTTGTTATTTTGAGTCTCTTTGGCACCAAAGTTGTGCTGTTTTTATTCTACAGGAACAATTAGGGAGAGTCCTGTACGGCATGAGACAGACCTCAGGTTAATAATGCCTAGTTTATAGGCATGTTTTGTCATGGGAAGACCTCTTGCTATTGCTAGCACACTTCACTCAGAGTTTATCAGCTCCTCAAACAAACAAACAAAAACACCCAAGAAAAACGCCCTCCCTTTTTTCTTGTGCTACAATTAGAAGGTACAATATTTGCTTTCTAAAATGGCATCTACAGGGTACTGGTCTTGAAGGGAGCATCTTCCCGCCCCTCCCTCACCTTGTTACTTATTGCTTGCTTCACAATAACTCCAGCAATCAAGGCTTACATGTCTCTTGAAAAAGAGAGATAAGGAAATCTGCCTGTAAACCATGAAGTTCTGCCACTTGTTTGGTCAAAGTGACAGCCAACAGAAATATGACCTTCAAGATTAAAACTCTCAAACTGCGATTAACTATATAGGACAGATAGGAAAACACTTCCCTGCAAGCTGTTTAGCACGTACATATTAAGTTCGCATTCTCATATAATAAAATAATACCATTATTATATGCACTTACACAATCTTTCTACATATCCTGCAGAAATTTAAAAAGATGGCTATTAGTAAGTCTGTTGCGTGGACAAGGAAACAAATGTGAGTGGTATAACAAGGGTCACGTGGGGCAAAAATGGTCAAGGCAGAGAAGAATCCAGACCTGCCTTCCATGGTGGAGTGGCAGACCTGCTGCCTGCTTCGATTTTAAGAATGTGACTTAACTGAAAAGATGCCAGGAAAGCATTTAATTTTAAAACAAAATAGATAAGAAATTAAAAAATATATAATTATAGCTATTAACTTCAGAGAGGCTATTGCTGGTTTTCATCAGCATAAATAAAAAGATAATCAAATGCCCAGGGCTTCCTCCTGCCAGATATTCATAAATAAGGTGATTTTAAATACAGTAGATCAAAACCACGTGCATGGTCCCGGGGAGAAAGGAAGAGAAGTCTCTTCAGTTTTTATGAGAAGTTCTACAAATATATCAAAGGGCAGAATTTTGCTGTCTGTATTCCACAACACCTGAATTGAATGTGTTCACTTAGAGACACGTTTTTCAGGTTGAAAATGGTCAACTTAAAAATATTTGTAATATTTATCCATAATATTAAAACATCACATAAAAAGTCCAGGAACCAGGAAAAAAAAATCACGTGGAGAGAGGAGGAAGGGAAGAGAGAGAGAGCTCATGCAAGCAAGGGAAAAATATAGTGCAGAAAAGACGGAAACATTTCTTTAGGGACTAGTTACAACCAAGAAGCCTTCTTAGACATGCCCATCGACCATGTAAGCATATTCCTTGTGCTGGGCTGATAAAGGAGGGCTGCAGCAGTTTTTTTCCTTGTCTTCAATGAGGGTACACAACATTTAGAAAATAATCTGCAGGGGAAGAGCTGTGGCACAAATAATATTTATAAGGCAATCCTTTTTAATGGAAGGAATTGCAGAGTCCTCCTCATCTCACAGTCCAATCAAGGGTGATATGCATTCAAAAAGTGAATATTAAATATGCACTGAGCAAACAGAACAGGAAAAAATGAATATTGAAATAATTTACATGTAATCAAACTACACTGAAATTAAGTTTTAATTGTTCAGTATTCTGTGATGCATATGCAGATTTTAAAGTATTCAGAATATCAATCAAGTGTTTACTTACATCAAGCAATTGTATTTAAGCATACAAAACAGATGATGAAAATATGTTCAATCAGCTACAGTTCCTAACATTTACTGCAGGGTTTACATGATCACTTTAAATTCAGTTATTTCATTTAATATTTCAATTTAATAGCTCATTCTTTCATTCAATTTCTAGGCATCTTGCCCATTTCTTAAACACAATAATAATAATTATTCATAAAAGGAGCCGTTTCCCATAAGTTCTCATATCAGCAATTTTTGGAACAGAAATGGTTTCCATGTTTTTTTTTTCCTCAAAAAATGTTGTTATTATCTGAAATATTTTCCTTTTAAATTAGACAATATTAAAATAAAGAACGACATCTGTAAAATGACTCTGCAGCCCGTTTCAATGGAATCCTCAGGCAGAATAATTAGAGATTATCAGGTTAAAGAATGTAAAGTGTGGCTAGGTTGCTAAGTGGTTGATTTAAATGGAGACAGATTGTTTTTCAACCAACGGTTGAACATAACACCACTGATTTAGACATGTAGCTGTATTTCAGAACACAGCTTCAGAGCCCACTTGAAAAAAACTTTGTCCAGGGCTTAAGGTCTTCTATATCTCACATGAAAAAACATTGATGTGTAATGAAGTCAGGTATAGATCGTATAAGTTCAGCACATCCTTAAAATGACAACCCTGAAATTCTATCGACCTTCAAGGAAATAATTCAAACTAAAATTTCAGTAAATTCTGAAGACTTGGATTGCTATGTACCCTTTCAAATATAAAGTATAGTATTAGCGAAAGACACATATCCTGCATCTTATAGCGAATGATGAAATACAGGAACTTTACCTAGAGTTCCTGGAGAGGAATAAATAAATCAAGATCTTACATTTCATTAAAAAAAACCCAAAATACTTTAACAAAAAGTCAACCAAACCATTTTATCCTAATGAGTTCAGTAGGACACCCTATTTTAAATAAGATAGTTGCAGAGAAAATCAGACCCCTGAACGTAGCCAAAGATGAGGAACTCTCCAAAGAACCTATCCTTCCCTCTCTCCCCAAACTGTAAGTTTCTGTTTCAGAATCTCATCATTTGGGAGACTCAGTCTCAAAATTTTGAGTTTACTTCATAATCTCTTATTATTTGTTTGGATAATGAAGTATCTGGAAAATGGGCTATCCCAGATACTATTGATCTCCTTTGGCAAAAATCAATTAATTGCTGGGTAGTAGTTTACTGCAACTAGACTATTTTGACACCCATGTATGGGCAAAGGCATGCCAAAAGCTCCATGTATCGCAATCAGGAATTTAAACCGTAACTGCTGTTTTTCAAAAGAAACTATTCCGTGAGCAGCAAAGAGTACTGTTGATTAGTTTCCTACGCTTCCTCCTGCACAGGTCTCAGCACGGTAACTCCACCTGTTCCCTGTGTGCCCTGCCAAAACATGCTCCTGACAAGATACTGCCCTTCTCCCAGCAGAATATACTCAGCTCGCTCCCAACAATGACTGGAGCAAGAGGCATGCTAGACTGTGTTTGGTGTTGAGCAGCGCGTGTCTCAACTGTTCAGCAGATCTGCTGAACTTTTCATGGTAGCTTTTGGGGATGGAGATAACCTCCTGCATCCTATTTAACATTAACTGGTTGCTGATTTTCACAAAACTAGCAGGCATTTGGTTATTTCTGAGACTTCTACCCTCTGTAAAGTTGGCTGAGATTCATCAATGATTCTCTAAGTTAGTAGGGAACTGATGGAAGTATTGATGGATGCATTGGTAAGTTATGACTTCTGAGATGCTGGTGGCATTATTTTGCCAACCTCATGCTACTAGTTTTTTAGATTATGAGCTTTTTTGAACAGGACACACAAAGCTCTAAGGGGGGTCCCAACCTTTCCGCCTCCTAAGATACTCTCATTCTGATGACGAGAAAGTGCTGCAGAGCACACCAAAGGCTAATGGAGAAACAGCCACCAAGTCCATATGTATGTGAGTCAAGGGGATAATCTTCTAAATTGTATTTTACATGCAGAAGCTCTAAAGGCTGTCCAGGTATAATCTATACAACCCTTCAGGCCCAAATTTAGCAAAGCATTAACGTATGAGTTTATGACCTATAATTTTCTACGGGCCCTAAATATGGGCATGTTAAGTGGAGTGCTTGATTTGGGGCCTGAGTGACTTGTTTAAAAAGAAATCCCTTCTGGAACCTTCCAAAGGTCATACACAAATAGGTCTCAAGTAAAAATGAGTGAATAACTATGAGAAAATTTGAAATGGGCACAAATATCTCAAGGCACCCAAAATCTCTGTTACTTGAACTTTACTGTCAAATTACGCATCTCTGAACTAAAGGAAGTCCACCTATAACTTTATAGATCATTGGGTGTAGAACTGAATGCCCTTCACATCAAAGGGTACCCTCTGGTATGAAGCAAGAAAACAAACAAACAAAACAAATTAAAAAAACAGGAGGAAAGAGAAAGCTAATAAGGGGAGCCAGACAGTATGACTCCCTGGCCAGAAAAAGCCCTCGAGGGCTGTAACTGGCTGTGAATCTTGAAGACGTTCCCAACCAAAAAAGAAATACAATAATCTTACAATGTGATTCCTATCTTTTAGGATGATATTCTGCTCTAGGAAACCGAAATGTATTCTTGTGTGAAATAGTTCAGATGACTCTATGTTAAACATACATGCTGCTTCTCAGAACAGATTTTCTATGTTCAAAAAAAAGCTGTCCAGGCATTTTTTGAGTCAGATTTTCAAGTGAACCAAGCTAATTTTTGAATTAAGTAGTTTAGTAAGAAGGCATCATTTAAACTTCTAAAATACGTATTTAGTAAGAAATAGTCTAGACGTATGAAATATTCTAGAAAAAGTAGTAGTTTTAGCTATACAAAAAAGCCACATCATTTATTTGTTGACCTTCACTCAATTAACTATAAAATAGCACTAGCTTGAAACTACAGAGATGTCTTATGTCTAAACCAAAGAAATATTAGTTAAGAGATCCGGATTCTATGGACACTTATGTCACACATTTCCCATATGATGTTGGTCAGTCAGGGTTAGCCACTGAAGAGGAGGTCTTGTTGGGGGCGATAGCAAACATTTTCCTACTGTGTAGCAGAATTCTTTCATGTCTGTCAAGTGCTCTGAGATTTTCAATAGTAGGTGGTATAAAAGTCTAGGGAACAGCAATTTGGTACTATTATAAATTATTATTATTATTATATAAATTGAAACCATGATGGTTTATTTCTTTTTAAACTCGATTCAGTCTTTTCTCTTTGAGTAATGTGTACTTCCTTTGAATTTCCCACACTCTATATTTCCTTTTTCATACTAATTTTCCTTCACAAGAATATATTTCGTTGCCATAGCAATATTTCCCTACCTTGCAATTTTATCACAGTGGCTTTCCTTCAGGTTTCTCTAAGCTGCAACAAACACCCACACAGCCAACGCAGCCTCCCCCCGCCCCCAAACTGCTCCATTCCCCCAACCTCTTACTATTAGTAACTTCTCACCAGTCTATCTTTATCTTTAAACACAGACGCACTCCAACATACTCTTCCAAAGTACTCTGGGCTAAAAACAGATGTTAATTAAAAATGCTGATAAGAGTCAGTGACACCTGTTGTTTCACATTTATTTTACTCAACCCTGTCTGTTAAATCCTAGCCTGTATTGCATTAATTCGCTTCTGCTTTTCTTCTTTTCCAGCTTTATCCCTCTCACTCTGGTGATCATGTAAACTTAACGTATGTCTTGAAAGCTGGATTTTATTAAGCAAACATATCAGCATGTCTACACACTGAAGACAGCTCTATAACAGAGGCCCCGTATCGTTGCTATGGTTAAGGATGAGTTGCTGCCTCTAGAATAAATCCCTATTGTATATGTCCGATACCTCTGCATTTCCAAACTTCAGCAGCCAGAAATTTGGTATTAAAGTTAAGATGAACAGGCCCTTTTCCTCTTTGACTTTCCATGAAGCGCAAGGCCAATTCTCCCTCTTGCCTGACATTGGATATGATGTGTTTTTTGAGTGCTAAAACTTCTCGGAGAAAATATATTAGCTTGATATTTTCTAAATCTGGCTGCCTAAAGATAAGTATCTAATTACAAAGTCATGGGGCAGGGACAAATTTTGAATCACTTGTTGAGCTACAGGTCCATTACAGTATATTTACTTTTCTCTCTAGGTTTGTCAATAGCCAATATTATTTCTTTGTAACAAAATAATGCAGTGTTAATGCTTATAAAATTTCCACACATAAGAACTCAATTACAGCAAATATAGTCACAGGAGAGCCGGACAAGAAATTCTCTAGAACTTTGATCATGTGAATTTTGGCACATTTTGGAGGGAGCAAATGGAAAAGTAATGAGTATTTTACGCTTTTTTCTGCACAGTGTCATGGATGAGAACACAAAACATGAGAACGACCATTTGCTCAGACCAAAGGTACATCTAACCCAACACCTTGTCAACAGCTAGGCGCCGAGGAAAGAACATAAGAACAGGGCAAGTGTATGGTGATACTTCCCTAAGTAGTCTCCTAGTCTCCAACAATTTGTGGTTTGGGGATTTGCTGAGCCAGAAGTGGTTTCTACGTTGGTATTCCTCAGTGAATTTCTCTTCCCTGAGCCTTGCCTTTCAACTTATATACAATTTTATCATCCACAACATCCTGTGGTAAAGAGCTTCATATTTTAATTATATGTTACATGGAGAAGCACCACATTTTCAAACTGCCACGTGTTAGCTTCACTTGATGACCCCTAGTTTTTGTATTAGAAGAAGCAGTGAGCAGTCATTCATTGTGCTCTTTCTCCCTAACACTCACAATTTAACAGATCTCTATCTCAGTTGCCTCCTCTATAGGTTGAGGTATTCTAGTCTATTTAGTCATTCCTTTCACTAAAGCTGTTCCATGCCTTTAATCATCCTGGCTGCCCTTCCTAAAGCTTTTTGAGTTCTACTATACCCTTTATTATGGGACTCCAAAACTACACACAAAATTCAGGTGAAGTTCCCTGTTTTGTTGTCTGTTCCTTTTCTAAGAATTCCTGGCATCCAATGTGCTTTTTGTACTGGTGCTGAGCACTGAACTGACTATTTCATAGCTGTAGAGTTACAAGACCAAATTCTTCTTCCAGAATAATGGTGAGCTCAGACTCCATCATTTTATACATGAAGTTAGGAGTCACTCCCCGCCGTGTGCTTCACTTTGAATTTATTTACATTAAATCTTCAATGTTGACACTACGTCACTGAGTCCAGTGAAGCCCTTTTGCTGTTCTTCACGGCAGGCCCTTTTTAAAATAATTTAGTATCATTAGCAAATGCTGGCACCTCACTATTTGCTCCTTTGCCAGGCTACTTATGGAGTATAGATCTGCTATACTTAAAATTTCCATTGGTGACCTCCACTGACAACTGAACATTTACTCTGTTTCTTACCTTTTAATGAATTACTTATCTATGAAAGGGGACCTTCCCTCTTACCCTGTGGCATCTTAGTTTCTTTAAGACATTTTGGTGGGACACCTTTCAAAAAGCTCTTCAATGGTCAAACTTTCATCAGTAGCAGCTGGATATCCATTACTGACATGACAAATGCTGACATCAAAGAATTCGGAGTTTTGAGACATGACTTGCCTTTACAGAAATCCTGCTTGACTCTCCCCCATCCCAATGTATTTGGCTGTATGTTCACAATTGGTTTTAATATAGTTTCTACTAATTTCATGGATACAGAGGTTGGACTTACAGGGCTAACATTCCTCAAGGTCTCTCCAGACTGTGTTTTGAAAACTGACATTATATTTTCCATGTGTGGCGGTGTGCTCTCCTCCTTTCCCCTTTTCCCCCCATCCAGCTGCTGCTCAAGCCATGGCCATCAGTGGGAGTTGTTATGAGTTGCACTTGTCTGACCCGGCCTCCCTGCAGGAAATAATCAAGTACACCCTGTCATTGAATCTTGTAAAACACTGTTGCATTTACTACTAACTTTGTCAAATCACTGTTTTATGTTAATAAATATTTCACTACTTCTCTCTTGCAAGTGAAGTTAATCACTCCGCCTGTGACACCATGTTCCTGTACTCAGGTGCCAAGGTCATTCTAAATAAGGTTATCCACCACAGCATGTATTTCAGATATTTTATCATTGACTACCTTTAGAAATTCTGGATGAATTTTATCTAGTGCTGGTGATATATTACTGTTTATTTATCTATAGTAAAACCTCTTTTACTGATACTTCAACACTTACCAGTGTAAACTAAGACACATCCCCATCCTCTTCTGTCCTGGACAACTGGTCAAAAAGGGACTTTTAAAGAGATCTGCATGCCTATCTGCTTTTTGTGTCTTTCTGTAAACCTTTCTTCATATATTTTTGCTAGTGTTTGTGTCTCTCTCCTATTACAGAAACTGTATCTAAGCATCTAAGATCTTTCTGTTAACTGGCAAGTAATAATGTGATACAGGAGCTAGACATTTACAGTGCAAATCATTCCATTTATCTTCAAACAGCTCACCTTTACATGGCTAATTTAAGCTAATCAGGTAGGCTCCCTTTATAGTTAATTGATGGGGATAGACACTGACGTTTGATTCTTCATGCTTATCTTAGACATCTCCCTTCGATGCGATTACTCATCCTTTGGGTGCCCATGTCTTTAAACTAACTACAGAGGAAGCCCAGATGAGCGTGTAGGACATCTAAATTCTACATTAGGAAATCAGGAGAGGTGAGGTGTACCCCCAAGAAACTACATCCAGTTATTGGACAATTGACTATTGCTGACTTTTGTTCTAAATTTTACTTATGGTGTCCTTTCCTTAGGATGCTCTTTGGTTCTGAAGAGCCATAACAGGGAGCTCTGCATTTTTGAAAATAGGAAACCTAGGTCTGCCTGACTGTTCAATTAGCTCTTCCTGGAAGGTATTGGATGGACATGTGAGAAAAGTCAGAAAAACAAAGCTCTTTAGGGAGGAAAACAAACAATTTTTTGCACACACCACATGGATTATAGATGGCAAAGCCATGTTCTGATCTGATCTGATGAGCTGAGCTCAAGACACCATATCGCCAGATGGTCCATACACAGAAAAGTGAAGTATAATGGAGAGGCTCAGAAAGACACTGAAGATGAATGGAGAAAAAGTATCTTGGTAAAGAGATGAGATCTGAATCAATCTGTAAAGACTGCAAGGAAAAAAAATATCTCAAATTCAGGTTCTTGGTCAGGACCTCAAGAAGAGATTTTTGAGTGTCACTCCAGAAGGGGATACAATTAGTGACTAGGTAGAATTGATGGGGCGGGAGTAACTGATGACCTCCAAAGGAGAGCTGAGGCTAACTTACTGAAGCTGCTCAAGGGCCGAGATGTGTTGTTAAGAACTTATTCTTGAGTTTTTGTCCATGAATATGTTATATTTGCATTGTTTCTGTATGCCCAAAGCCCCTTACATTTCAGGGGAATCGCACGGCTGGTACAGCAGGAAAAAGCCACCTTATGAGGGCAGATTATCAGTTACACAACACAACACAACACAACAATGGTCTCTATGTGGGCTCAGCTTCTAAAAGTAACAATATCAAAGTCAGATTAACCAGCATGTGGGAATAGCCTTGGCACAAAAAACATTAGTCCGGCATAGCTGTTCTGTGTTCCTTTCTTCTAGTGCAGTCCCATGAGTGGGGACGTAGCAGAGAACTGGAGGACTTATGGCACTCTGGGCCACCAAACAGCCATCTGTTGGTGGCTGTGGGAAATGGCTCCTTATTACAGCAGCTCTGCGACTGCTAGCAGTGTGTGCGAGGGGCCATTTTTCCCATGCTCCAAGCAAGGTCTCCCATTGGGTTCAGCAGAAAATCTTGCCCAAACCTCTACCAGAGATTTCTTGTGTTTATCTTCATGGGATTTTATTCTCAAGCAATTATGTCATGTCATTTGTTCCCCTCTCCCCCTGATATTTTGCTCAATATTTCTTACATTGTAATCACCACTAGAGAATTAAATCCTGGAGCCATTCCTGTGGCATCAAAGCATCTGACTGAAATTGAAAACTGTTGTGAAACTGGTGTAAGAAAAAAACCCAACACATTAGGACTGAAGTAAAGACACTCTAAACTTTTCGTGGGATATTTAACCTCTTTAACTGCAAAAATAATCTAGTTCCATTAAATAGTGCCTTTATTTCTTGTTTCTAAAACAGGTCAAGAAGCATGACCAGGGGAATCTTTTCATGTGCAGTTCCATCACAGGAACTGAAATTCTCATTTATCAGTGTCGTGGTAATATGAAAGCCTTTGGTTTTGATCGTTTTCACAAGATGACAAAAAAATGACTCTTCAAAGTCCTCTCCAGAAGGTGCTACTTTAGTCAGAATGCTGCTACTGAACTTACTCCCATAGAGATGAATTCCGTTCATGTGGCCACCATAGAGAACCTGACTGACATCAGTGGTCATTTTATCTGAAGGCATAATTTAATGCCTAATAGGTTACCTTATGAATATAAAAGACATTCTTAGTCCTGACCCATGTCATCATTAATGTTTATACATATTTTGTGAAACACTATGTACCAATATAATTATAGATTCTACTTTTAGGGTGCTCTTAAAAAGGATCATAAAAGCTCTTTGCTGACTCTGTCCCTCAGTTCCACACAGTTGGCAGCAGATGGGATTGGGAACTATTCCTATGGAGTTGAGGCATGTTTTCACCTTTGATTTAGGGTCCTATTTAGGATGGAATACTCACAATGAATATCTACTTTGCAGATTGCAGTGTAGTGATATGGGAACCTGCTTACCAAGGGGTAGTTACTACTGCATAAGCGACATACCTGCAGGGCAAAAGAGCTTTATTTTAGTTTTTCAAAGGCTGTCTTGGACTTAAGTGATAACTGACTGTGTCAAGGCATCATGTCAGGTAGTATAGCAGTATACTTCAGAACTCTTGAATAGTGAAGTGATTCATAAAAATCAGTACTGGCTGGAAGCAGGTCTCCCCTGATGCTAATGACCACCTACTTTCTCATCTCCTTTATAAGCCTTTGTTTACAAAGGAGCTCCATCAAGTTCTGCGTGTAAAGTCATACCATGTTATGAATGTTCTGCCCAATGTGTAGCTAAATTTTTCTTTGCATTTAACGAGTAGCACCTTACATTGAGCACTGGGAAGAGTCCAGAACACTTCTGAGAAGATTTGTGAAGGAGTAAAGACAGTAACAGTAAAAACATGCTGGAGGTTTTCATTTTTGGATTCAGACAAAGGAGAATCTTTCATGAATCCACCCAAAATTCTACCATTGAATGTGATCAGAGCTGTATTTTGCTCTTGAAAGCTGCAAATGTACTATCTCGTTATTTACAACAGAGCTTTGCTTTGTAGGGAAACATATTTGTACTATGTGAAAAAAAATAATGACATTCTCTTAATGGAATTAAGAGATGGAAAGGTCCAAATGGTTTTGAACCTTAGTATTTTTTCATGTAGGGAAAAAAAGGCAAAAAGATCCTTAAACTGCATATTCACAAACACAAGAAGAGCAGTATAAAGGGGGAAAGGGCACAGCAGAAACACGGAGCTGTGGCTGCATTCCAATTCTACAGCTCCTGAGCTGCGCTTCATACTTTACCTTCCAGCCCAGCCTTTACCTCCAGCTCATGCTACGTTACTTTCTCACTGTCTCTCTGAGAGAGGCAGAAAAATTTGAATGAAACAGAGCAGGCGTGTGTTTGCGCCTGTATGTGTGTGTGTGTTAAACAAACAAGATAATTTCATGCATTAGAAAATATGACAAGTACAATTTACGAATGCTTGATCAGGGTGAAGCAAAGCCATGAGTCAGCGATGCCGTAGTTAACGAGTGAAAAACTATTCCATCCCATTCCATGTTCTGTACACGGCTAGATGAGGCTGTTATAGAGAGGCAGGAGGTTGTGCAGCCACTCCCCCATTACACAAATACACTTAGTAGGCAGAACTCAACAAAAGGGTGCGGGCAAGAAGGTTACAGCTCCCCTAGGCTTCCTAATAAATCCACCTCTGCTCAACATTTTACATAATGATATAACGCTTTATATTATTATAAGCAGTGACATCATAATAAAATACCGGAGTGCTACTCAAGTGGCAAGGAACACCTAAGATACATTTCTATACTTGTAATTCAGTTCCTGTATTTTTTAATTATAGATAAGAATTTAAAGTGAAAATAATTATTCATTCCATAAATACTGTTGTAATGGATCCCTGGCATGTAATTAAGAGGCCTTTAATTTTAATTTTGTATACTGAACGCCTGTTTTTGGAGGTATTCCATATTCTACATTCAGGGCCTATACCTGCAAAGCTCTAAGCTTCTGTTTTCATGGAAGCTGAAGATGCCACATGGTTTGCAAATTTAAGAACTTGGCTTTCATAATGACGGATACCAATAACACGGCTGCATCAAATACGTTGCAAGGCATTTTCCTTCCTTCTAATGGGGATCCATTTCTGTTGTGCTGTCAGTGTTCCTTGGCCCATCTCAGGTTGCAGCACCGTTTCCTAACCCATACTTGCCATACAGTCAGTAATGATGGAGCATCTTCTTTCTAAAGTGCCTGATACCTAAAAGAGGGAACCTGCCATCACAGCATTCAGCGTTTTCTAGAAACTGATCTCTTTGATGGTAGAAAAATAGTTAGCCTATAATCTCACTGATAATGTGAAAATGGATGTCTCCAGTTATTTGCAACTGGATATACAACCTTTCAGCCTACATTAAAGATTAAAATCACTGGCACATGATTATTACTAGGTGAGGATAGCCTTTCTGAAAAGGTAACTGTATTTCTCAATTCTAGCAAATGCAGACACTCACATCTTAAAAAGTACAACAATAACTGGCACCTTTTTGGCAGACTCAGCAGGCAGGTCAAAGACTGTCTCGGCATGTAGAATGAATTAATATTTCTCTCCCAAGAGTGGGTCCTTCTAGAAAAGGCTTAAGGCAGATTGGTGGGGCATTCAAAGGAAAGCTGGAGAGGGGGGTGAAAACTTTTGTTTATATGAACATTTTTCAGATTTAGATCTAGAAACATGCAAGTGTTTTAATGTTTTAATCTTGTATGAAAGATTCCACCCTTCCCTGTCCATCCTTTACCTGTCTGGTCTCCTCTGTAGCCCACCACGCACATCCTAAGCTGTCTTCCCCCAGTTCGCTCTGTACTCCCACTCTGCCCTTTTGTAGGACTTAGTACATCCCTGTCCCTGCCTTTAGTCTTTCGTCCCCAATTCCTTGTCATGCTCCTAACCACACTCTCCTCACTCTTCTTACCCCACTTCTGAGTCCCTCCCTGTGTCTTTTAGCTCCTTATCCTCTAGATTTAATTTCTGTGCATCTGCTGCTTCCTTTCTCTGAAGCCCAAAGGAATTGTGGAAGGCCATACTCTATTCCAAGAAATACTTTTTGAATATCAGCCATACTTACAGTGCACGTAATTCAGGAAGTGCTGCAACAGGGTACAAAGTGGTCACTTTGCTTTTGTCTCCTCATGCTCACAGGAGAGTAACGAATGGCCCCAGTGCTCCATCAAGTTGGCATTGACAGTTTACCATGCATCTGCATTCAACTCTTCTTGTTTGGTCATGCAGACACATTTGCGGTAACACAAATTCACTCTGAAGGGATTCATTAACTATTTGGAACTAGCCTACAAGTATTTAGTCCTGAATGAATAAGGCTAAAAAAGTGAATAATTCAAATAACAAAGGCCGAGACAGAGTGCATACAACTGACTTAAAATGTAGCCTTCCTGACACCCAGACACAGTTGCTGCCTCTGACAAACAGGTAGTGGGAGGACTACTCCATTTTCAGTGTCCCCGTGGGCATAATATGGTGACCTGAAAAGGCAAGAGCGTAATTCTCTCCTCATTTTTCTTCCTGTTATGAACCTACCATAGTAAACGCAGGCTGGCAGAAGTGGTTTGCCTAGCTGCCTCCTCGCAGACGGATTTAATAGCAGTGGCTGCAACTTTTGGGTGCCTGAAAGAATTAGTGAGCATTGTGCCTCCCTATGATTCTCCTAGACATTGCATCGTGCCTAGGTGGCATTCTTTCACCCAGAACCATGGTTTAACATTCCTCCAACAAATCTGTAGTACTCTCTGCTTAGCCTACATTCAAATCACTCTAGTCATTTAAGAAAACATCTAAAAGGAAATAAACACCAATTAAGGCACAGCCACTTTAATACAATAAAGATCAGCTCTGAACATCATTTCCTTGCTTTCTATCAGATAAATCTCCCATTTTTGAACATTTCATTTTGTACTTAGATTATGTCTTCTCAGATAAGCTTTAAGCATTACCATCTGTTCTGCAGCAATCACATGATCCTATCACTTTGATTCAGTTGACTACAAATCCCTTTGACAATAGGGAAACAGCAAAATAACACGCATTTGTTCCAAAAGCTGCCATAACCGTAGATCATTCAAGGGCTGCTTTAGAGTGGAGGTAGAAGACGCCGGGAGACTCTGCTACACATCTCCTGCCTGTGCCCCACACTGTCCGGGCAGCATTCTGAAGCTGAATTGTTTGCTATGGGGATTGAGTCAGTATTTCAGCTGTGTTCAGCAGCCCCAGGGGCTGAAGGCTTAGCCAGGGCCCCATGCCTCTGCATGCCTGCTAGCATTTGGAAGCAAATCCTGAGTCAGAGGGAATACACCTTTCTCTTGCAGATGTAAGAGCACTATGGTTACACCTCTCGGCAATCTCGGAGGCATTCTTTCCGCATCTGTCCTCTGCAGGCAACTGGCCCGCAGCCACTACAGTTGGCCATTGCAGCAAGGGATCTTCCCCGCTGGTTTCTAGGAGAAAGGCAAAAGCAGAGTTTGTACCCACTACTGTGGCCACATCTGTTAAGAAAACTCCAGTGAAAGGCTGGTGCATATTATGCAGATATTTGGAGCATTCTTCTACTTAGAATAATTTCCCCATTCGAATGGACCTATTTAGCAGAAAGATGATCCTATTCAGATTCAAAATGCAGAAGACAGTATACAATATTTCTCTTTAAGATTTGAAAGAGGCACAAACTATACTACCAAAGTAACTTGCAGTTCCTAGCTTTGCATATGCAGACAACGTATACAACCCACAAGAATCACCAAAAAAGGGTGCATTGCAAGTCTTCTCACTATGTCCATCTACACTCCTCCTCAACAAGAGTGTTACAAACATTGCATCGTTCAGAAGGTAATGTGTCCTTATTTTCACCTACTGGGTAATTCTCAGAGGGAATGTTTCAGCTGTGTTTGTGGTTGAACACATGAACAGGTTAAACTGTTGTATATTGATATTTACAACTGATTGAAATTTAGGCTACTAATTTATTATGAAGGAAAAGTATAGCAGTAAACCAATGTACTAGAAATTCTAGCTGAATTTGTTATTATGACTCTACTAATGTAATGTCATTTACAGATGAATGCAACATTTCATTTTCTCTTTATTTTAATGGCACTGAAAACGCACTAAAAACTACTGGAATATGAATTTCTGTATGAGAACTTTGAGGATGAGAATAACAAGATGTTCAGATTTCAATGGTACAAAGACAAAAATGTCTCAGACCATGTATTGTCCATTTGCATTTGAGCATCTACTTAAACTCAGTGTTTTCTCCAAGTTTGTAAGCTGTTGCAATAGTTAATCTGCAAGTATTTGGTGAATATAAATCTCTCAGAAGCATGCTATCTTTTTTGTATCAAGCTAAAAGGGAAAGGGTGATTCATTTTAAGCGTATTGATGATAGAAGAGCTCTGAATAGCATTTTATCTGTAATACTGTACTTGAAAGGAACGAAGTGCAAGTTAAACAAACAGTAACAATGAATGCATTTTTTTCAGGGGTGGTCCTCTTGGAAAATGTTAACCACATTAAAGTAGGTTGTTATTGAAATATGCAATTAATTTCAAGTTGATAGAAGTTGAAACTGTCATTCACCTGAGCAGGTGGTGGAAGAACCTTCTTGCATATCTGCTGATGGGGTCCCTGTACTCCAGCACGGTTGAATCCAAGAGGGGTCTTGTTGGAGCATAAAAGGTTCCAAGGCTTGCCTCAAGCTGAGCTGCGGAGTTCAAACACAGCAGCAATGAAACAAGTGAAACTGTTTCAATTACAACAGGTTGCTCATGTTTGCAGTCAGTCAAATTCCTCAAACACTGATGAAATGTGATGGTGTTGTAGGACAGATGAAATTAAAATATGACAGATTGTACAAACACAAATGTGCGTATAGACTTTCACTTTGAGGCAGAGTTGACAATGACTTCGAGCAACAAAAGTTGTCAAAAGGATGAAGAAGTCTATAACGCATCAAGCTCTCACCAGCAGCGTACAATTAAAAGTGACTCATAAGAGTAATCCAGTTTGAACAAGTTTGTCCAGTAGAGATCAACTCTCAATTAGCTCAAATCGTCCTTGTCCTCTTAGGCAAACAACAAGGAAGTTCAGTTTTTCACGGATTACTGCGTTCGGTCAGCAGGTGACAGAACCCTTCTTGTGATGTCCTTGAGGTCTAAGGAACCTCCTTCAGCCCCCAGTTCTTTAAAAATTGGAAATAAAAGAGTCTAGAAAACCTATGGGTTTGACTCTCCTATAGCATGTAGTGGTGGGAAACAGGATAACCTCCCTTGTAATCAATAAAATAAAGCCCTTTTGTTACAGAACTTGTCTCTGCTTTAAATACTTTCTGACTGCTATACTCCACAGCTGGAGCTCTTAGGCATTGTTCTCCGTGTTCTTAATAGAAAATTATAAATAATACAAGAAAATACACAGTATACCTTTGTGTCCCACATGCTTAGCTGAAAGGAAATTTAATGATCAATAATATTTATGTTACGTGACTTCTGCTTTAGAGTTAACGTGTAGTACAAGTCCTTATAGGCAGAACAGGGAGAATTTTCTTTATATTTGCTATATAGTTTCAAACTGTTACTGCTAATCAGAATTTTGTGTGGGCTTTAAAAGCAAAATATAACCTATTGTCTACTTAGGCAGACAAAATCTCATTGATTTGCTGTTGTTAATGTTTGTTAAAACTAGCCATTTCTGTATTTAGTGACAATGGTTCTCTTTCCAAGCATGGTTACATTTTATTTTATTAGGCTTGATTGCACTAAATATGCTAATAGTATCGTGTTAGTAACTCTGGCCAACTGTTAGTAAATTAGGTTTTGTGTTATCTTAAATATAGACAGTAAGATAAATTGAACTTTAAAGGTATTTTCTTTCAAAGCAGCGGTCACTTCAGATCAAAATTGAATACAGCGGTACCTTTGCAAAAACAAGCCATACTCCCTGGCCATCGCGGTTTTCTTGACAGCATGTTTTGTACTTCTGAAATATTTCAACCTACATGGAATATGAGTAACTACTAGCACAGCTATAGATTCATTAGATAGCCCAGCTTGATGTTGAAGGCAGAATAAAGATCTCAAAGATAACTGCCCCATCGCTATAAATAAAAGGCCCCACTGGGTTTTGCTAATAAAAAAGGAAACAAATTACTATACCAAATTTGTTAGATTCACTTAGAATAACTCCTGGCCAGAATAAAATTCCATCTGCTGTAAACAGTGTTAGGGAGCTGCATGGGGGGGAAACACACAGACATCTATTTATAATGTGCATATTTCTACAAGAGTTTCAAAACCAGCCCTTTTCACGGGTCCTTTTAAAAGCAGGTTTTATTTAGAATTTATATGCTATGTTTGCAATACAGAGAATTTTTTAATCAGATCGCCCAAAATGGGATAGGTGATAGCCTGGCAGTAACATAGGACACCTTGGAGTTTTTCTATCATCAAACACACCAGAATCCTAAGAATTCTTTCTTGCCACAAAAGATGCCTGGTCCCCAGCTGTCTGCCTGCTAGACTGGGGAATAACACCTTCACTAAATCAAGGCACTTCAAATCTTGAAGTCTATTGAGTTTCAAGATAAACAGCAAATCAAGAGGAAGGCATCGCACCAGGCTTCAGCAGACGACGAGGCTGAGCCCAGAAGTCATCATTTCTTGTGAGGGACCCCAGCTACTACTGCAGGGGCCCAGAAGATTACAGTGAAGACAAATGCTATAAGCCTAAAGGAGGCAGCAGAGGATAGTGTATTCAAAGCCTTTGGATTTTGTAATGAAAGAATGACCCTTCAAAAGCACCTTAAAAAACATACTAAAATCTCTTGTCCCTGTTGCAGGAAAACATCCCTCTCTAAGTCAGTGCTGCCTCAGCGTGACTATGTAACAAACATTTCAATCCTATATTAACTAACGTTAGTCTGTAACACAAGCAAATTTATGTAATGTAATAAAGTTACAGCATATATATGATAGTGTTATATAAAGTCATGCCTATACCATATACATATTAAAATATGCGTTATTTTAGTATCACTATTGATACAAATGAACTAAAGTGCAATCAACAGATTGATCCAGATTTTACTGAAATGACTTGTCTACATACGACATTTGATTATGAAGGACCATAATCTGGCTGACTGTCTGGATTCTCACTATTGTCTTCTTTATACAGTCACTAAATACATTGTCCTAATCCACATATGAATTACAAAGACACCATGAAAATACATTAAAAATATCATCAGACTCTTACCTTCTCTGGCTGGTGTAAGCTTTTGTTTAAGAAGGTGATTGACAATGGCACTCAAGCATACATAGCACTGACGACCCATCGTGTTCCAGTTCATGGTGTTGAGGACATTAATTGCCTCATGTATCTCATCATAACGAATGTACTGGTGGATGATTTCCACAAGGCCCAGCTGTCCTCTTGTGATCACACCTTTTACAGGAAATATTAAAACCAAAGACAGTGTTATGAGTATGTAAAGCAGTAGCTGACTACTTTTCAGCATAGATAAAAATAATCACCGTTTGTTAAAGTGAGAAAGTTGAAGTTAATGGGTTTCAGTATTAAATTTTTATGTGAGATAGCTCCTTATTATCTTAGTATATTTAGACAGAGGGTGCTTTGGACAGCAGAGAGAAAACATAAGTGAACTTCACGCGTGGAGCAAATGTGGTTAATACCCACTGGTGACAATATCATGTAATGAAGTTTGTTTTAAACATGGTAGAAAAAGCTTATTCCCAGTTTATCATTATTGTACTGGAGATAATAAATCCATGTTCACGGCACCCCCTTCCTGTAGGGAAATACTGCTGGACAACACTAAAAACCAGCATTTGTCTCACACAAATGTACCTCCATACAAGTTTACAGCAGCTCAGACTTCAAAGCAGCAGTTACTTGATTACTCTCCATATCGCAATTGCTCAGGAACTTACTCCTAGCTTGGCAAAATTCTCTAAATGAAGCTTTTCTTCTGTGAGGGGATATCATGAAAGACATCAGCATTTAAGGATCCTTGAATTAGAGCTGCACATGAAACCAAGAACAAGCTTGCCATAAGGGAAAGAACCGAGCAACATATTGCTCACTCCATGAGAGCATGATTTATCTACAGCACCCTCTCTCTGAAAAATAGAAATTAAAAGACTGCCAGTGTTTCTTGACTTGTAGATCTCAGCTTCTGAATAGAAAAGGTGACTGAAAAGCTGCAGAAAGTCGTGTGACATAGGCCACACGTGGCATTTGAGCAATTCTTGCTTTGTGTCATTGTGCTGGAGTCATACTGCTCCAGATATTAGAAAGAGACCAGAATAAACTTACTGTTCCTCTCTAAGTAGAAACATAATGTGATTTTTTTATTTTCTCAATTTATATTCTGATGTCATTTGTCAAAACTAATTTTAAGGAAAAAATTCAGGTGAGAAAGGGAACAAGCTGAAGTTCAATATTGATATTAAAGCCATAGAATGGCTGGGGAAAAAAAAGTCTGGTAACAGAGAAAAGCAGACCTGATATATAGAAAACATACCTCACAAAATTTTCATAAATGTAGTTGTGAATATTGTTTGTGACGTAAAATAAGAATTGAGAAAAAAAATAGTAGAGGAAAACATGTGAATATAGCTTGAGGACAAGTAACCTGCTGAGAACTTGGTATTACAGATCTGATGCTTTGGGGGAAAAAAGCTTCCATATTTATTTTTTGTAACAGAGAAATACTTTAGATTTTTAGTGTCATTAAAGAAGAGACATGGTTGTCTATGGTATTTCACATTACATTTGCATGTATTAAAGCCTATGGATATTATACTGCGCAATAGTCGTGTTTAACCTGTGTCTGTGTGATAATATCTAATTGTTATGGTAGACTTCATCCTTCCTGAATATTTAGTGTTTTTAAAGTATTACATAAGTTGGGCAATCTTCACATTAATCACTAGGGGAAGCTGAAAATACTTAATTGCATGCTAATTAAATACAATATTATATTTAAAATGTCTTTCGAGGCCAGCAATGCTGAACCATTGGCACCAGTACCAAGTTTGGCATTATCCAAGATCTGGGTTGACATCAACGACAAGAAGCCGCAATGCTTTTGAAAATGAGTTTGGCATTAGACACCAAAAATATTTGCCATTAATGTTTGTGGGTAAATTTAATATGAATCTTTTCCTGAAATAAATCTGCCAAGACAGCACAATGGAGAATTCACAGAACTTGTCCAAAATCATAGTGTGTCAGCTGGAAGTTAAAAACATATTTGCCTGTTCTCATCAGCATAGTTTCTTAACAGTCTTTTATGGGAAACAATTCCAAGCCACGAGTTAATTATGGCTTTTATTTCAGTCCTAAATGCCTGTCTGGGTTTTGTTGTCATGGACCCCTACATTTTCCATATTAATTTATATTTGCATTATTTCTTAAACAGCAGAGACCTAAAAACTGCTGAGGTTCAACACAGCATTACCTCCGTAGTGTGGCACACTGAGAAGAAGAGGGGTAAAGCTCTGGTAAACAAGGATGCAATAGAGAACAGCACATTTTTGCACAGTGGACTACAAAGAGGAAGGGAGGGAGGGATAGAGCGAGCTTTGCCTTCTTCCTAGAAGAGATTTTACAGTAATTATACAGAATGAATTTTAAAATGTGATAACTTTCAGCTGTAGAGGTCAACATCTTCCCATTTGGATGCTTGACTTCTCCTGGGTGGTGCGCTTCCAGGCAACCTGCTTGGGAAAAAGAGGTGACAGCCAACTCACTGCCTAATTGATTTAGGAACGGTGCCCAGGGAGACAGTCCAATTAAGTTTACAAGCTGCCAATTAGCAGGAAAGGCCTCTAAATCCCTGCACTGAGAGCCTGCTTGCCTTCATAAGAACATAAATGTACTAAAGATAGCAAGGGGAAAGCTGTGCTTTCTGGAAAGGTGTTGTGAGAAAACCCCACAAGGGAGGACTGAAGAAAAGCAAGGTAGATGTGGGTAGAGTGCCTTCTGCTTCACAGGTAAGAGGTAATTTAGAGGGTTTTTTTTTTAATGGCCAACATGCACAAAAACATCAAATAGCTGTTATAATTAGTGTTGTGGTGTACTCTGCAGCTATTAAACCTGTCGTTGAACATAATGCAGCCGAATTATCTCAAAAAAAAATGATAACTTGTAAACAGTTTTTTAACAGTTTTTTTGGATAACAGTAATAATCTGGATCGGCTCTTTTAAAACTATACAGCTATAAGTCAATCCAACATTTCTGTTGCTAACATCCTATTATATTAATTTACCTTTTTGCAGTGGCATACTTAGTTAAGTTTTTTAAATTCAGTTTTTCAAATGTTTAGGTCTGCAGTACTTTTAGACAGGATTTTCCCCCACAAAACCACATGCATGTCTCAATAAGTAAAGAAAGAAAGTAGATTTTCAAACCTTATTGTCACCTAGGTTCTTTTTTGGTTTGTTTGTTTTTTTAGAAAAGGCTTCTTCCTAATCTCAGTAGCTTTATACAAATGAATCATAAAAAACTCCTGTGAAGATTCACAAAGGCGATCCTGTTTCCTTGGACAGACAATGGGCAAAATGCTGAAATTTCCCAGGATGAGTATATTCGACATGGCTGTCTGCTCTGCTGAAACACTGGCTTGGTAGTCAGAAGATTTAAGCATGATTGTTTTTTTAGCTCTCACAGTGGGTTTGCCCCACTGTAACTTGCCTGCCTTGAATGGAATGAATACAGTTCTCACTGATGAGCAACTGCAGGGGTTTTATTCTCGGTTCAGTCACTGACTCGTTGTGTAACTCTTGGAAAGCTTTTAGCTTTCCTTTACTGCTTCTTGTTATTCTGTTTGTAAAATGAAGACAGTTATGGTTTTACTTTCTTAAAGTCTCCTTACACCTAAACTGAGAAGCGGTATATAAATTCTAAAATTAGTATTATTACTCCTTTTATTCACAGCTCTTGGCAAATTAATTTAGAGACCAAACTTCTGTGAAGGTTAAGAAAACCTTCCTTCTTGTGTGAAAAGTCTTCAAGGAAAGAAATGGTATAATTTCATGCACAGAATTCAGGAAGAACAGCCTACCAGGACAAACGCACATTGTAATGAAAAGGAGAGTTGCATCATACACACAAAAAATAACTTAGGAAAGAAAATGGCATTACTATTGTATTGTTAAATATAGCTTATTTTAGCTTGTTAGGGGTATTACTACAGAATGAATACAATTCCTAAAAAATACTACATAATAAAAGGGTTTTCGATATGAGAAATTGTTATGCTTTATTAGGGTAGCAGGGAACATAATGGAACTCTGATCCAACAACAGATCAGTGTCCTATTCTGTCAGACCTCATACGAAAAGATACTAAGTAATTGTGAAACATAATTAACTCCTTGGTTCACATCTTCACTTATCATTGGGACTATGTGTTTTTAAGGCTATGGTCCCATATATCTAAAATGAGGCTGTTGCTTTCAAATTACAAAAAAAACTTGTGAGGTACAGATGTTTCCTTGAGAGCTCAGGGTTCAATAGATGCGCTCAGTAACTTACTAAGTTTAAAGTGAAGTACTCCTAGGGGTCCTTTGTCGAATCTAACCAACAAAAGATCATGAATATCTGAGCTCTCAGCGCTGGCAGATGCAACTTCAGGAGCAGCCCACTGGATCTGGATGAGGCTGCTAGGCACGTCAAAGTGTTTACCGAATTGCAGAGTTGCCTCAGGTGAATAGTCTTGTGCCAAGAGCTGAATTTTAATTGGGGACAGTGCCGTGTCAAAAAGTTGCAGCTCCCCTTGAGAGCTGCCAGCCACAAATATGGCTCCAGAAGGGTGGTAGGTTATTGAAACAGGCAGCAGCTCTGCTTGAGCTAACAGAGTTGCTTGGTTGTAGGCTTCATACAGAATTATTGAGGAATCTTCACAACCCAGGACTAGTTTGTCTTCTGTAGCGTCTCTGCAACAGCTGATGGCCTTGGAGCGTAGTGGTATTCGGGTGACGGCCGCACACTGAATTTTGTTCCTAACACACTTGTAGACGCAGCTGTCAGCCATGGGCTCTTTGTCTGCAGAGACGGAGTGCTCTACTGTGTAAACCTGATAAGGCTGATTAGTGCTGAACCTAGCATCGAGTGGATCCCATTCGGTACGGACATAACTCAGAACCTGAAAAAAAATCCAAAACGTTTTGGTCGTCATTTGGAACAATTCGTTCTTACTTTGATGATTTAAAAAGCAGACTACTGCAAATGTGTTTTCTTATGGGTCAGTAAGCTAAAAAAATATGCATTTTAGAAATGGAATTGTAAAATCTACTTGTTTAGCTTTGAAAAGCTTAATTCCTTTGATTAAAAAACCCTGCAATACAGTTTGAGACATATTTGTTTGTCCAGAGTATATAACAAGTTAGTGAAATAGAAGACAAAAGAGGGGATGGTCCTAGCAGTGTTGGTAAGAGGAGAAATGAGCAGCTGACAGACATAAAAGAATAACTGATTATTCACAAGTGAGGTGGGGGAGAAATCCCCAAATTTCTGGGAAAATTTATAATAGATTACTCTGAGCATCACACCTAGAGTATTTTTGATCATTTGCTGTGGGCCATGGTAACAGAAAATATTACACTGTAGTGGTAGAAACAACGGCATGTTTAAACAATGTGTAGTATACATTGCCAAATGAGTAGGTGGTAGATGTTCTTTGGTACCATATAGCTTTAGAGGTAGAATAAATGAATTTGTGACAGCAGAAAAGGGGGACCACTTTAGGGGTACTTCTTCCAGTTGAATGAACTGGAAGAAGAACACAAAAGCAGAATATGATACAAAGCCAGCAGCTGGCACAGAGCAAGAATTTCTAGTGTGGAAACATGGGAAATACCATAAAGTGATGGAGGCAACTGTGGAGTTCAATGAAGATTCATGTCCTACAGTATGTGGGTTTGAGCAAGACTATCATACAGGACTCAAGCAGGAAAAGTGTGGGAGAAGTACCAGCTGTAAAAAAAGTTCCAAATCGGCTTCTGAAAAGCTATTTCTCTGAAAGAGAGAGAAAATTAATGTCTCTAGAAGAATGAGAGTAGTAGAAGTCAGTCAGAAACTTGCTGGTGTTTGTTCATGCAGAAATAAAGAATGAAAGGAAAATGTCAAACTGAGCCAAACCCCACCCTCAGGTATACCCATAGCATTCTTCACACCGTAAACTAAAGCTGCTGACCTGCCACTGATTTTGGAAGCCCCTTCTTTTGAGTCCAGATGGTATGCAAGTACCATTTATACAGAAAGGGGTAACAAATGTGATTAAAAGGCGGAGAGAGGGTGAGGGAGGAAGTTTGGAAATTTCAGGTTGAAAACAGAAATGTACACATAATGTTAAAGCAGTTTCAAGTTGATTTCCCCAGATCACACGACCAACTGAACGTATAATTTAGCCTTTCATCCTGCAAAGCAGGAGAATAAGAAATTAAGATTATTTTTTTTTTGGCATACCACCCATTACTTCAGAAGCAACTGATGAATTTATAAACAAGTTATTCGGGATGTTGATCAGACTGATTAGGATGTTTTGTTCAGACAGTTTATTTATTTTGTCAGCAAAAGGGCTTCTCATTGAAAAGAGAGAAAAAAGGGTTACTGCAATTCCGTGGAGCTGCTGATTAATACAAAAGCCTTAGCTAGTTTAAGGTGAGTAGTTATGAGCATATAACTGTTTAACACAAAAGTATGTTTTTGTGTTAAATGCCTCCAACTTGTGAAAACCAGGTAAACTGCTTTCAATGAAGAGTAGTGATCAATGAAAATACATACCAAAAAGAGGAAATAAAAGATTAAATTACTCATGTACTCTGAAAAACTTTTTCTCTTCTCCACCATTCCCTCACCAATGACTTAGCCTCTGCAACTAGTCACTTACACCCACAAAATGTGAAGTTGGCTGCTGTGGAGATGTTAGAACTGCTGAGATGTGTAGCTTATTAAGGTGTTAAATTGCAAAGCAAGGAAACCCTTAAAAGAGGTTATTGTGGACAAAGGATTACTGTGACCACAGAGCTCTGTAACCCCAAATAAAGGCAAGGTGAAGTGTTATTATTTGTTCTGCAGGTTTCCCTAAGAGTGTATATAGAGACGCAGGTAGCTGCCTTTCAAATATGTGAAACAGAAATCTTGCCCAAGCAAGTCTTCAAAGCTTCCATAACTTCAGTGAAATGAGCCTTGAGGCCCTCTGGGACTCAGGTTTCTGTCTTCCCGTGGCAGGTTTCAATGCACTGTGTTATTCATCTACATATTTTGATCCAAAACCAGCGTTCCTCTCTGGACATCTCCTCATAAGCTACAAGAAAAGTCATGAAGAGCCACACAATAATCAAGCCTATGAGAGATGAAAGACTGAAGAATGAAGTTTAAGACAATAGAGAAGAAAACAGGTGAAAAATATATTTTAGAACTCCATAGGAGTGACTGCTGGAAAACAGCAATGGAAATAGTCACTGTAAAGTAAACGTTGCCATCTGATCATTTGAGACTCAGCAATCAAATTAATAATTAATAATTTTGTTCCAATTAATAATTTTGTTCCGCCTTGTTAGAGCAGAATTGGGACAAAATGTTGCTCACCACTTCAAATTTAAAAGAAAGCACAGTCTTATATTTTGGAAGGCTAATTTAATGAGCCTTGAGATGAGAAGTTTCCTAGCTTCACATAATTTTGAGAGCAGATCCTTGAAATGAAGTCTAGGGTAGGGCTGGTTGCTGCATAGAACCCAGTTCTAAACTAGGGGAAAGTTCCTGCGAGGAGAGAAAGACCATTTGCTGCATTTCAAAACAGAAGTTATGACATAATGTTTAAACAAATGAGGCTTAAAGGAAACTTTTGTAGACACTGCTGTTCACATTCTGGCTGAAAACAAGAGAAACATTTCTCCTTAGATTGGAACAGATAAGCTGCTTCTCATGCATCAGTGGCCTCATGTGCCTCTTGGAGGAAGAGTACCAAGCCGAGAGACCTCTTTGTTCTGGTTTCCAACTTTGCTGAATGTAACTGGTATTTGGCACTCTGAAGGGGAAAAAAATGGATATTCTCTTTCATCTGAGAGGGAAGATTTGAGTTTCTCTGTCAGAAGTGACTTTTATTATTAATTCTTCATGCCACTAACCAGAAAACAAAAGCAGAGAGAGATACAGCTACAAAACCATATGAATAAGGCTAAGATAATGCTTTTGAAAAATAAGAAGTCTAACAATCAAAACATCTTTTTTTTTTTCCCAAGAAGATGGTATTCCATTACCCGCCAATTGTTTTTCTATCTGGTAAGTAGTGACATGCCAGTAAATGTAGTGCACATAGTGCTTTAGCAGTCCATTTAAGGGAAGCCGCTGGGATTCCTTCCTGGTGAGCCGTACTTCTGTAGAACCCTGAGGGGGAACATTAAAACAGCAACATATCTTGAAGCTAACCAAACATTTGTTTTGGGAATGGGAAGGCAAAAGCTGGACGAATTGCCCAGAAGTGGGTAGGACAACTGCAGGATTTGCAGAGGAGGGGACAGGGCAGCGGATCTAAAAAGACAGAGTTGTAATATCACATGGCGGAGTGTTCAATCCCATTCAACGTTAAGTGCTTTCCATAAATCCTGGAACTAAGCAGTTAGCCTTGAATCTGAAGGGAAGATTTCTGGAAGAACTTTGCACGAAGTAAAACCAATTACTTTCTGTAAAATAAATAAATAAAATTTTTAATAAAAAGTAAAAGTCCTTTTTAGTTTCGTGACATCTATGCTACAAAAATATAATAAATTTATTTAAATACTATCCACATAATTTATGCATATTTCCCTTACTAATGTGGCAATCATGCACCATTACTGCACTTTTATATTGTTTCCCCCTTGCAGTACTGGCCGACGCTCTGCACCCGCTAATCAGCAGAACGAGGGATACTAGACAGCTCAGGTTCTCAGATCCTAGAGTCAGAAATCGTAACAATCCAAGTAAAGGAATCTGTTAATCTTTGTAAATAAGGGGCCTGAATTATGCCAGCTGAAATATTTTCTTTCATTTTATGTTTGAAAGAAATATTAGACTAGCTCGTGTGGGCAGTATCACTCTTCTCAGTGCAAATCTTTGAACGCTTCGTATTGAAGTATTTTGCATAGAGTGCTGGGAAAGGATAAAGTCCACATATCAAAACAAATAAGAGTTTTAACCAGTAGTTCTTAAGCAGAAAATTGGCTTACCAGGCAGATAAAAAAAAGAAAACAAAAGAAACAGAGAAATAAGCTTGCTGTGACTGAATTGTGTGTCTTTCAGATGGGAAAAATGTTTGATTTATTTTATGGGTGTTAAAAAAATGCTTATTTAATTTCACACAGGGAGGCTCCAAATAACAACAAACACTTTAATTAGAAATGTAGAGTGGGAAGTGTAGTGCACACTAGAGTAAAATAGCTTTAAATACAGCACTGTGAAGATGGAAGAAAAAACACCACTCCTATTTTTAAACATTTCTAAAATAAAAATGCAAGGCTCCTACTCTAGGTTACTTATTTGCCTGCATTGTATTTACAGTCCCACATGCAATCTTAGATCTTCAGCCAACATTTATTCTTATTTTCTTTCAAAATTTATCATCATCATCTTTATCCCATATTATTCATTGAACTTTTAACCCAACGTGACATCAAGGATTTTGCATTCTTTGCTCTATGTGTGTGAGAGGTATTTCAGCTATTCAGTCACACACCGTAGACGGTTTTCTGAGTGCTACAGTGATTGTAGGAGAGTTCACTCCTAAAAGATCTGCTGTGTTTATTTCACGAGTTTGAGGCACAATGTGGAAGCAATGACTATTAAATATTGTCTCTTGGGAGAAAGAAAAATAATAATTCTCTCTCAGGCAAATTATTTTTTCCACAAGATTGAAATATAATTTCAGTCATTCACACTAGCACTAAATGGAGTGAAAATAAACATGGCAAAGACAAATGCAAAGTACTACAGTAACTAAGCCCTGGCATCATCACCTCCTGTTAATTTATGTTTGCAGAATAAAGTTCGTGTTGATTTTAACATGACTTTCTCTCAAAGCGTTTAATCCAAGGATGATTTCACATCAGATCCTATTTATTCATAGCAAATTGTTTGAAATGATTTCTGGAAGATTCCTCTTCTGGTTTTGAAATCAAAATACCAGCATTATCTCCACAGGGAGACAATTTAAATAACATCCTTGATTATTGGTACTTTAAGATAGAAGAAACAAACAAACCCCAAATAATTAAATAAATAAATTGGAGAATGGATGAGTTTACCAGAGGAAACCAATGCCTGCAAGAAAGCAGACAAAGGTGCAACAAACAGTCCTGCAGCAACACGAGTGGATGCACATAAACATATATTGCACACTGAAGCAAAGTCCTATGTTAAACAGAAAAGCACTTTTCCTTCTTCAGGGGAGGACTCCTCACCAAATCCTATAGCATTTAACATAGTAAACACTGATCTCAGGAAAAAAAAAATAACGACGGGAGTAAAAAAAGCCAAGATTTGCAAGGAAAGAGTAGTTTCTGTTTTTAGAAGAATAATGTCTACCTTTAGCCTTAATAGTAGCAAATGTTAAAACATAAAGCCACAGAGCACAGTTCCAATCACATTTACAGTGTATTTAAAATGTAAAATATATTTCCCCCATGAAGTTGAAAAGCTGCTTAAGTACACAATACCCCAAACACTGTATGTGCAATGGGAATCATCCCACTGCAGAACGCGTAGTTACAGGACAGCATCATGACGAGGGGTTGAGTTGCCTTGTCCCAAAGCTATTCTTGTCCCAATAAGCACTCTGCTGGTAGCCAGCAAATAGCACTTGGAAAATTCTTCCAGGGAGGAGGTAGTACCACCTAAGTGCCCCATTTCCCTTTGCTTTGCCACAGCAATGGGAGTGTCAGGAGCTGGCACCAAGGTTCTGCAGAATGGCTGTGGGCAGAACCCGTTCATTTCCTCAGACTTGGTTTACTTTTTCATAAAGCCAATATACCAAACAGCTCTTTATGGGCTAGACACTCAGCAAGTCCTATTTTTCTCTTAATTCTAGATAATAATGCTGTTTTATCCAAGCAATACTATTTTATAGTAGTAGTACTATTTTAATACATCTCTTTTTGATACACACTCCAAACAATCAGTTCATGCTTCTCATTCTTTTTCTATTGACAATAATGATTTACTGGGAGAAAATTGATATTATTGGTCAAATACGATAAATATGGATTTACTTTCATGCATAACAATAGCATGTTATGTTTTTATTCCAGGTCTATACCTGAAGAACACTACAAATGGTAAAGGAGCAGCAGCAAAGAGAGGCAAATAAGCATGCTTACAGATATACTGCGTTTTTGTGGTATTTGATCTAGAAAGTAACTGTTTAGAAGCCGTCTAGAAATGCTAACTACATTTTTGCTCATATTAAGCTATCAAATGACCCTCAGAAATTAAAGGTGTTAAGTTGAAGTTCCCCTCCAAGACTGTGCAAGTGGAAAATGTACATCATTAAATTGCAGATTTGGGGTTGATGCTGCTTCTAGAGCTGCTGGGTTACGGCATCCCCCAATCCATGCATGGGAATTTAACTACTGCCCATAAGGAGCGCTAGAGAAATCAAGAAAAAAAATCCCCAACAAACAGTACCACAGGTTACACATCGTGGATACACAGGGGAAGCCTATAGGTAGAGTGTCTTGAGCCTTACACAGCAGCCCACTCCACATCCAGGAGACTAGTACACCGAAAGACTAACTGGCAACCAGCAAGACAATTTGTTATCTATATATGACTAATTTTTCCATAGCCCTGGCGTAGTCCTTGATATTTTATTGACAAATACAGGAAAAGAAATTTCATCCAAAGATCTTAGAATTCAGACAGACAAGTACAGTCAAAGAATCAGAAAAGGGAAAGCAACTGAACAGTTAAATTTGTCAGTTTGGCGTTTAAAGATAATTTTCTTATATTTATATTACTATATGGGCTAAATTAAAAGGATTATGAGTTTAGGCCTAAAGGCTCAGTGAATGCTTATTATGATTATTGTGTTAAGCACCAGTGATGTGCTTGGGACTATACTAGACAGCCTCAGCCCTGAGCAATTTAGTCTAAACCAGAAAAGGATAAAACAAGGTGTATTGAAAAATGCAGAGCAATGCTGTAATTTGTAAATTTCCCTACAATATATAAAATGAAACGGCGAAAGCTTTAAACGGACAGGGTGGTTTCTGTGAATTTCTTAAAAGAAACAAGTCTCTCAAAAACGCCTCAGAAAAGAGAGATTGTAAACTGCTATGTTGGCATTAGGGAGTTTTCTGAAGACGTGGGAAGGAAAGAAAAGGCGTGGGAATGTCGCCGTCAGAACCTGGACGTACGGAAGTCATGGTAGAGAAACAAGGTCTGAAATGTTAGTAGGGTGAAGTTTCATAATATCAAACTGGCACAGGGACTAGGCTTAAAAAAACTTACAAAGAACAGAGGCAGGTTTTAGCTACCAGAGTAATTTTTATAAGCGATTGGGCATAGCTGCAGGGGGAATTGAGAACTGCAGGTGTGTATCCGGCAGAGGAGAGAGACGAGTCAAAGATGACCGCTAGTGGAGAGAGGTCAATTGAAAAGAAGCAAAGAAGGCAGAACTGGAGGTAATTTAAACTTAAATTCTGCAGTGACTAATGGCTGAAATAAGAAAGAAAAGCAGTCTCAACTACCTTTTCTCTTTTGCTTTCAATATATAGAAAATCCCAAGGGAAAAAAAACCTCACCGAAATTAATATTAGTTATCAAAGTAATAATTCTGAGACATTAAAACATTTACATCTTCCCTAATTAAAGAGAACAGGATGTTGTTTATAAGAGCAGCTTATTCTTAAAAGTGTTACTTAGGGTTTTTCCCTACAGGCAAATAGTCTGTAACAGCTACTCCAGAATAGCTATTCCACAGCTGATCCTCAAGTTTGTGCCCTTCTCCCACAGTCAGTGCCTTTTTAGTCCGTATCAGTAGTGTCTTAAGCTAAACTGAAAATAAAACTTCAAATACGGGAGCATCTATACAAGATGCTAGTCCAGAATAGCTTTTATATTTTAAATTCAGCCTCCAGTTCTCCTCAGAGTACTGCCCAGATAGCTTCATTTTTAAGTTTTTACCTAACATAAGAAACTGGATTCAGATATTCTTAAGTAGATGAAATAAAAATGAAAGAGATGAAATGGAAAGATCTGCCTAAAAAGGTAAGGTAAGGAAGCGCCAGGAAGAGGGTCAGCTTGTAGCCCTGTTCTAACTTGCAGCTTACGTTCCCGCCTGTAGATGGGGAATTTTGACTTTTTCTTTAAGAAAAAAATTGGTCCCTGATTTGATCAATACTTATAGCAACAATTTACACAGCATCTGGGTGTAGCTAAAATTTGATAATAAACCACTTAAAATAGACGAAAAATGCCTATCAGTTAACATCGCAGACAATATAAAACAATTGCATTAGACAAGCATGCACCAGCTACAGTTTCTAAGTCAGATTAGAGTTTGATAGTGGAACTCTGACACTCTTACTTTCAGTGTCAGCAGCTCCAAAGCTATGCCATTATAAAGACCTTACTTCCTTGCTACATTTCTCAGATTGCTAGTTTTGATGTGAAAATAGTAAACACACTAAATAAGGTGGTTTTTTTCATTAAATAACAAACCTTTGTTTTTAAGATTAGAATGGCTGATCTTCCTTTCTTATGTTTTTATCACATCTGTTCTTCATATCTACCTGAATATGCATTTCAGTTGAGCAGTTATTTCTTTAGCAAATCCGAAAAATCACATAACAAGAGAGTTCAGCACTTTACCTCCAATTTGCCATGTGCACAGCCTAATAGCAATAGGTTGGCTCTGTCCCTCTCACAGGAAATAGGAGACCAAGGCCATGCTCCATCACTAGTTGCTGACCACCAGCAAATGACCATATCTTGCATACAGTTAATTGCCAGGTGACGTTTCATCCTTCTACCTTCTGGTCCATGTATATCAATGTAAGATATCTGATGGAAGAAAAAAAATGCAGGAAACGTTTGAGGTGATAAAATAGCATAGTAGGAGCAATTGGGAGCATTTACTTTGGATGTGTGAAAGAGAATGTATATATATACACAGAGGACTGCGTACATATATCTTCATATAGGCTGTCTGTAAATGTAAAAAATATCTCCTCAGACAGAAAAAGACATGCTCACACTTTTATCTATGGGGAGGGGATTGGGAAGGAAAGGAATGTGAGTTAAGAAGGAATTTACTGCAATGACTCCAATCAATACCAAAATGTACAGTCATGGTTGCTTGACAGCATCGACCTACACATAGGATTTAAGCTTAGCCATATTAAATGACAAGTTCTGCAAAGCTGACCAGGGAGCTAAGGCTAGTGTTTAAGACATAATCAAATATTAAATATATTCTACAGTGTTTGAGCAAACATGTATCTTCCTTTTTCCTCCCTAAATTAAGGAATCCAGATACAAGCATCCGCTTTGCAAGAGAATATATACTTTTCTGCATAATGTGGATGAGCTACAGCATCATGCGTAAAGTTTATGCAGCTCCTGAGAATTGTGCCTCTTTCTCAGGAAGGATTTGTGGAATTTATTATTCAAACTCTGTTATTTTGGAGCATGGTTATTTGAAAACATGAGCAGTGCACCATCTGGGTGACACATGCCAAGGAAATATAGATTGCACCGCATTTCTGCTTAAGGAATTAATGGAAGGTTGATAGCTAGGGGAAAAAAAAACTATCTTGCCATTGCTGGTCAGCAATAATCGAACCACTTTCTGGGGATTAAGCGCATGGCTAAGCCTACTGGACCAGACACTAGCAAAGGGCAGGGGGTCTTCTTATCAGAGAAATGCTTCTGGAGCCAGTCTCACTACATGACAGATTGCTTTCATATTCCTGTCTGCAAGGCAACAAAGGATGGCAGTAATGCGATAATGCCAGAGTGCAATGGGTGTTAAGAACCCGTTGCATTTATGTATTGTATTTAGTAAATAATCAGGCTCATCCAAATTGTGATCTCACCACTCAACCAAGGCCATTAAAATCAAGGTTAATGCTTTAATAATCCTCTGCTGTTTTTTATATGGTCAAAAAGAACCCTTTTCTATTTGCATGGTCATAATATTATTGACCTCTTCATCCCCTGAATACACATCAAAAGGAACTGAAATCAAAGTAATTACCAATGTTGTTCTCTCGTGGTAAACATTTAACTCCTTGTACTGTCTCCTCCTTCAGTAAATTGAAATGGATTAAAAAAAGCACAGATGGGAAAAACTTGCAAAAGGTCAATATTTTCAGACTATCCTGTGTTTTACTTGTCAAAATACTCTTTAGAAGTGTAAAGATAAAACATACATAAAAGTTAACAGGTAGCTGATACTTGAATGAAAACTACATATAAATAGTTAATTTGGTGGCAACACATCTATTAGGATGGGAAAATGCAAATACTTCCACAGATATTAATTAGTGCTGTATTGCAGTGTTAACTGTTCACAACAATTTCACATGTAATAACAGCCACAAATCTTTTGTAAACCTCTACATCTTGCAATAGACATGGCACTCTCAAACATGGACTAATGCCAGTGAGAACAGACAAATGATAACAGTTGGTTTTATATTTTGCTGGTCTTCAAGACTGTAGCGATTCATACAATAAGTCTCCCTTTCTTTTTTTCAAAGTGTAAATAAAATCCAAGGTGGCGTCGTTTAGAAAGGAAGAGGATAAAGAAAATAATTCTTCCATTTAGGTATGTAATTGTGTAAAAAAACCCAACTTTTGGATAAATATCACACTGTGAGGAGGAAAGCACGGTTGACTTATTATTATTATTAATAACACTCTGGCAGCCCAGTACTGCCTAGAGTTCCCTGCCAATTTTGCCCACCATGAGGCTGGACAGTGAGCAATGTGAAGTTGCTTCTGTCCAGGTACCAAAGAAATTACAATGTAAATATGACAGAAATTTAATTATATCTTTACATATGACTGGAAGCAAGCATTTTTTTAGAAATGGGAATTTAAACCCAAATGCTACCTATATTTCTCAAGGCTACACCAAACGTCAGAGGCAGAGATGAAGGCTACACTCAAATTTTCTGAATCTTAGCTCCGTATTTTAATCCCGTGGTAGTTTTATACCAGAGCAAGCTACCTTTTAATTCAATTTCTCTTGGAAAAAAAAGCCAACACTAAGGAACTGTTTTTTCTAAAGCTGTATTGTTGCAAGTTTGCACATTTGCAATTGAGGACCATCTTTTGTTTCTTTTGTTACTACTGATAGTGACACTAGTGTTGACTGTGTCTGTGATCTTTTAGCTTTTGTAATTTTGACCAAAAGCAGCCATAAAGAACTCTAATTCAATGCAGAGAGCTGACATAATATTATTGCAGTAGTGAATAATACTTTCTGCTGGCTCACACTGGTGCAATTTTGAAGATAATAAAAATTATATTTAGCTGCCTAACTAGCAAGCTTCACACAAAAGAACATTCAATTAAAAAATGCAAATGCCTTTTTTTGGTTGGCAAGGAAATAATCCATAGTGATTCCCACTGATTTCAAGAGAAAGCAAAGTTAACATTGAACATGGAGGCGTTTCTAGAAGCTCCGCTGTGTCAGCAAAGAACTGAACATAACAAGCCTATTAACGAGTACAGCAGATATTTCTGGTTTCCTAGGGCAGAGAGAGTTTTCTATGCATTAGGCTTTCCTTCTTTCCCAAGTAAAAAAAGCCATAACCATGAGATCCAAAATGTGCCCAGCAATACCCAGAATGAAAATACATTTTCTAAACATAAATTAAGTAAGGAGCTATGGCCCTCACAATTAAATGATGAGGGCAGACTTCAGCTCACCATAGCTTCTTCATTAAAGTTTAGAGCTATTAAAAAAAAAACAACCCATACCACACACTACCCTTACCTCTAAAGCACAACCTTAACAAACGCCATAGGCCAGGCACAAGCACACATAATTTTCAAGTAAACTACGTATCAGCTCAGTTCCTGGTGAACAGTGAACTGTCTCAAATCCACGTTATAGAGGTTGGATCAATCTCGCAAACACAAGTCATTGCTGAAAAGAGGCCCTGAACTGAAACAGCCTGGAAAATGTATTAGATATTCATCCTAGCAGAAAGTATTTCTACCAAGCAAGTTAAAATGTAATATGGCAAAACTTAAATTAAACACATCCTTAAAAAGCTTGCCTTGCAGATGCAAACTCCCTTATGTGAGGAAGCAAATTACTGAGGGGTTGTCAAGGGGAAAATATTTACTAGTAGAAGATTGTTTTCCTTAATATTTATCCAGTCTGAAATAAACACAAAGTCTCCCTTTTGCTTACTACATCTTTCTACCTTTCTTGGGCACAGGCTTGTTTCTTCTTCATTCTTGCAGTGAATTGTATGCAGCCCCCTTCCTACTCTGCCTGTTCAAAATTAATTGCCTTTGGCTGATTATTTTTTCATGCTGTTGTAGCACCAAGCACTTCCACCTACGGTCAGCCACTGCCCTGATGTCAAAGAGCTGATGGTCGAAATAAGTTATGTCTACACAGCCCAATCCACCCAAGACGCGGTGTAATTCAGTTTGAGATGAGCTGGTTTCTACTGACATCCAAAGTGGCTATTTTAAAGCCAGTTCAGCTATCTCAAGACTACCTTTCAGCTACTGCCACACATAAAGGGCTGGAATAAAGGAGTATTTTGATCTTCACTGTGCACATAGTGAATTGAGATACAGAGGCACCAAGTCACTCGCCTAAGGTCACAAACATAGTTTGTCAGTGGCGAGAAACTCAGCTTCTATATCTTGAGTCCTAGCTCAGTGGCTTAATTGTAAAACCAACTCTCCCAACAACACGATTACTGTAACTAGAGGGAAAATTAAGATTTCTGCAAAGAATTATAACAGTCTTGGAGCTCAGACAGATGACTGAATTATCATAACTTTATGAGTTTGTGTATATCAGCTGAGCCATAGTAATTGACCACGCGTACATTTTTAGCCCACAGCAAACAAGAGGTAAAACACATTACCTTAAATCTTTTACACTGAGGTTTACCATTACAGATTTTGCTTCATGCTTGTTAGATGCTGAGAATGTGCAAAGGGTCAGTTACTGCTGCTCAACAGACACAAGGTAATCTGTTAAGCAGGGGTAACTCAACTGTGTGTCTGAGCCCTTAACCTAAGTACAGTAGAAAATTGGATCCCTCTTGGCACAGTATTTTATTCATTAACTCAGAATGCCATGTAATTTTTTTTTTACTTTTCAATAACTGCCATTTTTGGAATTTGAGCTGTTCTGATCAGTTATATAAAGGTTTGCAACTTATACTGCTATAGGATATCAGCAAGCACCAGTGATTCACAATGTAAAGCTACTGCAGTATTTACAGTCACCATTGACAGCTATACCTTAAAGTCCAAACAAGAGAGTTTTTCCAGTCTTTTGTTTACATCAGGAGAATCCATCTTCTTTGTAAACTGAATAAAGCAGAGTTGGTTATGGTCCTCAAATGACAAGATGATGAAATTGTCTGTAAGAACAGCTGAAAAACCAAATAAAAATTGTCACCACTGTAATACCTGTTTCTAGTAACAAAACACATTACTGAACCCTCCGCTGAGACGTTGCAAAAAGCAATTTTTTCAAGACAGTGTCTTAAATATTACACTGAAGCCTCTGTAATCTCCTAAAAGACATCAATGCGTCATCCTGCCAGGACCTTCTTGGAAATGAGAAATAAAGCCTAGGGAGTACTCTGATTACATAAACCTGAATAAATTATCTCATACCAAGTTACCACTACATTCAAATACATGTTTTATGCCCTTCCACATTCATTTTCATCTCCGATCAATCTTCAATTTTATTTTTTTTTCTTATGGTAACATCCACCAGTATTTCAGAAATGCACCTAGTACAGCATTGCTCGTGTTAAAGATGATAAACGCCAATTAGTACTTGAGGCGTATCTGGTGTTTTGACATTGTAAGGTTCCAGGTGCTGCTGCAGACACGAAGGAGGCCGTTACATACAGGCTTATGCTTTAGAGGGTTTAGGAACTGGTTGGAAGGTTCACATGGGGCTACCCAAACAATACAGGTAACCAAGATGGAACAGACTCCCTTGGAGTCTGGAAAAGTGCAGTGGAATCCCCACTGTTATCCTGAGGGGGTGCTAAACCAAAAGAGTTCATTGTAAAACTGAACAACTAATTTGACAATGAAAATTAGTTAGACAATAGCATCTAGGATTTTTCCCAAGTGTTATCCAGTTATTCAAGCAGTGCCCGTAGGTAAAGAGATGTCTGAGAATGAAGTCAGTCATCAGGGTAACTAGTACCAGATTGGGTAACTAGTACCAGATCACTGAAGAACTGTTGATGAGAATCAGGTTTAAAGTGAAGCTGGCCAGCTGTTTTCAGAAACTAAACTCGTGAACTTCTGCTAAAAGGGAAATGTCAAGGAAAGTGGAACCGTATTTGAAAACAAACCACCAAAATCCTGAACCCTAAAAAAGAAAAAAAATGCATTTGTGACTAATATCCTAGATTGTTACATGTATTTTATATATCCTTAGGTAGATTGACAGTATAGTCTTGCATATAAGCAGTGCAAACCGGCTACTCAGCTTTGCTTTGATTTAGTCTGATTTACAACCAGTTTGATTTTCCCATAGTCATGTACTGGCATAGCTCTGAAGTATCTGGTATGCAAATGCTAAAGGGTACAGATTAAAGCCAAATAATTGCCTTTGAAATGTAACATTAGCACTACCTTTTAGGAAAAAAAAAAAAGAAATGGTGATAAAGTATTTGACAAGGTGAGTGAGAAGCTATAACTGAGATACTAAACACACACGAAAATTCAAAGCCACAGAGTACAGTATCCTCAATATGTACACAGTTAAAATATTTTGATACCCTCACAGATGTAGTTTACATTAAAGATGACCTACAGCACGCCTCAGATGCTTCTGAAATTTGTTTCAGCTGAAGGAAAGAAAGCAGGATTCGAGGATCCCTGTGCAGGTGTGAACGAGACCAGCAGTCGCCTGATTTTCAGTAGCCGTGGTTGTCTGGGGCAGGAAGACCTCAGTGCCGCAAAACAATTTAGAAAATAAGAACTACTATTTTCTTCTAGGAAAGCAATTTTTCTATAATTTCTAATTAAATTTATTTTTAAATTTTGCCTATAAATAATAGAAATCAGGACTTTATTAGAGGCAGGAGGATTATAAATGCAATCTTAATTCTGTATTTTGTGCACGTAATCTGACCTTTATTCCAAATGTTAAGAGGACATGCTACTGTGAGTTAGAATTACAACATTGCTTAAGTAAATTTGACAGATTGCAATCCTATCCATTTCTACATACATAGAATTGTTAAAATAAGAACTATTCTTTTTATACAGACTTCTTGTATTAAATATCAAATTTCTTTTGGCCAACTTTATAATCACAACCCTAATTCCAACCTAGATTTGGAAAGACATGCAATTATGTTGGATTAAAGCGAATTTATTCTAGGACAACATTATGTTGTGGTTTTCACATAAGGATAGTTCAGTATAAAAACTTGTATTTTGAACACTATTTGTGTGGGTAACAAAAAAACCCCCATATTTGCAATGACAGATATTGTGGGGTTTGCTTTTACTGAACAGAAGCAGTCCTGTTTTACCTTCAGACGTGGGTATCACCAAACAAGGAAGCTTAAGAAATGAAAGGCAAGATATGTATAATTTGATTATATATTATTTATTTATTTATTTAAAGACAGAGTATTCTAAATAACTTCTACAAACGCCTTCAATTTGGGTATAACCTTAGCTTCCGTGCTTTCCTACTTTTGTCACCTGAAATTATGAAATCGTCCTTCTGGAAACAGAGGGCAGAAAAATCTGAGATGGAATTAGTAATCTAGCAATTTCAGTGAAGCGTGAAAAAAAGGAGTCAAGACATTAAATGTTATTTTATACTCTCTGTAGTAGTTAGTTGATAAAAAAATGAGGTTAGGGTTATTTGTTTGGATACTAAAGATTGTAATAACACAGTTATATTAATGTTATTTTTCAAGATTAAACTACAATATATTGATAAGAATCAGAAGGATTGCAGCTTTGCAGCTGCAGCATTGCAGCTTTCTTACATAACCAGGCCAATATTCAATAGATGCCTGGGTATGGAAGAAAATAAATCATTAAAGATCAAAGCTAAATCTAGCATATATTCTTATTAAAAGGACATAATTTGGGTCTACTTTTTAAGAATTTGGAAGATACTGCACATGTAATTTGGCTCACACCGAAATTCCATATTTTTGATCATGCAGATGCCAAGATGCTGACACCTGGTTGGGTTCTCAGTGGAGCTCAATGTGCAGAGACACATTGAAAAAGCTACAGTTGTGCTATAAAGCTGTTGAAAACTGGTACATTTTCATAAGTTTTCTTCTTCATTAAACTAAAACTTAATTTTTAGCAGTCACTAGTTAATAAGAAAAGTCAGATTTTGGAAATCTAGAAAGTAAATCAGAACACCTCCATGTAACTAATGTTATCCAGCCTTTTCTAATAAGTAAATATTTTAATAATAGCTATCCCATGTAACTAATCAGTTGGCTGATGTTTGGTTCTGTCCCATTTTTCCACTAATGAAATAAACATGACAAGTTCAAATGTCATGTTCTCAGTGATTAAAATGTGTAAGAAACTGAATTTTAGAAACCCATTCAGTATTTGACAAGCCTGAAAACTTTGATGTTAAATATTATTCTTAAAGTGTTCTCAGTCCTGAGGGTTGTAACTATGGCTTTACATGCAATTACTTGTTGTGTTTGCAAGTCCCCAGTGGCAATAATTAGTCTACCTGTTGATATACTGTTTCTCTACTCTATTGTTAATGCAGGCAATTGATTTGCACGTGGGTGTAATTACCATCACTGATGGTGTCGGAGATGAGCTTCCCCACCAGGGTCCTGTCAATCACCGCTTTCTCCAGCTGTGGCCCAGAAAGGCTTAGGGACACCAATATACCTGAGTGAAAGAGGAGCTAAATCCAAATAGTGAGAAAACAAGACATCAAGAATCATTAATAAAGTGAAACGTTCCAAGGTACATATTAGCAGCTGTCCATTACGTAGCAATCTAATTTTCAAAATTACAAAAGAGACTTATCATTGATGTGAAGATGTCTTATAATGACTTTGAAAGCTTTTTCAATGAAAGGCAGAGGCGTAATATGACACTGGTACAGGAATTACAGTTGCTGAACACTTGAAGAAGATGTGTGCTAAGTCCCCAAATGTTGCAGAAAATGTATGGAATTAATTTGTTAAAAAGGGAGATCAAAATTCTGTCCTGAACAAGTAAAGGGATGACGCTGATCACTCCGTCATCCATGGACCATATAAAATAACTGTATAACCTGCATGAAAAAAAGCATATAAAGTTGGGCTTCATGTCATTTTATATTATTATCACAGATTACAACCAGCACCTTTTTGCAGTCCTTGTTATTTTTGATCATTCATCTATTCTTTAATTTAAATAACAGTGTTCTACCACAGTGATAAATCTGTATACTCCTTGGCATAAGGTTGTACATGTCTCTCTCAGAAAGCAGAAATTTAAACCATTGGACAGAATAGTCAGAGGCTTATTTCAGAGTTAACTGAATATTCCTGCCTAATTAATCTCAATTAAATGATACATATAATCTTGAAGGCTAAGTCACAGTACTTATCAGCTCCTTCTGATGCCGTATCTTGTATGAGAGAGAGAATGCTCAGTGGGAGGAGTCATGAAAACCAATTTTTTTTGCGTAATTAAATCATTACACCTAGTCATTTTCTGAATGTAACTATAACTGCAAAGAAATTCAGAAAATACAACCCATAAAGTTCCCTGCTCCATTGTGAGTTGACCTCACTTTACCAAGTTACTCCAGTAGTAGGAGTATACGAAAAGCTTTATTAGAGAGATATTGTTTCCTTAATAAGATGGTAAAAGATAAAGTCAGGGGTTTATAAAAAAAAAAATTCTGACCACATTAATTGTTTAACTCATTGCCATTTCTACAGAAACATTGATGTAAAAACAGCAGAAAAAATCACTACTGTGACTTTGATCTTCACAGGCAGTACTGAAAACACAAGTGTATTTTAATTCATTTTCCAGTGCCGCATCTGTTCCTGCAAGCTGCCAGGCTAGATGGCCTCAGCATGTTAAAGAACTTTCAGGTCAGCTCTCATTCCTGCTATATAGCAGCAGTTCCGAAGGACTCATTCTGGCAGCCAGGTTCATCTCCCTCTAACCAGTAAAAAAAAAAAAAAAAAATCGTTATTAGTTCAGCAGAGGCTATACCAGCCCTAAACTTGCTGAACCATCTTTTCTGCCAAAGGAATCCTCAGTGGAAAGACCGTTGCACAGATGTACAGAGGGCTCACCAAAGGGCAGAAATCTGGGACTCCAGCTTCTACCAAACAGCAAAATTTTAAAGAAATCACTGTGCTTTTAAAAAACTTCATACTAGAGAAATACTTGCTCTTGTAATAGAATTTGGCATAAAAATCCTGGTTTGTTTTATGCTAGAGCTGTGAGACAAACATGGTTGCAATATACTTTTTAGTACAACACACTGGTACATAAACTTCCTTGCAGTGAGATCTACTGGATTGCATAATAAAAAAAAAGTACTGGGGACAGGAATGTAGTGATCTAATTGAGCTTGCCTCTTGTGCTATGCTCTGCGCTCAATAATTTAGCTATGAAAATTCTCAGTTATACATATACATAATTATATATTACTAAGCTCTGTGCTCTCTGTAGCAGAGAACAGGACAGGCATGTTTAAATAAATTACCTTCTTGCCCTGACTAATATCTTTAACCAACATTTTTCCAATCTATCTTCCCGTCAATTCACAGTAGTTTAAAAAGAAATTCTAGCAATGTCTGAAATAGAAACAAAAAAATACCTGTGATGTGAAATGAATTTGTTAAGAACAAATGATCATTTCCCATCCTGCCAAAGTCTAATCATGCATTCGTCTGATAAATATATATAGTCAGTGTTTCAATATTGCCTGTCATGACAGATGTCCTTTAAGGTTTTGTCCTAGTAAAAATGTTAGACACAGTTACACTCATGCAGCTTTTATTACAATCTTTCAAAACTTCCATTTATCCTTATGTTGAAGTTAGATTAGATAAAATCACAATTTATTTCCAACTTGATAATGTTAAGCCCAGCAAGGTTTGACTACGGTTAGTTATAATTGTCCAAAGAACCTAGTTTAAAAAGTGAGGGTTGAAACCCAGAAGTTGACAAACTACATTGCAAGCAATGATCTAGCAAAATTACATAAATACTCTGGAAAGATCAGTTCTAAATTATTGAATGACTGCCAGAGAAGAGTAAAACACCCCAAATCCTTCAGTGTTATGTGCCAACAAGTGAGATGGTGCAGTCATGTAAACAAACTCTCCAACTTGTGTCTTCCACAAGACCTTTGCTTGGGAGCTGTGTTCTTCTCTCAGAAAACGTTAGTGTAACGGTACATTGCTCCCACACGTCTTTTCCTTGCAGGGAGTGAGAAGAGCATCCTGGAGTAAACCTGGGAGCATAGCCTAAGTGAACCAGAAGTCTGTCTGTAGCCTCTGGGTTTACCTGACAGAGTAGGGCTATATACCACCCACACGGGTAAAGAGGAGAGGCAAAACCCAGGAAAAAAAATGTGTATTGATCTATAGATGGTCATTGGTCTTGAACGACTGCATTATTGAAGGAGACCACATGCTTGCCATTCTGATGACATCAAAGATGTCCATCCAATATGCTGTATAGAGACATGCTTGCAAACTCTTGGCTTGAGAGCAACAAATAAGGTTAGGAATCTTTAACTCTTAAATGTTTCAGGGTGTAGAGAAGTTGTGGAGACCCCATCCCTGGAGGTCTTCAACACCAGGATGGATGGAGCTTTGAGCAACCTGGTCTAGTGGGAGGTGTCCCTGCCCATAGCAGGGGGGTTGGAACTAGATGGTCCTTAATGTCCCTTCCAACCTAAACCATTCTATGATTCTGTGAGTCTATGTTCATTTCCTGGTAATGACATAAATAACACCTGTTACAGAGTTAGAACAGACATCTATGAAAACCACTCCAGTGTACGATGACAAGACTTATAAATATAAAATGTTGTGCTAATGGGTGTGCTTTGCTTTAGAGTCACTAAACCCATGCTATTTATTTTCAATATTGCACAGATCTCTCTCTAAGCTATCAGTATGGCATGATAGAATGACAGAATGTAGGTAAAAAATAATATAATTTCCATGGCTCTTATTGTTTCTTACATTGCACTCCCTCCTCCTTTATTTTTACAGTATAACATTATTTCCCATTATTCTCCACAGAAGTTTGAGATATTTGGGTAAAACTTAAATTTTAATTTAACAAGTTTTTTCTATAATAACTTACCACGGTTGGTAATATACCTGTGCTCCACAAGTTTAAATCCTTCCCCCCTAGGAACTTTAGAGTCTAAATTTAAAAAGTAAATCAGAGACCTTACACACTATATGCCCAAGTAAGGTCAGTATTTCTTCCACCTCCCTTTAAAAATCCTTTGGATTAGAATGGGGGCTTTTCTAAAAATAGTTCTTTAAGTTTACCATGAATTACAAGCAGGTATTTAAATAAAGCAGGAAAGTGGCTGAGTCACCATCCCTGGAGGTATTTAAAAGACATGTAGATGCAGTGCTGAGGGACATGGGTTAGTGGTGGACTTGGCAATGTTAAGTTTACAGTAGGACTTGATGATCTTAAGGGTCTTTTCCAACCTAAATGATTCTTTGTTTCCATATTACCTTTAGTCAAAAATATTCTGTAAGACAGAAAATATTTATGTGTTGAAATTGAAACTTCACTATTTCAATTCCTTACTCACTGTAAGGAGTCTAGGCAAAGACTGTTACGTGGTAATAAGATTTAGGTGCTGTTATACATAAGCTTGCATAGTTAAGCTCCTATGTCGGTGGATGGGAGCAGTCCAATCATAAGCAGGAATGAATATGAAGCAAATGGGTAAGACTGCAAACTTGGCTTGAACAGAGATACACAGTGATCCAACTCCGAAAAATACTGCTCAAGGGAATTGCCCATTATTGCTAAAGAATAAAAGCAAATGTAAGAGGCATTCTTTACACAAGGCACGAAATCATTCCATCTGACAAATATCAAATTAGGGGAAAAAGCTCACAATAATGAAATACATGACACATTTGTCAGTATGAAGTACTGTGATGTGAAAAATAGAAATCACAAGAGTCAGCTTTAACAGTCTCAAGGTGTTCCTAAACAAAATCTGAAAGCATGACTTCATACCTACTGGAAGAATGGGCATAGCCTTTGTACTTGAACACAGTCTGAGCAAATCGTTTGGAGATCTGGTCATTCTACATGCTGGGAAGGAAGAGCCACTTAATTTCTGTCTTAATGAGGAGTTGACAGTGAAGACTTTGATAGAAGGAATTATGTACTTTCTGTGTCAAAAATGGTTCTCCAATGAGCAAGACAGACATAAGAAGGAGCAGAGGATACTTAGGGGAAGACTTAGCCCTTCCCTTACCCAATATCAAAGCTCTCCAATATGTATTTGAGTTACTTTTTCTTAAGCAAAGGACTTAAGTACAGGCTCACAACTTACAGACTTAAGAACTTAAGCATGTACTTAAGTCGATTCCTTTATCCTCGGAAGTCTTAGCCCTGACTCCTCATTCATGCCACTTAGCTGCTTATCAGCCCTTCTACCTAAAAAGATACCTGCAGAGCAAAGCCAGGATTTGCTTCTATCTGATTAAAATTGGAAGAGATGGAAAATATGCCTGTAAAAAATATTGCTGCAAACTGTTTTCCCTTAGACAGCCCAACCAACAAAGGAATATGCAAAAGGAGAAGAGAATTGCAAAGCACTTCTTGTTCAAGCAGGTTCCCAGGGTTTTTCCCCACCTCTTCATTCCAGATTGCTTTCTTAGCCACCCTACCGTAATTACTTTGTTGCATGCCTTATTACAGATGAAGTTATTGTTGTTACACGTTACTGTTTCACAATAATCAATGCTTTTGTACTTCTAGCTCCAAATCTCTAAAACCACACAACACATTAATGGCTGTGATCAAAAGCAACCAAAAGAATTTGAGGGCAGTGTTCCTCTTAGGAACTGGTGATGGATACTAGCTTCTCATGTATTCTAGCCAGAATGTCTTGATTTTGGTATCAGACGTGCCACTCTGTCACCACATATCTTGCTAAATCTGTTTGCTTATAGGCATTGTAGCTGATATAACAAGCCACGTCAGCAAATACTGCTACGCATCACAATTCAGAATCCAGTTCTCAGTATGTCAATGATGGTAAAATAAAAACCATTCATATACATATGTAAATTGCAACACAAATCAAGTTAAATCAAATCAAAGTAATTTAGCAAAGAATATATATAACTTCTTCATTAGCAGGTAACAGATATGATTCACAGCTAGTGCTTGGCTTTTATACAATAAAATAATTCAGTGTTGGCTTGTGTTTAATTCTACATCATAATGCAAATGTAAAACCAAAAAAAGTTGGAAATCATATGTTTTGGCTAGATATCATTAATTTTTTACCACCTTATATTGTAAAAGCAAACCTGAACCAATGGCATCATTTCATAGGATTGACTTCATGATTTTGTGGCAAAACTTAAAAGCATTCCAAAGAATTAGAGAAGGAGACCAAGAGGAAGGGAAGCAGCCAGAGCTGAGTTGAGTAAACTCAACAATATTGATAAAATTAATTCCTTAGATTATTATTTCTTGGCAGGGACAGCTAAGGAGTAAATTGTTTATTTAATTATAAACAATACAGTGGCATCTTGTAAAGACTACTTCTGTTTTTTTCCATCATCCTTCTTTTATGGTCTATTTACTTTCCTTTGACATCACCTAGCTGAAGATTACAGGATTATTTCAGCAAGTCATCACAGCTCATCAAAGTTGGGGTTCAGAAGTACCATAGAGAAATGGTGTGCATTCAGATCCTATTGGAACAAATAGGAACAGAGCTAAAGAAAAGACCTCAGTCCTTTAGGGCTCAACTAAGCTCTTTTAAATAGGAGAGCAAGCTCCTTGACAAAAATCCCCGTACAGTCTAGGTTATGTTTACATGAACTGGCACATCATCTATTTCAGAAGCGCTAAGCAGTACTAGAATGTATACTTAGGACTGCAAAAATAAGGGTCAATGGACAAGGAAGTAAATATGCAACTTCTAATTGTATAAAAAAAAGTAATAGGAGAAATTTTGATGCATAAAATGAAACATTAAGAAAGGCAGAAAGCTGGGCCAGCATTATAGTAGTTCTAGGCAAACTCATATAGAAGAGTCAATTTTGACAAATACATTCATACAAAGGACAAGATAATCCACATGCAAACTAAGTACATTTTTCATTGAGGCATATGCACGAAATCTAATTGGTCATTTGCACACCAACTGTTAACATGGCAGCACGCTCATTTTTAGCAGATGCATGTTTAAATTTATAGCCCCCAAGTTTTGCCTGTGGGCTACTTAAAAGCTGGAAGTGCTGAAGGAAGCAGTGAGGAATTAGGAATAGTGATGTTTAGGTTCCAGAAGGCACACTAGCAGCAGTCCTATGCTTATTTTTCACAAAATCTGAGGGAAATCATACTGCTCTTCTAAATTATAGTCTTGTTATCATTGTATCACCTTCCAGATTTTTTTTTTCTATTTGTCCTGTCTTGCTGAAGGTACAACAGCCATTGAGTTTTTGGATAGCACATTATTATTACAATACAAAGGGAACTCTTCCTGGCTCAGCTAAAGATATGGCACATGCAAACACATACACCATTTATTGAAAAATGTGATGGCTGTTGATTTAAATATTTTAACTGCTATAAAAGAATTTATTTGACATTGTTTTGCTACTAAGAAATAAAAAGCTAAAAAATAAAGATACTACAATTAAACCCTCTACTCAGATTTAGCCCAAATCATTGAAAATTACACAGTAATGGTAATTTACTACATGCTCTCCATGCTGTTTGTCTGGCATGTTGCTTTCTATTACACTTGGAAGTTAAAGCAAACATGGAGTCTTCTTTTTCCACTATCAGCTGCTCTAGTATCCATCCAAAATAGCATGTGAGTACAGTAGTGCTATGAACATAGATTGCACCATCATGTGATAAGCACTTTCTGCTGAAACAGTTAATTAGTCTCCTACTTAGAACTAAAAAATAAATGTACAACAGCTTTTCCAGAAGCTTCAGAACATTTGTATCAAAATGGAAGTGTCCAGATATTCCTGCAACATGTTCAAAGACAGATGAGAAGCAGAAAAACAAACTGTTTGTTTGACATAAAAATTGATAGAAGGCAGCTTTTGTGTTCTAGACTCTCCCAAATTATTAATTTTTCTCTGTTTTATTTTCATTTGTTGGAGAGATTATGTTTTCAGGAAGACAGAAAGTGGAATAACACAATTGTTTTGGCAGAACATTCTAAACCCTGCTGGAAACTTCAATTTTCAGACATTATTATATAAAAAAACCCCACCAACATTTTGTTTTGGGATTGAGAAAACAAAATCAGAACTTAAGGACAGAGAAATTACTTTGATTTTTATCTATAACTTTAACTCTGGCTATGTTATAAGCTATACTATCGCTTATACTCTGGCTACACAAGCCATCTAAAAAACCCTCAATTTATCAAGCTACCCTTCTACATGATTCAATCCAATATAGAGCCAGACCTAATACACCAAGATAAAAACATATATCTCTCTTCTTTCCCCATCTTATACAAGAATTAAAATTGGTTTTGTCTCATTTTTGTTTGTGTAAGCCTGAAACTGCTTAGAGGATGTTAAGTCAAAAAAAAAAAGTTTTATACAGAATTGATAGTCAACCAAAGGTGTTATATTATAAAGACAAGATGATCAAGTTTTCGCAAAAAGTTCACTGTTCCAGAGTATGTATTGGTAAGGAATGCGGGTGGATGCAGATAGATGGGAGGGGAAGGAAAATGATAGAGGGAGAATTGATGGGGAAAGCAAATGAAGCAGATGAATACACTCATGGCTAATTGACTCAGTATTACTTAACCAAATTCCTTCCCTAGTCAGAACAATAATAACAGAAAAAAATGAGTCACCTAAATTAGCATACAATTAATACTTAAATCAGCTCTAGAAGATTAACATTCACAGATATATAATATGTAATCTATATGGGAATGATACACATTTACTAGCGATAAGATCTGATACGCAAATGTATCTTAGACAATGATATCTTTATTATTGATAAAAAAAGACTAGCTATCCTACTGTTCTGTGTTAAAGAGGATGTGAAAAGCTATTTCTTGTATACAATATGTGGAACTTATATAGACAAAGGACACAGTTACATGTGTGCCACATGTCACAATATCTTTTGTTCCACAACTTGATTAATGATATAGTTGGTTTAGAGTTATAGCTTCCCTCCCATATTACACAAGCACAAAGTAAAAAGATTTGTGACAGACACGTCAATAATTAAGATATAAAAATGTAATGTAACATAGATTCCCGTCCTGTCTACATATTTTAACTGCTCCCTTAGCCTGCTATTTTGAGGTACAGAATGCTTTCACTTTCCCCAAATACTAATAATCTCACAGAATCAGGGCCCTTTAATGCAATTTTTCTTGTTGATAAAAAAGCAAATTTTTAGTTTGTAGCATCTATTTTGGGTTAGAAATTTAAATAAACACAATCTAAGTAATAAGAGCCCATACATTAAAAACAAAACAAAACAATGATTTTCAGCGTTAGTTAACATTTTATCACTATTGCATCAATCACTGAATGGCTGTTTGGCTCCACTGATTGAACATTGCAAGAGCTTGTCAAAACATTTTACCTGACAGATATGTTTGTTCTTCCATTTGCTCAGCAGACACTGACTGTTTTGCATTAAGTCCTAAAGGACAACAGAAAACAGAGAGTGGAGTTGGAGTACACATTGTCACTATCGGTTACCATTCTTCTGATTTTCAGGTTTATAGACGAAGCATGCCACACAAAGATGCAGCTGTTTTAGAACAGCCCGCCAGACAAAAGCACATTTATCATCACTGGGAGAGTTGGATCTTCATGAAAATTAAAGCTGTTGAAAGAGGTTTGAAAACCGGATTATATGTTGCTGTACTTGAAACTTTCTGAAACATACCTCTACCTCCTTGAGTGTATCTCGCAGTTTGTCTGGTCGCTTGTTTTTCAGCATCCAAGGATAATCTCGAGCTGGCAAATAAAAGTAAAAAAAAAAAAAAAAAAAGACAGAGAAATTTGTATATATAGGTGACTGCATATATATATGTGTGTATATATATATGTGTGCATGTGTACACAAACATACATTTATATATAATTAAAAAAAACGTTTTTCAAGTTGAGTTTCCTTTTCTATTGAAACACAAACCTAAGACTTCTAGGAGTTACCTTAAACGTAAAACTTGCCTATAATTGGAAGGAAACGGCTATGGTTTCTATTGGGTTGTATTGTCAAGTGATATCCTTTTGAAAGGCTCTGTCGCAGGAACAGTTAGCATGCAATATCCACACTGAGCATGACTTCACCATGGCAATTGTGTACAAAGCTCTCGGGATGTAATATCTTACCCAGCTGCTAAGCACTTGCAATGAGAAAGCATCTCACATTCACAGTATGTTAACTCAGATTTAAGTTATCAAATCCTAAACAGATACTATTCTTTTGAACTATCATTTCATTGCCTAATTTCAAAAAGCAGGCACTAACACGTCTGCAAAATATATATGCATATATATGGTATTAACGACAGGTAATTGTGAGTGTAATAACTTATTTTATGGAGTATAGTTATTTATAGGATTTGCTCTTGAAAATTTGGTCTGAAGAATCTGCACGTCAAGCAAACAAGAAACTGCATGACTGGTACAGTCCTTTAACAAATTTATTAATGTTCAGCAAACTATTGTGAAAATTATGGCCTAATACATTAATCTTGAAACCAGGAGGAAAGTTTCCTCTGGAGTTGCTAGTAATTGGCTTGTTTCATGGCTGAGAATCAGGCTCTAATAACTTGTGAAATTTCATCATTTAAAAGTGAGCAGTTTTCTGTTCGTAAGTATACAATAAAAGCCATGAGAAACTAGAACGCATTGTCTTTTTAAAATCTAGCCTATTTAAAGGAAACCTGATGAAAAGTTTTGAGCTCCAAGCTGTCAGTTTGTATGCCAACTTCCAGACTGAATGACTTAACAGTTGTGTTTAAACCTCCCTGCAAAAAGGAGCTTACAATAGAAGTGCTACAGAGTGAAAAAATGAAGGATTTCATATATCAACAAAAGAGCACACCAACATACAACTTCTCTTTGTATTTTATTGGACTGAAGCCAGCGTTGGTGGAACTGTTATGATAATATTAATTAGGCATGTAAGATCACATTTTCAATGGATGCCTTCGTAAATACTGGAATATTTATCCCCATATGCAAAATGGGAAATTGCCTGTACAGATACCAAACTATATATACAAATCAGCAGCTGTGAATAAAGTTACCCAGTGCTCCTCTTGAAGAAATGCGCTATGCAGTGCTTTCTGCCTAGGCCACCCCTATATTTACAGCAACAAGGTACAGTAGCTTGTGTTCCTTTTGCAGGTCACGCGTATAAAATTTAACAGCTGGGGCTTCTGTACCACCGGGTTTATCTGGGCCTGCTTCGCTTTTCAAACAGGTAGCCTGTTTTATAATAATAGCCTGTAAGATAATGCTACGCGGAGCACAAGGGATGTAAATCCATTATGGTCCTCCCTACTTCTAACCCTTTCTCACCTCCCCACCTTTAGAGAGCTGTATTGATTCCGGCTGACATGCACCCTCCGCAGCAGGTGTAGATTTACCACACGGCTGCGTGCACCTTTATACCCATTCCCAGTGGGGCTTCCACCTCCTCCAAACATTGCAAATAACTTATCCTTCTGGAACCCTTTTTTTTGCCTTCCCAACGCGCACACAATTCCATGTGAATTTTCATTATGATAAGATAAAGTGTTAAGGCAATTCTTACAGCATACATACTACTTTGTGAAGTCGTCTAAAAATCAATTAGATTTTTCAGAGTCGTCATGTAATAATGTTTGAACATTAATGAATGCTCTGAGCAATAATAACTATGCAGGAGTTGTAAAACTTGAACTGAAGAAAAGTTTTACTTAAATAAAAGTCTTTAACTGTCACAGTACTGCTGTGTGATAGCATAAACCGATACTGCTTTTAAACAGATAATACAGGAACAGTGTAAGTGTTTCAAAGCTAAAAGCGTTCTATGAAGGCAACTGATTATTAACCTGGAATTTGATTTTGGCTGAAAGTATTTTAGTATAATTTTCAGTTTTGAGGCAGTAGGTATTTCATTTCAAGAGCTGCTTGGGAAAATGTTTATTGCTCATCTGCTGGGTAAATTTTATAAGGAAAAATCTGGATTGTAGTTGTTTTTGGGATTCCTCGTGACAATGGATTTGAGAAGCAATACACACTACCTTGCTTAGTGACAGGGGCGTAAAAAAACAGTTTGCAAATATACCAGGAAGAAATAATTAAAACTTCTCAATTGTTTTGTACTGCGTAGTTCTGTGACTGTCTGCTTTAGATGGCATGTGCAGAAAGTCACATTGGAAGCAGTCTGAGGTTATTTTAATTCTTCTCCAGGGGCATCACCAATCCAAATCAATAATTTGGTCTTATTGTAACAAGAAACTCAGAAAATGTTCTTACATTCTCCTAGCTTTTGCTTCTCTTCTAAGTAACCATGCTTCATCTGTGATGCTAAGGGAAAGAAAGGATGAAAAGATGAATAATAATCCTCACGACTGCTGTCAGCAAATATTAATAATAGGGAGAAGATTCATACGGTTTGATAAAACACAGAAATTTACAAAAAATTAAGACAGCCCCGATATTTTCACCTCGTAAGGCAGATATCTTAAATTTGCAGTGAAAGGAAGGCTCATGCAGCCCAACAGGTGGGCCAGCATTAGTGAGCCTGCAATCTCATCAGATAGTGAAGTGAGCTGCAAGCGAGGCCAGAAGCGAAGCTGAGTCGGTCTGTCAGCAGAGCCACAGAGACGGCATGGTACCCATGAAACGCAGCCCAGGGGACGCCCGCACAAGCTCCAACCTGGCCGCAGAGAGGAAGCAACTCTAGCCCGGCCGACCTTTTGGCCCCTTGTGAAACTTCGAGGATTAAGAGGATTAATCAGATAAAGAAAATGGATCGTTCGCTCTAAAATGGCCATTTCAGAGACCAGGTAGGGATGCAGGAGGCCGGGGCTGGCGCTCCCGTGCGTTCGCAATGCCCTCTGCTGGGATGCCAGCAAACACCGAGCCACCGCGGGGACTCCCTGCCCCTGCATCCCTGCCCCAGACTGCATCCCTGCTCCTGCATTTCTGTCCCTCCATCCCTGCCCCTGGGCTGCATCCCTGCTCCTGCATTTCTGTCCCTCCATCCCTGCCCCTGCATTTCTGTCCCTCCATCCCTGGCCCCCGGCTGCATCCCTGGCCCCCGGCTGCATCCCTGGCTCCTGCATTTCTGTCCCTCCATCCCTGCCCCGGGCAGCATCCCTACCCCTACATCCCTGCTCCAGGCTGCATCCCTGGCCCCGGCTGCATGCCCCTCTCAGCAGGGAATTCTGCAGCAGGGAAAAGGGTCGATTAAGTATAATTTAAAATATAAAAATTTAAAGTATAAAAACCCACTGAGGCTTCTAATGACATAAAGGTTGTTTTCTAACCCCAGAGTGTAACCCAAGGAGTGTAGTGATTGCACGAGGGGTAACAGTTTTAAACTGGAAGTGGGGAGATTTAGATTGGATATCAGGAAGAAATTCTTGACTGTGAGGGCGGTGAGACACTGGCCCAGGTTGCCCAGAGAAGCTGTGGCTGCCCCATCCCTGGAGGTGTTCAAGGCCAGGCTGGATGGGGCTTTGAGCAGCCTGGTCTGGTGGGAGGTGTCCCTGCCCATGGCAGGGGGGCTGGAACTGGATGGTCTTTAAGGTCCCCCAAACCATTCTGTGATTCTATGATTCTATATTTTTCAATTTATTTCTTCTGTGGAATAAAAGGCTTTTAAATACTCTGACATAACTTGGGAGAGAAAATATCTTTCTATGTTTCCTTACTCTATAGAAATACAGAGGCATATATTAACAAGAAATTCAAAGTTCCATTTTTCAGAGCAAGCAGTCAGTGACAAAAATTGACTATCTGGAAGTTAGTTTTAGTTACGGTTATTCATATTTTACCTGATTCTTTCTTGTCATGGTACTGGTGGATCCCAATATCTTCATCTATACAATTGAATGTAAATATGTTTAATTACGGATGTGGCACTGGAAACAAAACACAACTTAGCAAGCAAAGTTCAGCATCTCAATTTTTGCTAGCTAGAGCAGCACACTAGGTATTAAAACACAAGCGACAGTGGAAAAACTACAGCATATAATCTGAGTACTGGTAGGACTTTCAAGAACCAGCAAGCAAGGGCTGAAGGAGAATGTGACAGGTCCTTACATTTATTTGGAGCTGTCGTTTCCGTCACATACACTTTGATTCTCTTCCAGCTGCCAATACGCAAAAATATTTTTACCACTTCCCTAATCAGCATCTTTTGTCTTCTTTCACAAGGAAAGATAAGGATCATGGTGAAAAGTGTACCTTAGAATAACTTAAAATGTTTTCTGATGACTGACACAGCTGACCTAGAGACAAGAGGATTTTTTTTTAAGATTCATGAACTCATAAAGCTCCCCTTTCAATCTGTAGGTATTTCTGTCTACCTGGCTCCCCTGGTAAAGATTTTTGGATGTTTCAGGTACAGTGGGACTGCAAGCCACACCAAACAGTTCCTGCAATGGCAGGCAGCTTTTTAAACAAGACAGCAGTCTTCTGCCTCAGAATTTTAGAATGAGGTCTGTAGGCAATGAATAAATGGACAGAGAGGAAGCCAGAAGGTCAAAGGCGTAAAATAGGCACAGTAGGCGACAGTACACCTTTACTTACAATAAATCACAACTATGTGTTTATCTAAGCCATCAGACTCTTCTATGAAATACAGCTTTTGACTTTTCTTGTTGTTACAGGGCAGTTCTCACACAAAGATGGGATGCCAACAAATATTGAGACATATTTGAATAATAACATTCAACTGAATATTCGTTCATATTCAGTTGAATTGTCAATAACATTCAAAATAATATTTCAAAAGAACTATTGGACACTACAATTGGGATGAAGTGTCATAAATAGTATTTTTGTACGGTCCACTTATAAACCAGTGAGGTTTTTTTTAGTATTTTAGCAATAGCAAGGCAAGATAAAGGCAGGTAATTTCTACGTGGCTAGTAATTAGTCATGTGTCTCCTGAAACAATCATTTAATAAGATAAATATATCCTTGTAGGTATAAAATTTCAAGTAATCATGCAAATTAGCCAGAACATGCAGTAATTTCTTATTTTCATGCTATGTACAAATCACAATGCCTCCACAAATCACTTGAAAATAGATCTTCATTCACTCAAACTAGCCATTAAACTGAAGCTTACAGTCAAGTAGGGCATAGCTTCCTAAAAAGGAAAAGGCATCCAATTAAATGCAATCTTAACATTTTTTACTGGAAAGGATGCTCCAGTTCTATGATGAGATAAGCAAAGAAGCTGACCAAGTTCAAACATTGTATTGCTGCCTAATTTTCTTTCTCCTAAGTATAAACCCCACTTCATTTGGGTATTCAGAATTTTGTATCAGTGTACTATTCATGCACAAGCTCTGCTGTTTCGTTTCAGTAACAGGTAACAGCTCACCTCTAATATGTAAGTTAGTCTTCAAAGACCACAGAAACATCTCAGTCAGGCAGAAAGACATCTGGTGGCAGATGGAGCCTCAGCACTATCAAAAGAAGGAAAGAAACTCCATGAGCAAATTAATTACCCTCTGTTACCACTGAAACTGCAAGTATTTTGGAAACTAAGTGCTAGGAGAACATAGCACCAATGATATTTTCTTATATTTAAGTTGTAGTTTTCGACCGCAATAAAATGAATAATGCATCGGGAAGAACAGGATAAGAAATGCATATATATGTCTATATATACATCATACACAGAGACAAATCAACATTTGTTTAAATTTACAGCTGCTCTCACTAAAGTAAATAACTTTGTGCTTGATGCCTCTCCTACACATATGATCTATTTTTACTGTATGGTTATTACCTTGACACATGCAAAAGTGAAGCCAATACTTAAAGATCTGGTTCAGGGAGAATTTGACTTTTAGGCCAATTTTTTTAAACAATGTATATTGTAAAGTGTCAATATAGTCAAGAAACAGTTTTGAATGGATGATATTTGTAGACATTCGTTATAGCCCTAAATACGAAAAATGATACCTTTCTAAATAAAAAAGAGCACTTACATTAAATCAGTTAAAAGTGACAAAACAACAGATGTGACGCATATAAAATATGTAAGTTGAAATATTAGGTACATTGACTACAGTTGTAAAATGTTTACCGCGTTTTTTTGAATAATCCATCTGAATATTCCCACAACAGGATGCTTTGTGTTTCCAAGGAACATTGGGAACACAGCAACCAACAGACTTCCCTGAGTAATTTCCTGTGGTGCTGTAATTGTAAATGGGCCATCAGACCAATTACTTTCACTTCTTTCGCTAAACCCAAGAATCCACTGAAAGCTGGACTGGAAAGGGGAGTTTACACAAATACAGCACGCTTAAGAGCCACTGTTGGTGTAGTACTGTACTTGAACTTTTTTTTCTTTTTTGAAGTGGACTCTTCATTTCCTTTCCATTAGTGCCACCTAGATAATGAATCAATTACGAGATGATTGCAGAATTCCTATCACATAGAGTATCAGATGTTTATGTCAAGAGTCCTGTGATGAAAAATATGTGCAAGAATCTCAGGTAGCATCAGGAAGCTATCATAGTCCCAGCAGAGCCATGAGACCTTGAGGTATTATCACTCAAGCTAATATGTATGTTTTGATGCACTGCCTAATCCACTGAAATAGCACCAAGTGGAAATAGCATTTTCTTTACACTGATCCCCAAATGTACAAAAAGTCTTGCTGACTTACTAAATCCCATAGTTCTATCAAAAAAGAGCGCAAAAAATAAAAGCTCACAACACACGTCTAGTAAATGGAATATACTTTCATCTTGGGCGAGAATGAGATTTAGAAAAAAACGCAAGATTAGTAGCGTGGTGGCCTGTTCAATGTGGGAACCATTTTTGGTATAAATATGGATGAGGGCAGCCCCTCATTTTCCATGTGGACTACAGTAAAAGGAGATTGTACGTTATAATTTTCTTATTTGTTTTCTCTTTTTTTTCCTTTCTTACTTTAGCAAGTGAAACAAAACTTGCATTCCCCAAGGCCCAGAGATCCTGGATCAGAATCTCTCATTAATAGGAAGTCATCGAATTGAGTGAACTTCTCAAAATCCTATCATGCTTTGACTAAAAAAAAACAACCCACAAATCTTTGATTGGCAGATGATCTCTTCAGCTGGAGAGAAGGCATATGTACCCAGAAGACAAGGTGAGACTAGGAGACTTTGGCACAACAAATAATCTAACAAAAATTCCCCAAATTACTCCAAATTTTTGTCCTCATGTTGAATATAAAGCTATTCCATACCGTTTAATCCTGCTGTGTCCCTTCCGCACTGACAGATCACACTTTCAAGTCCTTACTTTTTCACTGAGTGTCAGAGACATGGAGGCAACTTTCCAAAAAACAGAAGGAAGCTTTCAAATTAGCACTGAATACCCAGTATCCAAGACATGTACTCTTAAAAATTTACCGTCAAAGATGAGAAAAAAAGAAATTTTGTAAGGAAATGTTAAAAAACCAAAGCCTTCTAAAGAACTGCATTTCAGTTCTGCACTGGATAATCTAGATGATGCAAAATTCTCCACGTACCTAAAAAGGTAAAAGATTTTGTCAATTATTCTAATCTTGATTTAGCTTTTTGCTTCTCCCTTTCTTTGGGCTCTTGAGCACCCACAAAACAGCTAATTATTTGAATGCTTGTTACTCTTGTGGCAGTGAAAACGGCCATCTCTCCCCAAAATACTGATCCAGTCTAACAATGTTCTAATCTGAAATACCTTCAGTTTAGTTACACTCAATAGGAAAAAAAAAATAAAAAATAATTTGCTCCTGTAACAAAATATGGCATTGTAAAGTCTGAATATTTTGTTCAGAGGAACTAGTCTTTTTTGAGTTCCTTTTGAAGGAATACGCAGCAACTTTCAGAATTATGCAACTACATCTCACCATTTACCACATCATCATATTCCAGCACAATGTGGATGAAGATGATGACAACAAAGGGATCTTTCTGTCTTCAAAAAGTGCTTATCAGAATTTACAATGTTCCTTTAACTACATGAGCTGGGTCCTGCTATTGCAAAGAAGCAGGTATGAAAAAATACAAAAATTCCTCACATTGAGCTTTAAGGACTTTGTGTCCCGTGTCCCGTCCTCCCCCGGCCCCCCATTTAAAATTGAGTAGGGTTTTGGAAAAATGGGATAAAATAACTCTATTGTTAAGGTAAAACTGGAATTCAATTTAATAGCTCGTTCTTTTTCTGGCTCACGCTACACTGACTGTCTGCTTTCTCAATATTTCCACAAACAATAGGCAGGGATATTTTGGTGGTTGCAAAAGCTTACTGACAAATGGAGATGTTCTGCAATGGTTAGCCTGCTCCAGTATCTCTGTTAGGAATGCTTTGTTTAAAAAAAATCCTCAGTTTAGTAAATCTTTGTTTAACCACTGATACAGAAAATAACCATCTGGCCACTTCCTAACATCAACAAATGCTGAAATTGTTATCTAGAGTCCACTCTGACACCTTCACAGCTTTGCCACGGCTGCTGTCATGACAAATAATTAGGAACTATACACTGCATGAGTGATTCAGGGCACTGATATTGTATTTCTCCTCTTTCCATACAGTTGCCTGGCAGAGAGGGGTAATGCCCAGCTTCCCAGGCAAGTGCATCCCAAAAACATGGACCTCTAGGTTGTTAGGAGCAACCTAGAGCTAGAGAACAGGAAATGCTGATTACAACAGACCATCTGAACTTCGGAGTTTACGGGCCAGAGGCGTGGCTCAGTGTCACAACACTATCCCAAGTGCCTCTCTAAGAGTAAATCCTGTAACTGCCAGGCTCCAGGATGACCATCTGCCTATACCATTGAAGGTGGGCCAATGTGCTCCCAGAAATCTCGTGAAATACTTCCTATTTCCTTCACTAGAAATACTGAAGGAGTGATAAACAAGGGGGATCCCCTCCAAATATCGCTGTAGTTTGGAAGACACTCCTAGGAGCAGAAACAAGGTAAAATAAAGAGCTAGTCAGAAAGCACGTACCTCTATGCCACAGCAAAGTTACAAAGCTACCACAATAACATGTACATATACCACATGAGGTGCTTCAGATGTAGGTTTGGGCAGATGTTATAGGACAAAAGGCCTAAATAAAAGAAAATGCTGCAGAATCCACTTTCACAACTCACGCAGTATCAGACTTTCTTGGCAAAAAATACTATACCAGGAATTATTTTATAAGAATCAGCACAGGCCACCTTTTGTTTTCTCCTACTCCAGACTGTTTTCATGTTCTACGGGTCTAGTTTTATTCAGAAAAAAATGGAAAATACAATAGCCACAATGGACTCTAATGCAGAAAAATACGTATTTTTTTCGTCTGACTTCAGATTAATTACACAATAGCTCTACTGACTACAGATTTCAGAACAGATTACCCTTCGATCTTAGCTCTTCCTCCAGACCTCCACTGTTAGCATCCTGTCTGTGGCATCACTACAGCTCATTCACAATGTCTGATTTGTAACTCAGGCACCAAATGTTCAACAAACAAGGTAAGTCATCAAGTCATCCTACAACTTACTCTATGTTTCTGTGATATAATATTTGGAGCAGAAATCATTGTCTGTTTTTTCTTCCTCTTCACGACCAATTTCTCCTTCACCAAGGAGAGAAACTCCCTGCAGCACAGATATGATCCAGAAATGTAATATTTTACTCTGTAAGATAAAGTTTAGATCAAACTATGTGCATTAGATCAGTAGCTACTTGTTGTATGCTTTAAGCTGATACAACAATTTCTTTGTGTAAAGCACGTAAAATAAAATTTTAAACATACTTTTACATTTTTAGCTATATCAATTATTAATTGAAAAATATACCAGTAGAAATTTTTCACAGTCACATTCCCATAGATAATAATTGCAAAATATTCTCCCAATCTTACAAGATAGAGTTCCATTTTTTACAGTTGTATGAAGCCATAGCCTATTTGATATAAAAAAGTTAGTAAAATAATGAGAATTTGTAAAACTTCATTTTGTATTCTAGCATTAAGCAGAAACAATCCAGATTCTTCCTTCACATCTACAATTTATTCCACCAAAAGTCAGCAGCACAGCAATTAAAGGAAACTGCTGAATTTATATATGTATATTAATAGTTTTAATTTGGTTTCTTAAGAAAATGATGCTTGATGCTGTGTGCCAGTCGAAACTTCTAAATTTTTTAATCCATTGGTCAGGCTAAATATAATCTGATTTGTTTATTCTCAAAAATAAGTAATTCCTGCAAACGCTGTGCAAATCTAGAGGTGGGCAGAAGGAAAGATTGTCTCAGTACCAGAACTGAGGGACACGTAGGGATAGCAAAGGCCTTAATCACTTCTCTTGGTTAAATCTGTAGATCTAGCCTAGTTGGAGCATGGTGTTTCTTGCTAAACTGGAATATCTAACCAAGGGGGTATAGCCCATGGAAGACAGTGGTGGCATGGTGGCCATAAGCACTGCAAACATGGGGAAAAACTGGACAGGAGTGGGGAGAGAACTGGTGGCAGGTTGTAGGGAAAAGTGGAGGGGGTTTGAGTCTGCAGTGGATGGGGGAAAGGGTGCAGATGCGAGGACTGTGTGCAAATATTGTAGATTCTGGCTACACCACTACTGCATGAGACAAGCACAAAGCACACGTCAGCTGGGCAGGGGGAGACCATTGGAAAATCTTGGTTCTGTTACTTGGTGAATGAATTGCCATACAGACATTGCCAAACGTACTTGTTTCTCACTAATCGACACAAGAGAGTAAGCAGGCTACTTCTCATTTGGGACACTGGCCCAAATGGTTAGAGCAAATAATGCACATAGGTATGTGTGGATAGTTTCTGGCTTCCTCCTGTGTAGAAATCTAGTGACTATAGGAGTCTGATCAGGTGTTAAGGCCTTGGCTCAATAGGTCCATTGGTAAGATCAGCTCTGAATTTTTAGCCACAACACTTCTAAACTGCTCAAGTTTAAATCTAAGTTTGGATCTAAGACATTGTAGGAAAAGCGCAGAATGGCATAGTCTTAATTTGGTTATAAGTTAAATGGATGCAAAGATGGCATTCTGACCTACCTTCCCATTGTGCAGCCCTTTCTTTGGATTGCACAGGTTAGCAATTCTATCACCTATGCAGAAAATAAGCTGTTCTCAATTAATTCTTAAATGTTCAATTCATTTAACTGTAGAATTTAACTTAATTTTCTGCAAAGGTGAGGTTCTAGTCTTCATCTTTCACTTTGGGCTGGCAAAGTCTGCAATGCGTGTATGGTAAACAGAAGCTCTGCAGACAGAGTTGGAGTCCCATTTACAGTCAGACTGGGGTTAACCACAACAGCGAATGCTGTTCTGCCACTCAAGATCAGATCAAAAAACAAAAGAATGACGTGATAGAATTTGGATCAAACCAGTTACTAATTCTTCTGTAATGGCAACTGCAAGCTGGCTATGGTAGTCCCCGTTCTTTCTGCTCTCTTGGCACCCATGACTAGACCTCTTGCAGCTGGGCCACTGGTACCTCAGCAACCTCTGCTCTCCAGTCACCACTGCCGTATGTCACCTTCCCCTTTACAAGCAGGCTTGGGCTCATCTTCTTTTTCTTCTTCTTCCCATTTTCTCAGGTGCCTGTTGAACTCAGACCCCTCCTCACCTACAGCTACTTTTTCTGAGCCTAGGTCAGCCCCTACTCCCAACTCCGCCACCTGGGACTGAAACTCCTTGCCCGAGATCTTTGCTATCTTTAGTAGCACAATGGGCTTTATTCTTATATTGATTTACTTCTCCTTTAAATCCCTTTTCCACTGAGAAAAGAAGTGTAGATTTTGTAGTATAAATGAAAATCAGGTCCCCTGTCCGTAAGACCAACCTTGGATTTTAAGAAGTAGAAATACAGGTGTGCTCTTATAAATCTACTCAGTGCATAATAATTCATATTATAATACTGGTTTAAGAATATTTTCAGCTAAAACAAATAACAAGTTGTTCAATTATCATAAATCTTAAGTTATAGGCAAATATTTACTGTTGCTGCTTCCTTCCTCTTCAATGCAGCAGACTTCGATGACTCAGAATATTTTTGCCAAACACATGAATGAAGCAAATTCTTTTCCTTATTCTAACTTTCCCAATCTAAATAGGAAAACTACTTTGTAGACGGGCGAACAACACACAAGAGCACTCTGTATTGAAATACACAGTGAAGCTTCTATTGTAAGAAAGGCCTAAATGTGGCTTGCAGAATAATCATTGAAAGGAAATACATTATCTGATAACTCAAGAATTCTGGCATGAAAATTATACATTGTAAATTTATGCCCATATGCTGTGAAGTTGTACCATGCTCTATTGAATTAATTTTCGTGGCTTGTTTTATTGTTTTGTGAGTCTGAAAATAATCCTCTTTTTTTTTGCAATGAGTTATATTTACTGAGTTTTCATACACAAGATATTTACATATTTAACTGTAAACTATACATGTAGCTCCTTAAGAACATTAAGACTATTTGACACATACTAAGAACACTGAAATTCTGTAAATGCTGTAAAACAGAACAAACATTTTATCTCCAGTCGATATCAACTAAGATTCCTTCTTGCACAAATATCTTGGACTTAATACATTAACACTCAACTATTTTAACTGCACACAAAATGTTGAGGCCCTGATCTTGCAACTGATTCTGCAGTGACAGCCTCCTTTACCACCATGGCAAAGCACATAGTAGGATTATGTCATTAAACAGAAACCATAAAAAACTGCTGCCAGACTTAATTTATATTAATGTTAAGCAGCAGTGTTTGAGATATTTTAAAACAGATTAGTTGTATGTGGGCAAAAAGCCATGCAACCCTTTGTTGAGGATGTCAATTGTTGGGTGAGAGACAGGTGGCCAAGTCATCCTCTGAGCTCTGAACTGGAAGTCTGTCTACCAGACAGAGGATGCTGAAATTCAAGGACACATGTAGAAATACCATAGGAAATCTCTACCGGGGTAACTTGTTGCCACCTAATTGCTTGCTCGTGTGTCAAAACCGAGGCACAATTTGTGCTGAGTTGTCACCCAAATAGATGACGACAGGATCAGAAACTAAATTTTTACTTGGTAAATTCCAGTCCAAACCATGCTACCGTCTCTCCAACAGGAAAAGTCCTTGCTCCGTTGCGTTACCATTGATGCAACTCCCGTTTGCAAGGAAGGAAGTTTATATCAGCAGGTCTTTAAACTGAGAACACCAGTTCACATTGGAAATTAATTATGTAAATGTCTGGGTTTACAGCAGTACTATTGACAGCAACAGATCTGAATTGTTTCTTTCCCCGACACTTCCATGCGCAGGCATTTTAGTTTATCAACTGGCCTTGCAGCATGGGCTGCTGCTATTAAATAAAGAGTGATCAGAACAATAGTTGAGTCCAAAGCAATGAGTTAACCATAGTTCAATATGAATTTTAACTATACTTGCACCTAAATAAGATGCTTCTATATTTTTATGCAGCATATCAGATTTAGCTATCAAACTAGTAACCAGATCTCTAAGGATGTTGGTTAATTTTTAAGTGCAGCACTGAAAATATAGCATTAACATCTATTCAGTTTTCCTTTTGTTTATGTGCTGTACCAAGAAATTTCTCACTGAACTGTACAGCTCTTGCCTTTAACATGTTATACTATGCTTGTTAACTGAGTACTTGGTTAAAGGATTTTCAAAAGCTCATTGGCAAACTCATTGATTTGATTTACAAATCTTGCAAATTTGCAAGCTGTCTTTAAAAACAGAACTATATTTCTGAGTACGTTGTATGAGCTGAATAAATTCACTAGAACAGATTGATTATTTTTAGATCTACATCTTTAAATGTCTTTTTTTGTATTCTTTTTCAGAATGTTTTGCCATTTAAATAATTTTCAGTAGCTTCTTTACATTGACCTATTTTCTTCTGTTTTGTTTTGATGCAGGCAATAAATTAGGCAAGCAATAAATTAAGCTTCACTAATATTTGAAAATCACCTTTGAATAGCCATTTGCAAGGCTCATTGAGCTTCTTGTTTGCAAGCATTTATTTTTAAATATGTTTTTTTCTGCTATACTTGAATTCCAGTTAATCCAGTGAGACTTGTATCTTGCTTTCTTCCATGTAATATTAAAAAAAACCCTAAAATGCCTGTGTGTCAGAATTCCTTTTAAGAAAGATTTGATTGCAAACACAAACAAAAAGCTTTTCTTCTTTTGTACTTCTTTATGATCTTCAAACAGGTTTCTATGAAAAGGACTAATATTTTTTCAATTTTAAGCCATACTCACCTTTGCAGTTAGGAAAGACAAAAAATGAAAATTTCACGTTACAATAATTAATTACTGATTGTAATGCTACAGTATAGTTTATGTTATGTTCTAATTATGCAGATACGCATTAGAGAAAATAACTTTGAAGAAAAAAATGCATTCGTTTAAACATTTTCATAATCACATTTGAAACTGTTGAGCGGTGGGGTCATATATAAAACAAAATGCACACATATTTTCATACAGAACTACAAACTACTCTATTACTCTTAGGAGAGCCATGAGAGTAAATTATTTGGTCTATAAGTACAGGTAGTTTCAGAAAACTACATTTTTAAAAAAGGCAAACAAAATAGGTGCAGCCCTCAGTACGAGACAAACAGCAAGTTGGGGCTAGGGGGTGGGGAGAGACAGAGAGAAAGAGAGGAGGCAGACCAAGCCAAAACTGGATATTTTTTACAACAAAAAATGACGATTTAAGCAATCCAGTTACCAAAACCAGAAGAAACTTTTCCTGACAAACAGAATTAACTTGAGATGCTCGGTCAGTTCAGCAGTTTACTCATGACATGAGCTTCTTTTTTTAAGCATTCATGTCTCTGGCAGTGATACCCATCTGAACGTGGCCAAATGGGCTGCGATCTTTCTCAATCTGCTGACAAAGAGTCCAAGGTAATCCTCCTTTGGTCCAGGTTGCCAGGCTGCTGTCTGTAAGACGGCCGGCCACACGACAATGTTCAGCTACCACAGTGGTTAAGTGCTGTCCATGAACATGTGCATAAAAGAAAAAACTGATGGGCTGGATCTCTTTCCATTCCATTGACTATGCAGGGGACCCAAACTGACTACAGTACTAAGACAAGTGTTTAAGGGCTGAAAGCTCAGTCCAGTTTCATTCTACCTATTATGTGTGCAGAGTAAGGCAAGCTGTCAATAAGATACCTGCAGTTGCCTTTGACCAGTATTTAAAATAGATTTGGTCTCAAATCTCCCCTGTAACAGAAAAAGAATAGATTTGATAACTACCAGCACCTCCCTGTAAAATTGTGTATTTATGGTAAAGATAAACTGAGTTTCAGGATTTGCAAGAGATGACACAGATAACAGGTATCATCCAACACTTCCTAAGGAAGACTTTCCTCTTGCTAATAATTCCAGGTGTCACTTTATGATCAGCTTCATCTGCCTCAAAAAACTGAAAATTACAGTATCTTGATTTGATATGCTAGAAATTGACACTGATGTAGAGGTCATTTCATTCACCAACCTCAGTTTCATGTCTTGAAAGAATCTATCCAATTGCTCTAATTCCTGGTCAGCGTAGGCTAGTAGTTCTTCTTAATTTCTGTAGAATAATCTACTGGTGGAATTTGTACATTTTATGTTTTACAATCTTCTTTAAATGCGAAATGGACTTTTAGTCAACTCTTAATACCTTAGAAACAACCAAAGACCTTGTAGCATCTTCCCAACGTGTCGTTGAATTATGGAGAGAAATGCGAATTGTTTCTCCGTAGAAAAAAAAAATCTGTTTTTTTTTTAGATAATACTGGTGATGTACTACCTGGCTTCAGGCTTACTGTCTTAGTTTTCCAGCTGTATATCAAGTTTGTCTTCCTAGGGACAGATTTGAAGCAGACAAGATTGACATAATGAAAATATGTGCATCCTTACTCTCTTTAATTATGAGTTAGCATATCCAGTATATTTGATCACCTATGCTTTCTTTTCACGGCTATGCTTATTAGCTCTACTCCCATCATTAACTGATGGATTTATGCTACTTGTTAAAAAAAAAAGTAATACAAAGCAGCTCTTGCTAATATAAGAAATGTTTACTGAAGGAGTCAACCCTCCAAAAACTGTTAAAATTATAATGTATAATACTAGAAGCAGTAATTAGCTTACTAACGTATAAGATTAGGCAGACTCCCTGTTTTCATTTAAGCAGTCATTGTTACCTGTGTAGTTCCAATTTTAAAATACCAGTTGCAAACTCAACCAGTGATTTACAACAGCTACTCAAATATGCTACCAGCACAAAAATCCACCTACCTAATTTAAAAAAAGTTTGTGACTTAAAATTGTATCCTGTTGTCATTTAACTCAGAGGGAAAACTACTACTGGGTCAATTGGTCCAAGAGAGTGTGCATTAATATTTTGTTCCAAATTACAGTACTATTAGGATTTGCACAAGAATAGTACCAAACACACTTATCAGATTAGGGCTAAAGTTTGCTGGGCATTGTATAAAATGGTGTATTACAGAACAGTTGGACTTGATGATCTTAAAGGTCTTTTCCAACCTAAATTATTCTATGATTCTATGACATAGTTGTTATAGGTCTAAACTAAAAATCTCTTTGAAAAATCTATGAACAATTACCTTCAACACGACACATGACATAACCTTCAATGCTTAATATCTTCAAAGAACTCACACGCTACCAGTCATTCTATGTATTCATTCAGAAGCCCCAAATTTTATATAGAAAGAACAAGATATTCACAATATCCAATTACTCTATTGTTTGATATGCTCAAGAAAGATGTTTTGCTTTTGCCTAGATTCTACTCCCAAATTAGAAAAAAATTTACTTGAGTCTGAACTAGACAGTCCAGGTACTGGCTTTTAACAGCTAAAAAGAAACAAATAAGTTTAATCGTATAATCTCTTGGAAGAATTAGAATCAAATTAGTTATACAACAATGGATGTCAGCTTCACAAAGCAGACCCACTGATGTTGAAATTTATACTACTTAAATATATATGCAAATACTAAATCCCCAAGTTGTTAGGGAGTATGATGTTAGGGAGATTCACAGATTTTAATTCCACATGTTCTTCCAATGTAAAGACAAAAAGATACCTCAGTGAACTATATGTAAAATTGGAGACAGCAGAACCAGCAGCTCTTGATACAGAGACGGTATTATGAGCATATCAACATATACAGGTGCAATAAAACTGTGGACAATTATGCAGACATTTTGCTACCCTTTTTGTTTAAGGCTTAGGAGACTATATGGCTTCTTAAGAAGCTCCTGAAAAAGATTTTTATCCCTCCCCTTTCTGAGCTCAGTGCCAGTTCCTCCCGTCAATCGACATTTTACTAGAGAAGGTCTTTGGAAGTTTTGGCAGCTTTCAAAAGCCGTTGGATATCAGAAATCCTCTAACCCGAATCTGAAAATTCATGCAAAGATGTACCAAATTCTCCCAGAGGACTATTTTCAGAATCACCATCTCTATGGGCTGGCTTTGACAAAGATTTGCAGGTGGCAGATTTCTTTGCTGAACGCTCCTGATCTAGACATTACCAGCACATGCCTGAGATGCACTGCTTTGTACTATGCACCACTTTTGAAATGTAATGACTTTTATTCAATTAGCCTTAGGAGGCGATTCCATAACAGCAGAATTTTCTCTTAGAAATCTTCCTTTTTCCATTCTCCTTCACTCACCTTGCACCAATGTCCTGGGTGAGAGTGTGGACTTCAAAATGGCATTCCTGGGATAAATGGCTATAAAACCAGTTCCCTACTCTGCTGTCTGCACATTCTTACAGCAAAGGCATATCATTTTTAAGTTTGCTACTGAATGAGGAATCACCATCATTCTAGAGAAAAAAACCAAGTTATTTTACCAAGAGTTTTAATTTTAAATCTTTACTAGCAATGTCAGAAACTTACAAACTGCATCTATTTTACTGTTCTTGCTGCAAATATAAGCAGAAGAGTTATAATGAATGAATCTATCTCTAAAAGAGGCAGCAATATTGTAAGCAAATGCGATAAAGATGCTCATCTCTGTCATTAATTAGGTAAGAGACCAGCCCATTTTTCACTTGCATGGGATCCACATATATTTTCTTTTGTTTTTACACTAAGAATTACGAAATGTAATAATTTTGTTGCTTTGAATCATCCTGCCCTCTCTGAATCAGCTTTAGTTATCCACATTTTAATCCTGTGAATTTCAAGAATAGTACTCCACAAAGTAATGCAAATTAAAGAAGAAATTGGGTAATTCTAGGAAACAAAATGATTCTTCATTAAATCTACAAATACTTAAAGTTAAGCAAATTGGCCTTTAAGAAAAGAGAGCTCCTTGGTGCAGAAGCACCCTCTAATGGCTGGCTACTGACTGTTCTGAATAACAACTGGAAAAGCAATTTAATAGCTCCCCTAAAAAGGAAAGGAAACTGCTAAGATATGATAGAAATAGAAAAGTGAATATACCTATGCACACACATATTCATATTTCACACACATTCTCTGTTGCATATCCTTAGCACAAAAAAAAGAGCAACATAACTCTGATAAACATTTTAAATTAGAGCCTGTACTTCCTTTTAAAACAATATTCTCAATTTAGTAGATGAAATAGCTTTTTATGTTTGCCCAGGTTTCAATCATTCTTCAAAATTTTAAGATAAACTGAAACTGACTTTCTTATCTTATCTCAATTAACTTTTACAAAAGAAAACTAGTCCAAAAAGGCTTTAAGAAAAACGCTATATTAAGTACAAATCATACAATAATTTAGGCTGGAAGGAACTTGGAAGTCACTGGGTCCAACCCCCTGCTCAGAGCTGGCCAGCTCTGAAATTAGATCCCAATAGTGGAATACTAAGTTAAAAAAAAAAAAAAAAAGAGAGTTATACTTTCTTTTGGTGCTAAAGCTGTACTAGAGATACTGCAAACGTAAACCATTTCTGCTGTCTAAAAATATGCCTTAATATCTCTTTTTTTTCCCCTCTTCTATTCTATGGCTTTGCAGATATTATTTTTTTCTGAAAATACCCACTATTTGCTCATATAACTGCATTATTTTACCTCCACACTAGAATCTGTATTTAGCATGCAGTCCTTTATTATTAACTGTTAAGTATAATATCTCAGTGCTCATACAAAGCCAGTGGCAGATAGAGTAGTTAATAACATGGAAGTAATGAGGCTAACCAAGCAACTTGCTTCTCAACATCACTTTTCAAATCTCTTTGGGCTAAATTTTCAGCCAGTGTGTGGGGAATTAGCCATAGAAATCCCATTAACGTTAATGAATGTTCCATGGTTAACTCCCCATGCTCTGTGCTGAAGATTTACCCCTATATCTCTAAAATAAATATGTGCAGATGCCAAAATTATTTTTATAGAGCCTGAAGAAATTAAGGACTCCTTTCTCAAATAATTGACTTATGCACATGTATCTTTTTCCCTGTGGATCATCTTCTACCTATCAGAATGGGTGTAATGTCTGCATTATTCTCATTGAAAAGATTATCCAAAGTGTATGTTTACTGCATAAAGGCTGAGTTTAGTTAACTGCATGTTTTACAAAAATAATATATATATTGTGGAGGATTTGTCTCATAGTTAAATACACAACGCATAGGTTGAACGGTATTCAGTATCGTTAAGAACAGCACGTATTTGTACTTATATTTCTGAAGAAAAGGCAGTATTTAAGAAAGTCATTAATCTGAAAGAATTGGAAAGTATTCTATATCCCTACAGAAAGACAAAACACAACTAGGGCAAAATAAGCCTCTGCAAGCAGTGGCTGAGTCACAGTTTAAAGATGGTGGAGGACGTTTGTAAGATCAAGTAGGAAAACACGCAGCTGGGAAGGGCTTCCAGGATCAAAAACAGAAGTTGCCCTCTGGTTTTGAAAAGGGGGGGCGGGGGGCATATTTCCATCATCTTTTCAACTCACGCTTGGAGGAATACACTCTTCCTATTTTTACAATTTTTATTTAGAAGTCTACTTGCCTAGATGAGCACATCATTTCAAGCTCCATGACGGCTTAAAAAAAAAAAGTGCCGAAACAACTTCTTTGCCAAAGCTATGCTTTGCTTTGGCAAAGGACTAAAATCCATGTTTATAAATTTTTGGCTTCACTGGTATTAAAGCACATGCAGAAGTGCTTTATTTATCCGAGGGCTGCAACTGCCCATAAAGACATAAAATGGTGTTCATCTTTTACTATACCAAGATTCTTCAAGGCTTCTGATGCATTTCAGAGATGTCTCAATCCATTAAGTCAATGAACTCATTCAAACCATATTCACTTGCTAAAATTTTGGAAATAAAATCTTCAGTAAGACTCTTTTCATACATGCAGATTGACCTCACCTTCCTTAAAATGACTATTCTTGGAGATCAGACTGGAATAGGTCAGGTATAATACCCAATTGTCTGCATCTTCTCTAGGAATCGTTTACTAGAGTGTTAGCACTATAACCTCAAAGAGGAGAGTCTACTCCCTCCCTGAATACAGAACCGAAAAATCATTTACATGGAGCCTGTGCAAAGTGTTTTATCTGCCAAAAATCTATCAGCTAAACGAAGATAGAGGAAACCCCCTGAAATTATGCAGTGAAACCATATTTGAGAAAATTTACTCAGAAAAACCACAATCTTTCTGGTTATACCTGGAGCTGAAGATGGCGCATTTAGATAGAACTTCTTTTAGCTTATGTGCAGACTCTTAAAATCATTTCTAGATCAAAGATTAAATGTATAGTCCTTCTAAGAACATCAAACTATGTGACTATAAACCAATCCTCTTTCAATAGCAACACATTTAGACAGATTCTCTCTCTCCATTGAAAGGTCTTTCATACATGTCTTTCATAGCCAGGATAAAAAAGGGAATTTTCCTGGCAGCATTCTTCACAAAAATGCTTTCAGCTAGAACTGGGGAATCTGGAATGAGGTAAGGTCAGGCTGGTGGGGGTGGGGAGGAGAATCAGTCATGTAAACAGGTTTTATATTGCATTTATTACAAACTCCCCTTATTTTCACTTGCCGCTTTGGAAATTAGCACAACCATGACTGGATTAATTCTCTGTGGGTTTCCCTCTGTACTATTATTGAGCAGTCATGGGAAAACTCAGCCAAATGAGTATGGCTCTAGTGAAGCCATACATCTAGGAGGAAGGGCAACCACCAGAACACAGGGTTTGTCTAAAAAAAGACATTCAAACAGATAGGGCACTTAAGCTGACCTCCCCGAAGTGATGTCCTCATACTTTAATTGAGCTGAATTTTTGATGTTTTATGTCACTCCAAATGAAAAGGAGTAATTTTACAGAGAATGTTTGTTGGTTTTCTGGTTTTACAGACACATTCCTACCTATTCTTCGGCAGCCTGTCACGTTTCATCCCTCACTGCACTGCTTCACATCTGAGCAGGTCTTGTATCCATACCTGTGTATCCATACCACAGCTCCAAGACTACGTGGACTAGCTGAAACCTCTCTCTTTAAAGTGCTGTAAGGCAACCAGGAATGTCTCCTTTCAGTATGAGGAACACAGACACCTCTTCATCACACCTACAGATCATGAGAAAATAAAAGGCAAAGACTTTAACGTGCCTACTGCCACATCCAGCATTTCCTTCCCAACGGTTCACAGCTGGTGTTCTCTCTCCACTGCTGCATCCCCAGAGAGGGACACCATCCTGGTAGACAGCAGCAGTGCTATCTCTTTTGGATTTGTCCAGTGGTTTTCTGAACACAATCTTCAACACCTCCTGTAAATCTGCCTCAAGACGATATACTCCAGCATCAAGACACCTTGCAAGCGTTTATTCGTAGCAACTAAATTGCTGACATCTGTTCTCCTCTGACCTGCTCCCCTATTGATATTCTTGGCAGTATCACCTGGAGGCCTTAACTATATGTCTTCATACTTGATGCCGTCTGCTTGTGGCATCCTATATTCTTTCCCATCATGTTTGCATAGGGTAGTGGGGGAAGGGGAGAGAGCATAGGCACTTTTGTCTTTCCAATACCACTTAAACATGTTGAGCACTCTATTTATGAAACGTCCCCACTGCTGCTGCATTTCACAGCAGCGTCCTCCTTAAAAGTATCGGAAATTTCCACAACAGTCCCAACAGTTGATTTCTCAATATTCAACTAGTTTGCAACCGACTGGCATCAAGCAAGTATAATGAGCTTTCAGATGGTAATGGCAAAATGCCTGTTGACGCTGCCAAGAACTCCCCCATCTATCTGCGGCAGCTCTGGAGTGAGTTCAGAGATGGACAGTGGCCTACGTTATGCTGAATTTTTGCTTCCCCCACTGGTCATCCAGGCTGTGCATCATTGCACTGCTTCCCCATATATATCAGCAACTAGCTGATCTACCCCTAAAGCAGTGCTGCACCAAATAAAGCTGCTTCAGATAAATGTCATGGGGAAGTAACTACTCTATTCATCCACCCACTCCTCCTCCTTCATTAGCTGTATGGCCACAACTTCAAAAGCTTTATGAAATCACGGAGCCAAAACCATCTCCCTACATGACTACACATGCACGTGCACAATCTTATTTGCATTAATGATTATCATGATCTATGATATATGCTCTGTGCTGCCTTACAGCAGTTCAAAATGGAATGGCAAAATTAACGGACATATAGAGAGGAACGATGTAAGTTTTCCAGCTTCATTCCCAATCCTAAAATTTCTGCAAGTATTCTAGGCACTGACATATGAAAAAAATGCATAAACATGTAAAAAAGCAATTGATCCCCAGCATGGAACTGAGCAGCATAACATTGCACTATAGGCCCTACGTCCAGGATATTCAGCGGTTAAATCACAAAAGTAGGGAACACAAAATATGTTACTCTAGCATACTGAGGTTACAGAGAGGCATTTCAGTTTGATATAGTCAAGTTACTTCACATGGAACAAACAAACTATTCCGGTTCCCCCAACTGCTCTTCCTATCTGACAGCACCTTTCCATACAGATCCCTAAGGATTAGGAAGTGCCTGGGATACCACATTTCCTACATGAATACATGTTTTAGGGTTTTTAAAGGCAATTCATTGGGATGAAGTCTCTTAGCTGTCCTGGCCTGTGTCCTTCCCAAGGATTTCTTCATGAGATGTGCGATATTTAGTAACCACATTCCTCATTTGTCAGCCTTCTTTCAGGATTGCAAAACTCACACCTAAAAAATATTCCATTGCTCGATCACGCTAACACAAGTCATATTAATTAAGAATATGTTTGTGTAATTACATGGGAGAGGTGCTTTGCACAGCAGTTAAAGTACATGCAACATCTATAATAAGCAACCCTGGGTGTAAGATATTATTACAGAACAGAGTTCTTGGTCTGAAAGAAATAAGTAATTTAAAAATTGATGCCAACTCTTTGGTGTTTTCTAGGTCACATAAATTGTCATTAGGACCTGATATATTTAAATAACAAAGCACATGAAATCATATTTTATCTGACTCAATAGGAACAATCGTTCTATAGCATTTGCTGAATAAACTCAAACACATTTCTTCCAACAAGTTAATTAAAAATGTATCATTTACATACAACAACCAGATCTGAATGGCTATTGCAAAACTTTGATTTTCTTTTGACCACCTTACCTAGAGGTAATAAACATTGATACAAACAAATTTTCACATTTTAAACTTACAGTGATTACTTTGTTTAGAGCTAACTCCTCGCAGATCCAATAAACAGAGTTGCACACACTCTATGATAAAGATTTGCAGGCTAAAAAAGCTGTTAGCAGGACAGTCCAACTGTCCTTGGGCAAGAAAGCTCCCCAGTTACTGCTTAAAACAGGTAGCAATACATAGAAATAATGTGCACATGCTCAGCAAAACCATTTTTATGTATTCTTTTTAATTTTAATATCAAAGTATTCCAAAGCTCAATTATGCTTCATTAGTGAAACTGTGACTATCCCACTTAATTATTTTAATATCTCAGGATTAGACAAGGAATGCAGAATTTTGGTAAAGCAGGCAACGAAGGAAGCACATTGACTGTTCCAAGAAAAAAAAAAAAAGCTGTATTTCATGTTTTGAGCCAATCAACGATGAGCCACAGATATTGTATTACAGATGATTGCTTTAATCCTAGAGGCATTTTAGGGTGTATTTGAAGTAACACAAGGCAAGCTTGTTTTGATATACTCACAATATAAAGCTGCTAGGAGATGGCTCCTAGATTCACACAGTGCGAGTTAAGTTCTCTCTCCCCCTTTGAAAGCAAAAAAGGCAAATACTTGCAAGCAGACTTAAAGTCAAAATAACACAACAATTTATCACACAGCTCTTCCTAAGATATCCCTTTTCCTTCTGCATATCACAAAAGCAGAACTATAGGCACACTCTCATTCATCCTGTGTTATAAATCTTTCATTTGCAACTGCTAACTTCTCTGGACACGTTTCTCAGAAGTTTTTAAACACCGTTTTCACCTCCACTGACTTCACAAACTTAACAGAAATACACTTTACACAATGGCACCACCTAGTGTTTAAAATACCAATTTTCAATCCTTACACTGACATCAACTTCCTTCCTTTCACTCCCAGTTGATGAAAAAATATAACTATTTTAAATGAGAGCACATTTCCTTCAAACGAGACTCATCTCCTTTTCTGCCAGCTTGTATTTTTGTCTTTCATACCCAAAATTACCTACAACACGACCTCTGTAAGCATATTCTTAATTTAGTTACCACTTGCTTTTCATTTTAAAGATATGCTTAGGTCTTGACGAAAGACCTGGTTTGTGATCAAAGTCAATAAAATTGTCTCTAAAGCAGAATTTAACTGGTTGGTTAAGTGGAAATCAAGCTACACATATATGCATTTTAAACCATTATCCAAGAAAGTAAAATTTCCTGTAAAAATACAAGTCTTGAAAAAAATGTTTACTTAAAAGATTAAAGGCAGGCATTATCATATTAGAAAAATGCGTCATACAGTGCCTGAGCTTGTCTTTTATTGTTTGAGGCAGGCTGGCAGTCTTGCCATTTAGAAGTGTCAAACCACCTTACTAATTTTACAAATGTACTTAAAATTGTGAATAACTTTGCAAAACTTCATCTGTGTAAGCTGAAATACAAATAAATCTTCACCAGGTTGACTTCCCTTTTCCGGAGGTGGAAACTGAGGTAACTTTGCAGTAAAAATGGTTCAGCTGCTTAAAACTCTATTAACTTTTTCTTTAAAACAATTTCAAATTTTGCAGGGTGGATCTTTCTCTCAGAAACACACCTCCTGCTGGAGGTGTGTTTCTTATAAGCTGGACCCTAAAAAAAAAATAAAAATCCCTGGCCTTTGGTGGAAAAAAACCACAATATTGTTCACAACTGCTCAGTAAAAAAATTCAGATTCAGCAAGGAAGGTCCACAGAAATTCCATTCCTACTTAGGATGCTCCAGTCTCCCAGTTCTTTATGCTGATGAGGCAGTACCTATCCCTTCCAACCCCCTCCTTAAAGGCACCATGCACCATGCTTTTCAGTCTCCTGCATTTCAAATAAATGATTATTTGAATATTATTCCCATACTGGCTGAGGCCAACACACAGTGGATACCAGATCAACCTTCCCCATTTGCTTGAGGAGGAAACTGCTTCAGAAGCTGGAGGCAGAACAAGGACCCCAATGAGAGCTCCCAAGCCCCAACACTGTGTTTTAGGTAACAGGTGTGTTTTGAAATGCTTAGCGCCAGTGAAAGAAACCACAGAAAGCAAAATTCAGGGTCTCTATCCCTGCATCTACATTTAATTCTGAGGTAGGTAGAGCAACCTGAGCCACATTAGAAAGACATCTCCTTCACCACCTCATCTTCAACACATATTACAGAAATTCTCTGCCCTTCTTGTAATACTGAAGGACTTGCACTGCAAAGACAGTCTCATTCCACCAATCCCACCTACTTTTCCCAAACTAAATGATTAACATTTCTCCTACATTTCCTACGCTCTTCCTTACAAACCTAAGCCTTGCTTTAGTTGCAATCCCTCTTTCTATTCTACTTTTGCACCTGCTAATTTCTTCTGTAACTCCTGGAAGCATTCAAATAATTTATTTTCAAAAAACAGTTAAACCTTTTAAATTCCTAGCTATACTCAAATCACATTTGCTCAATATAAATATAGGCAAAAATCTACAAAGGCAAATTTTATTTAAAAATATCTACACTTTTTCTCAGATATTTACAAAGGATATCACTGCATAGTATTCTAAGCTCCACAATTTACTGGTACCACATCCTCCTGAGTCACCACTATCATGAAAACACTGGCTTTCTAGAATCTTCTTGTGCACACATTTTTTTTGCACACATTCTTTATAAACCTGCTGACAAAAATTTTTAGCATTACACTTTCAAGGGAGCTCCAGGAGTCCAAGTCAGTGGGTTAAGGGAGGCACGGCTAAGGGGGAAATCAGTGATGCATTTTGTATGCAGGAAGGCACAAAGTCTTTGCTAATACAATGTTTGAAAGATGATGCTGGGTAGTAACGGGGTTCATTACAGGCATCTCCAAAATTCCAGAATATATTCCTTATAAAAACAGTTCAATTAGTTGTATACCCTGTACCCTAACTTGTTCTTTAGACTGCAAAATCTTCTCAACCTTAAGAATAATGTTACCTTGTTCACTATGAGATAGCCCCAAACTGATCATCAGCAACTTTGCTGCTGTACCTGCATCCCCGGCACAGAGGGTCCTGAGAAAGAACCTTCTTTAAAAAAAGCCAGAGCTGTTGATCCTCCTTCATTTTCACATTTTTAAGGCCATACAAAGGAAAATGTTCAATTTAAAACCAGTTCAGTTCCCTGAAACAGCTCACCAGGCATCCCTACAAATTATTTACCAGTGCAATTATGGTAGCGATGCAAGAGCAAAACAAAAGCTGTGTCAGCTGGCAGGGCTGCCAAAATGATGCCTCTTAAAACTGTATTCTCAGGAGAGAGATAATGTGAGACACTGATATCTGCAAGGTGTTTTCAGCTGAAGAGAGCTGGACACAACAGTTCCACGAGAAGAGAATGCCTTAGAAAGCGCCTGGAACAGTCCTCCTTTTTCTCCCCGGCAGAGCAGAAGTTGAGTGGGCAGCGTCACCAAGCAAGCCTATTTTCTACCGACTATCGAAAAGCTTTGACTGGTCAGAGATGGTTTGCCCTGAGACATCTGTACTCGTTCTTTTCACCCATTGTTCATCCCCCTGTGTTGCAATACCACAGGCGTTGCATCGGAGCTTCTGAACAACCACAAACTACAGTCTGGCATATTAAGAGAAACCAAAACCAGTCAACAGTTTACATTAATATGCCAGACTATAATCTGGAATGATTAAACTTGTTTTTATAAACAGCAGAGGCTGGAATAACTAGAGGCATCTCACAGGGGGATGTTCCTCACAAACTGAGCCATTCTTGCATGCTTTATTCTCGTGTTCTGCCCATTCTCTGTTCTCTATACGGTAGGAATGGGAAACAACCTTCTGCATGCTAGCTCTTCTGGGAGGCCAGGACAGCAGCAGCACATCAGCAAGCCCCAGTATCTTGCACGGAGTTATAGGCAGGTAAACAGAAGCTTCTTCTCCTCTTTTTTTTTTTTTTTTTTTTTTTTTTACAAAAAAAAGAAGACGGAGACAGGGCAATGAAGGTTCTAAGTTCAACTGCTGAAGGCAGAGGCACAAACTGAAGACCATGACAAATGTTTTTGTGCTTCCTAAATAAAATGGGGTTATAGGTAATCTGAAAATTTAAATTCACTGCACTGCTTGGTCACAGCCTAGAGAAATGAGGTATTCTGTGTCAGATGAAGATCAAAGGCAAATTTAGGCACAAATGAGCACAAGCCCACATGATAACTCCATCTCTGTGGACTGAAAGGCCATAAAGGTGGCAAATTCCTAACAAAGATGGTGGTGATGATGACAAAGGCAATGATGAAGAAAAAGGAGGAGAATGGTATTTTGACAAGCAGATATACTAAAAGCTCTTCAAGACTGGGCTTGTACATTGAAACCTGGAAGCATGGCAGGGGCTGCACAGAAATCCCCACTAGGGTGAAGGCCTTTCACACGAGACTGCCACTACCCAATTCCTTGAGTAAATATGAAACAGCAGAACAACGAATATATATTCCTGATCAAATTATCATAATTGGAGACAACTGCCATTGATTGCACGCAAAATGCAACTGCATTTGCATGCAGTTGTCAGAGCTATGACCCCTGTCCAACAAAAACAATCCAATTAGAACTGATGAAGTTTAAAAGTTTTTGAGAATTATAAGTTGTTTTGGTCCTTTATAAGCAGAAAAATCCCAATTGTAAAAACCCTTATTTCCATGCAGGTAGAGGAATCCTATGAATACACCCCTTTAAAAATATCTTTGCTGCTGGAGAGTGTATCTAGGTGAACTGGACATGTCTGGGTATTGCAGTACTCACGGCATTAAATTGTTTATTCCTTATCTACATTGCTTTTGAATGTGGACGCTGAAAGACGGAGGGAGAAGACAAAGGACAGAATTGCACCAATTCCTGAACAGGGCAGAGGATCACGGGACAGATGCAATAGCTCTCATTCCAGTTGTCCATCTAATTCTCTTTTTCTTGGGGGCAAAGGGGTTCTCACCCTGTTGCAGGGTGGCTCAGCTACTTGTGAAATGAGTATTTCACAGTTGTGAACTGACGCAAGGTAGAGCTCAGTGCCAATGGTACGCTAGCACCAATTTCAGTTTTCCTTAATTTGCCAACCTGTAATTTGTGGAGCTGCTAAATAAGCAACTGAATTGTCCCCGAAGCAGAGGCAGCGCAATAACCAGACCAACCAACCCGAGGTAAACCATCCCAGATTGTGAATCAGATCCCTGAGGCATCTCATGCCCCTGTAAGCCTCAGTTTAGAAGCAGCAGCACTTGGCACTCTGGCTGGTTGATTAATGCGTACTGCCACTTTAAGGGGAGCCTGAAGATATTGCTAAGAGTTTGATGAGTCCATCACACTGATTGCTTAATGCAGATGGTCATACATCATCTTTCCTTTCCAAGTAGATTTACATAGCAAATGTGAAGTAAATAGCCAAAACTTTCTTGCAGCTAGCAAGGGGATTTGAGAAAATGAGCTCCTTCCTAAAAAAAATAAAAAAGCACGCTAAGCTGTTGTGCTGTCTAGCAGTATCAATTTGTACCTGTGCTACTTGATATCGTACAGAAGGAAGACATTACTGCTGTATTCCACCACTCTCTCACTCAAAGTGAACTGGGATTTCTCTTCACTAAGGGTGTGACACACATGGAAGTCCCAACACCATGAGGCCCAGCCTAATTCAAAGGATCAACTGTGATAAAAAGGTTTAAGAAAGGAGAACCAAACAGCAGTGCCTGATGCACGTAATCTGCAACAATTGTCTGGGTACTCACAGAAGGGAACAGTGGCTGACTTTGTTTTTAGGCTTTATATACTGATCAGTCAATGAAGTATGACTCAATATTAGAGGAGGTTTTGCTGTTAGGCAGAAAAACAGTGTCAGAGCAAGAGTTAAGGGAAAGAGGGTGATTCTCTGTGTAAGCTGTGTCAAAGACCTCTTTTTTTATGCTGGGGAAAAAGTCCATAATCAGGTGGGCTGTTGCTCTGCCTATTACAGGCCATCAAAGTATATTCAAGACACTTGATTTTTCTTTTCTTGAGTTTCACACTTCACTCTCTCTTCTCTTTGTAGCTCTCATCCCACCTGACAGAAGGCGGCAGACTTCCTGCTCTGCCTTACAGCCTTATGCCATGTCAGTTCAGATATTAATAGGATCAGTCAGGATCAGTCTTTATGAAGAAAGTCCAGCTGTGTCCCTTCTGCCAGGAGTCAATCTCTGCTCATTCTCTTTCTGTGAGGAAAGCTCACGTGCAGCCTGGTCAGTGGCCCAAAAGTGAGAGAAGTGCATTCAGTGAAGATGCAAGCTTTGGAAAGCTAATGGTTGAACCTGAAGGTCTCACAAGACACAGGCAAACGCCAGGTTTTCAAAACCTGATTTAGAATGTCTGCTCCAAAGAACAGAGATGTATCAGTGACTTCGGGATGTAGGAAAAACCTTAAAAAATTTTAAGAGAAAGAAAGCCCTCAGCAATTTTTCCTAGCTTCCTTAGACCGGCAAAATCTTTTTGCTTTCTTCTTCCAAAACCCAATAGCCCTAGACAAACACATAACACATACTTCAGTTACAGCAATTAAAGTCATAAGCAACTGAAAATAAGTTCTTACAACAAAGAATTAGGCAACCTTTCTGACCTCACCTACCGCAAATCATTCAGTCCACTGAACAATTTCATATGCAGTTGCATATTTAGAAATGTCATATGGTCTTTATATGTGTCTCAGTGACTCTCAAATTTATGTGGGCTTGGATATAAATGTTATGCTGTACACAACACAAGCAACATGTATGATTGGCAGCAGGTAAAATCCTTCCTAATACACCATTTATTTTGAACGGACTACAGCAGTTTTTATTAATAGTACTCCATAAAATTGTGTTTATTCTCTACCCTCAAAAATGCTAAATGCAGTTTTGGTATCCTCTCATAAACAGAATACTAACAAAAAAAGTAAAAAAATCATGTTTAGGTTACCTCTCTCTTGAAACAACTCAGTAATTAATATTTTTTATTCAAGGGTATCTCTTATATTTAACATTACTGATATTAGTATCTAAAGTGTATTTAAATGAGTTACCTGAGCTAGAAAAGGATCTGAATTCTGACTTAACTCGGAATAAAATTGTTCTTTTTTCCACAAAGAGAACACTGCTCACAATAAAATTATTGCCTCAAATCTTCCCTCACCTCCAAAATCAAAATCATTACATTTCCTCCTTCTTCTGCCATTTGAGGAATGTTAACTGTGCTCGTATTCACAATGACAAATACGGATGACAACCAAGGACGCAATTACAATAGATGTCTGATCTGCCTCCACTAAAAACATACACTTCAGCTTCAAAACAATATGCCACTCAAATTGAGTAAACCCTACCTGACACAAAAATTACCAATGTTTGTCATGTCTGAACACATTTTTTGACTAAATTAAACAAGCGAGTCTTGCCTTTATCAACCCTTCTAAAAGAAAAAGAACATTTAACAGCTTAAAAAGCAAGTCCGTGTAGTGTGCTTCTGTCACTTTTTCTTAAAGAGAGAGTTCTGGGCACTTGTAAACTGTGAAAATTATTTTTTTTAAATGCCATCTAGACTCTTGGTGGATTTCACTGGCAGTTGTGTTTGCAGCTTTGAAGTCTCCTCCAGGTCTGTCATTTGGTAAGGCTGTTGATGGGTGCCTGGGGTGCTTTGTCCTCCGGGAGGCTATTTTCCTTTAATTCATCTCTGATTAGAAGCAATTTATGCATTTTCATCTGTTTTATGTAAAGATCAAAGGAATCATGGATCCCAATGTTGACCCTATTATAGGCAAAAGAGGCAGGCGGCACATTTTTGGTTGGTTTCAGTTTAAGCCTTAAAGCACCCGTTCATACTACTCAGTTCTTGATACATCTCTCATGAACCAGCATTTTATATGGAGACCGAGTACTACCTATTCTCTTGCCTGTAAACACATGCATGCTTTTATACTTATATAAAACAAAGTTGTGGGGTGAAATTCCCATTTTCGCATCTGCTAAGAGAATTATTTGCTCAACATGAACAGACATAAAAGATTAAATTCAATATTGCTATAACAATACTCTTCTTACTCTTCCCATTAATAAATCTGTGAGACTTCATCTAATCACAAACTGATTTAGCTGGCCCTGCATTAGAAAGTTCTTTCAAAGCTTTCCCAATTTTTTTTTCTGTCTTCGAGTTACAGTAAAGAGAAAGACTGACTTTTAGGCAATTTAAACAGAAATTTTTCACAACACAAAGGCAACTTTAAAATTTATTCCAATACAATCAATATTCAGCAGCCATTGATATTAAAGGCATTGATATTAACATTGTTGCCATCAACATAAGAACAACAATACACGTCACTGAAACTTACATTAAGTGAAAGGAACTGCACGAGGAAGTTTGTTTTTCTATTATTTTAAGTAAATTTGGTACGTATGCCAGCAAACATGCGGATACTGGAAACTTCCAGGATGTTGACCCAAGCCAGTAAACACACATTGTAAATGCAAATACCTCTTCTTACTTCCAGTCAGTTCAACCTGACTCTCTCTCCGTAAGGCTCAACTCTTCCTTTTTCTTACTAATCATGTGTAGAACAGGGAGAAAATATTGTGAAGACCAGAAGATAGGAGGGGGAAAAGCCCATCAAAAATCCACTTTGATGGAAAAGGCACAGCACTGTTTGGGAAGGATTCTCATGTGGCAACATTAGGAGAACAAAGACTGCCATGGATGGTTTGTCATTTTAAAGACAAAGAATTAGAGCTGTATTTCATAAGCAATGTCCTGAAGAGGATGTTCCAAATGATGGACTTTTAATAAATGGTGTCTCTTACCTTGAGAACAGTGGAGTCTACCCCTATCAACTTTGTAAACCTTTCTAAAAACTACCATGGTCATTATTTCACGAGAGTGACAGAGGGGCTGCACGAAGCAATAGAGGCACAAGAAAACAGCATTGAAAAAAAAATGGCCAGGAACAGTACAGTTTACCTGTTATCAAGATAATCCCAACAAGACAAGAATATTTAACAAGAATATTTAGAATGTATACATTGGAAAACAGAAAAGATTGATATTTTTACTACATTGAAGAACTTTGCAATTTTCTCCTCCAGGCCCCTCTTTTCATTCAACCTCAGTTACCCCATGCCATTTAAAAAAAAAAAAAAACGCACACCACCACTTCAGGGAACTTCTTACCATTCTACTTATGAAACTTGCGACACTTTCTATGGATTTAAAAAAATATTTCTTAAATGCATTTCAATGTTCTCACACACTTGTGTGCTTCCATAGTAGCTGCCCTTGGGATTCTGCTGGTTATTCCCAGTCTCCCAGACTCAGGCATATGGTAACTTAGGTTGAGTGCAAACAGGGACCTGGAGGAGGAGACCACAATGCCCATTACAAGATAATGGCTATTTTTTCTACCTTCCATCACTTAAAAAAAATTTTAAATGCTTAAAAAATCTTGAAAGCCACAGTTCCAAACCCAGACATGCTGAATTCTCAATTTGCATCACTAACACCACTGCACTAAACTCAGGTCTCTGCTGGTTTATAATATATCAAACCCAAAGAATATGCAGAAGAGGTACTAACACACCCCCGTGCCCCACCAAAGCACACAGAACAACTCCAGCTTATATGACAAGTTAAGAAATAATTGCAATAGAGAACCTTAGGCTGTCAGTCCTACCCATAGAAAAAAAATAATAATTGAGTTCTCCGAAAAAGTGTCTGAATTCAAGACAAATTCTAAGACAAAAGCAGCCATAGGGAAAGAAACACAACCAACAAAGAAAACACAATTAGAAGAGCTCTTTAAATTTCAATAGGCAAGGAAATGTATGAGATACGTAGGGGTGAACAGGCCAGGAGAAACAGAAGGACTACACAGTGAAAAAATTACGTGCTGATTTTAAGAGACAAAAATTACCTTGAGAAAACAGGCAAACTTCCAAATTCATTCCCAGGGAGCGACAACCCTCTTCCTTTTTCAGGTCTGACCTACCCCTTGCCTAGAGATCCCTTCAATTACACTCAGAGACATGTAATCAAGTTTATATGGTAAAGGAATGGGAAAAAAACTGCCCAAGGCCAAAGGGAAGTTCGTATCTGGGGGAAGGGGAAGGCAGCGGGGCAGGGGAGATCAGGAGAAGGGAGCCTACCTTTCCTCTTAGACAACTGTTAAAGTCACACAGAGAAAGGCCTTGTCTGATTTTTGGTAGAATTTCAGGGTCTTTTACCACTTAACAGAAATCAAGCAGAAAAATTATCTTGGACTCTATTAAAATGTGAAAAGACATAAATGAAATTGTACATGTAACAAACTGACATAGAAAAAAAAGGAAATACGAATTAGATGCCAGTTGTTTGTGTTTGGTTTGGTTTTTTTAAATCACTTTATACTCCTTTGAACCCCTTAAAAAAATTTCCTTGGATTTTTCTCTGAGCCCTCAGACCAAGACATTTGACAGAAGGGAAAACAGGTGGCCTGTCTGGAAATGGTTTATTTCTTAAGAGAAACAAAATTTTGAGTACTTGGCCTAGTTCTCTTCTTGTGGAATCCACGAGTTCACTCCAAAAAACTTGTGGAAACACTTGGCATTCGTATCTTTTAATTAAGTAGTAGATAAATTACCTAGCTAGTCTTAGAGAAAGACTTAATGCAGTTTGTTTCCACATTGCCATGAGGTATTATCTAATGCTTTTGTTTATTTTACATCTAAAGGTCTGTTTCAAAAATAAACAGAATCTGTTCGCTCCATTGTTGTCATGATGTATGATACTGATGAGCACCTTATAACATATAGTCTGATTAATTTTAGACAAAGCCTTATTGCGCTAAATATTAATAACTCTAAAATAGTCTTCCTAAATATGGAGTGCCTCTAGCACTGTAAACTCAAGATGTACCAGTGTGCCAGGGAAAGCACACCAGGCATCTGGCTCCACGATCAGTGCATCAGCACCGGCAGCGCAATGCAGCCTGGTGTGCCAGCCCAGGTCCAGCGCCGCAATTCCTCCATCCAGCCCTTCGGGTCTGTATGCTGCCACAACTCCCAGCAGGACTGACACCACACCAAGGCTGCCCCACTCCACCTCCTACAGTGGGGCAGAAAATCACCTCTGCTGGCTTTAAACCTCACCTGAATTCAGAGAAGGCTCTGCAAGGAAGACAGCTCAGAAGCTGACTGCGGATGGCTGCACACTCATGGAAACCTCATCACCCTGGACATCAGAAAAACAGCCACAGTAAAAAAATGCCACAATGGCCCCTCCAAACCAACAGACACAAATTCACAGAAATGAGGTCAGTCGATCTCTCTGCCCTGCTGGTTTTGACAAGGGGTCAGAGAGGTTAGGGCAGACACTTCCCCCCCTAGACACTGTTGTTCTAAAATGATGAAGTCAATAAAAGGTACCAACACTCCACTGCGCAGCTGCATTTTCAGACATTCTCATTCCCTCACACTTTGTATGGTACCTAACTTTCACTTAGATAATTTATAGAAAAACTGTAGACAAAAATCAATGCATTTATCCTAAGGTACCTCCATAAACTGCTCTCTCTGAGGAAGCCACTAAGTATTTTTTTCCGAGAATTTTGTCTTTTATTTAAAATAAACATTTGCTTTTATGCTATTTAATGCAGCTGCTTTTATCAACACTTACAGAGCAATTCAGATTTTTTTCCCACTATTCCATACTACAAAATATCAAGTCAACTACTGGAACAGACAGCTTTGCACAAATTTCAAGGTAGGAGTTGGACTGATTTCTTTTCACACAAAAGCTAAGAAAACAGTTAGGAAAAGCCCAAAGACAGCGCTCCGCTGCAGGCTGAGCAGCACAGCTTGTTGCATCACCCAACAGTCTACAAAAGCGACGAGATTTGATGTGTGAATAATGTAACCATCACATTGGCAAAACACAAATATGATGCTTACGTGTTTTTATAGAGGAGTGATCTGTTCGTGATTACTCAGACACCCAAGCAACTGTTTTGCATGTTATGCATCACACACATCCCAACACAAATGTAAATGTGATGACAGGTTTATTGTTTGGAGATATGACGCGCTCTGTGAACCTAAGTCTATCCTGAACTACTGCAATAAACATACACGCCATGGTCAAAATTTTCTCACAAGCCCAAAGAAACAAAGAAGTTTCCTATATTTGTCATATATTCCCTGTCAATTCAGAACAGCAAGAAACAGTAGATACCTTCTGAGTAGGCCAACACCGCCTGGATAACACGGAAGGAGGAATTTCACAGAGAATGGAAAATGGGTATTTTCTTCTTGTGCAAACACTTGGAGTACTTCCATCGCTTTCTGGCTCCTACACTTTCAGCTCACAAGAACAACTATGTTGAGGCAAACTTGAGGGTGTGCTTATGTAAAAAGTTTAGTTTGGGGAATATTTTTAGCTCAAAACACTGACGTGTTCAAAGTGTTAGTTCTGGTTAGAAAACCGAAATAGAACAGAGAGGTAAGAACTAAACTGTTTCTATATATTGCAACTGGAAAACAAAACAGCATGCTGCCCACAAGCAGAAGAGAGAGTCACTCCGCTGATTCTAATGAAAAAGTAAAATTTACAAATTTCTCCCACTATTCAGTAATTTCAGGTAACAAATTAATGAAGAGTTAGATTGTGACTACAAAGAAGTTTTCTAAGCCTATTTTGCAAGACAGTAATTTGAAAGTAAATGCCTTTAAAAGCAAACTAAATAACACAACATGACAAAAACTGTATTTTTTACCTTAATAAACTCTGTATTTTCAAATTCTCTGTTTTTCTGGTTTAGGCAAGTAAAGATGACAATAGTTGTTAGTTTTCTGATGATATACTTTCAGTTTTGCACAAAGTCAAGTGTCTAATAAATCACTAGAAAAAACCTTCAACGATTAAAATTAAAAAGCTTGTTTTAGAAAGACACATGCAATTTTATATAGCAGGCTTTTAGAAATGAAAGCCAGATTAAAAAAAAAAAAAAGGCTTTTGTTTTCAAACATTTACATCTCGGATTAATTTTTAAAGTCTTCTATAAATCTTCAACATTGTTCAGATATATAACGTAAACATGAAATATGGCAAAAGTCGACAAGTTAATTTATTGCAGTCTGTAATCAACAATCTATGCTGATCTTCAGAAAAGATAAACTAGAAAACAGATGCTCATTCTGTGGAGGAGATAAAAGCAAATGTGGAACTCTGAAAGTGTTCCAGAAATGCAAATGCATACATCATTTGCGCTGAAGGCAACACCAACATTCTCCTTAAACGAAGCAATATATCAACATGTAAGAACAAGGAAGCCTTTTTCTGTCAGCAGAAAACATTGCCCGCAATGAGTAAGTGATCAAACTAAAACCAAAATGGCAACAAGAATTACAAAGTACTTAAAACTTTACTTTCAATGTGCTTGTATGCCCCGACATATACAGGTTGTAATCCAAAGGACGTACAAACAGTGAACGGCACTGTAACTTGTCTGATTTTCTATGGAGTGCTGATCTACAAGCCCAACACTCCTGTGTCATCCTCATATTCCCAAACCTCCACATTACGTTCCCTGCTTTTCCCTCAAGTTTCCCAAATATTTTCTACATTGCAGTCAGCTCACTCATTTCTTTGTAGCCATGTCCTTCAATTCCCTTTTCCTTCCTCTCCTCTGCCACTACACAGAACTCGCGTGCCAGCCAAGCACAAAGCAGAAGACTACGGCTGGTCCAGCGCAACAAGCTTTCTCAGCAATCAGTAAGTACATATTTAATACTGAAGGCTGAAGGTCAAATTGAAAAAAAAATCCTTGAGCTCAGGTCACAGTCTTTTCTTGAGGAGTCTGGGGGAGGGAACACCAATTTGGATGTCCTTAGACGTCCACAAAACGCGTACATGTTTGGAGCTTTTAAGACCTCTACCTTACCCATCAGATCAGCCAAAAAGCTCCAAAAATAAATGTCGGAACTGAAAGGCAGATTGTGTGATCAGTTGTTCCTTCAGGTAATCAAAGAAGAATGCTGTTCCCTTACTCAGCAGATTTTGCTTACAGGAGTCAGGTGATTAAAAAAAAGGGGGAAATAAGAAATAACAGTGTTCTGAACATAAATACATGTGTTGTCATCTGGAAATTATGGTTGCTTCTATGAGCTAAGTGTTAGCTCTACCTCCAGTTCATCATTTTAAGACAGAAAATCTCTCAGCTACGTTTCTTGTTAAATATTGAAGGTTGCAAACCCAAATTCATCCTAATATTTTAGTACTGCTGATTAATTAATTTAAACCCTAATCGCAACAGAGACAAAGAGAAAGTTTCCATGACCAACAGAACTAGTATTTGCTCACTTCAGAAGGGTAAATTTTTACAAAAACTAGCTTGAAATCTATTTTCAGTACATTCCAAATCTGTTTAGCTTAAACATTAACTAGCAAACTCGTGGGGTTTTTTTAATTTTCCACAAAACTATATAACATATTCATTAAGAACACCCATTCTTCAAAACTCTGAAAGATCCATAGTTCATAGGGTAGTCACGTAGGGCAAGTCACTTACTGCCCTACGCACCCCCCAAAGTACATTATCACATTTCAACTGCCACTGCCTAAGATAAGTATTTAAATCCATATTCGCATTTCACTTTTGAAAATTACAGCACTTATAAATTGGCATTAGGACCTTGAATTCAAGCACTTTGTGGTTATGACAACACTCCATTGCACAGTAAGCACGCTACTGGGCGATAAATGCCATTCCCCGATTTTCGAACAATTTAACATCCTAATAATCAAAAGGAATGTTACCCAAGCTCTGAGGAAAGATGGGCAGATGAGTGATAAGATAAAATATCTTCAGAGAAAAAGAATGAAGGGTAACTCATTGCTCCCAGAAAGAAAAGGTAAAAATTACAATGCCCCTCTAGCTGGTGAAAGCCATACATACTTCAGGAATGTTTTCTGCACTTTTTCTATAATGGAAGAGAAAATGAGAACAAAAGCTAATGATTAATACAAGGCAGCTGTAATAAAGGTCATGAAAAAATACATTTTGGTGTGTATGGAAATGCCTTTCCCCAGAGGGATAAGGTTCCTTATACCCCATTTCTGCCATATCCAACCACAATCATGACTTTGCTGGGCAGATCCAATTTTTCATCACTTATACTTCATAGTAAAAGTGTGCCCTGCAGCTACAATTCTAAAAGGCAAACAATAACTCACTTCATAGCTCTTGCCTAAGTGTGGAAAGTGAATTCTTACGTATTTCTCAAAATCAGAAAGTAGGACATATGAATATGCTTGTCAGGTAAAACTTGGGAGAGGCCCAAGAACATTTGAAGGTGTCAACAGGACTTGGAGGGGCAAAAAACCTCCTAACTTCTTCTGCACAGAGAGCAGGACAAAAGTTGTCATGCTGAGGAAACCGCCTCACTTCTTGCCAAGCTCATTGCTGCTCTCCCATTCCCAGGCACCAACTGCAGTTAAATGAAAAAAAAAAAAAAAAAAAAAACCAACCCACAGGTTTTTTTTTTTTATATATATACCGATTCATCAAGATAGTTGTATCTTTTTGCAGTATGATGAGTGCCTAATTACAATGATTCAAATCTCTTGTCACCTTCAGGCTAACCTACAGATAGCAATGGTTTTTAGCCAGAGCTGATAGTGAAAATGAACTTGACACAGCACGCAATGGTTTGTTAAGCATGATATAATATTAAAAACATCATTCCCCTTTCTAATCTAGCCAGGAGGAGGAAGAAATCACATGATTTTGAGTTCAAAGTTGCTAAATCCCTTCTCCAGCAGGGAAACATGCTTGTCTGATTACATTTTCAGGTTGAACGCATTTGTCACTCTATCACCTTTCTCCACATTCAGTCCTGGTTTGAGCCCTGTTGGTTTCAGACAGTTCTTTCTCCTCCTAATTTCGCTGTAATTTCTCAGAAGTTCCTTCAGCTCACTACCCAGTTTTCTTCTTGGAAAATGGTTACATGCAGGCTGGGCCCTCTAGTGCATCTTTATGTCAATGCACTATATTCCCAGTCCTTTTTGCACTGTTTCCTCTACCAAGAAACTTCTGAAAGAACATTTACTCTGTCCATGTGCCTTTTTCAAGTGGACCCTATTTGTGCTTCTAGAACCTGCAAAGAAGCAGGAGCTGACTGAGTGATATATCCACTCTAGTTGTGCTGTCGCTTAGTGTCAAGACTCAAACTCAAGCACTCAGCCCCATGAATGGCACCTTCTGCTAACCAGCTGCAAAATCAGCATCAAAAGCCCAGCAGGAAACTCAAGAGACGAGGACAGAGAAACAGCTTCCTCGCCAGGGGCAGAAGTTCAGGAAAGAAACCTGCTTAATACTTCAAATGACAGGTCCTTTATAAGGACGGCGATCTGCACCATCCCTTCAGATCAAAGGACTACCATGAGGCACATACATACACATGGCCTAGGTGGGAAATTGTCAACAACTTCAGATCCTCAAAATAGGGTCAGTTTCTGCTTAAGGCAGAGAACAAAACCTTGAGGGTGTAATTCTTTCAGTTGCTATACTGTATATCCTATCCAAGCCAATCTAAAACTTTAGCATTTAGAAAACCATTTTGATACCCCTGTATTGCAATTTTTTTGATTCCTCACGTTCTATTTCACAATCATCAACACGATTATTCATCCAATCTCAAACCCATTTGCTTGTCTTTCGCTTTTAGTTTCTTAAGATAAAAAAGACCTAACAGACAAAACTGGAGCTGGTTAAAATGCTTTAAATAAAAAGCTGCAATTATATCTGAACAGATATTTTTATGTCACTCACAAGATTTTGATTTTTAAAGTAATGAGTGAAATGTTTTGAAAATAGGCAATATTATGTACATAACCAAAATTGACACTGACAAAGTCTGCAGCAGTCCATGGGAAAAAGCAAATCAGTAACATAACAATAAAACTGGCCATGGTACAAGTAATATGAACAATATCAGAATTACCTGTATTAATTTTCAATACAGCTTATATACCTTCACTGGATGACCTCTACATTGATAAAATCATCAAAGAACAACAAATGAAATATGAATGCCCTCTATATGCATCACTGCTCTTTACACTCTGTTTAATATTTTCAGTCAAAATAATTCACAAAGGAAGTCTAATTGAATAGCAACCCTATGGTATAAACAGTCGCACATTTTGTTACAACTTCACAGGTTACTGAAAATTCAGTGCATCTCTTGGCTGCGTCACACCCAGTCTACGTTTCAAAATAAGTTGTTCAAAGAAAGATTTTTATTTTTTTAAAATGGATTTTAAAACAGCTTCTGCCAGCAAAGGCCTTCCCAGTTTTGGAAAAATGTCACTATAGGCACCCTGTAAATGTCATGGAACATGAGGAAACAGCATATAAATGACCAAGTTTTCTAATACACTTGGAGTTACCTGATGAAATCACTAGAAGGGCAGAAGCATTTTGAAGCTTGCTTTTCTTTCACTTCAAGATTAATTTCAGCTCTTTTTAAAACCTTCAAAAAGTGTTCATTACCATTCGAGGTGTGTATATGATTTGCGATCAACAGGTGTGACAAAACATGAACAAGCTTTTGAAAACCAAGAATGGGCTTATGTTTAACATAAGGATAAAACTTGTTCTGACTGTTTTTTAAATAAAACAGAGTTAAATTCATGCCAATGACATTAGGCATAATGAAACAATAACTATTTATGGTTTCTCTGTGAATTCTGGTAGTAAAACTCTGGATGTGGTCACAGAAATTATAAATCTGCATTTGTTATCTGGAAAACAAACCAATTATAGTAATTTTCTGCTATTACAAGCAATTGTCTTAATTACTTCAATATATTACTTCACATTGTCTGAAAAGACAGGATGTCAGTGTGAATAGCATTGGTTTGGCAGCCCCAAATTAGCAACAACCATTAAAGTGGTGCATGTTCTCTCTATTCCCTTCCCCAGAAAGAGCATCTCAGCTCTCACAGAAGCTTGACTTTCTACCTCAGTATCACACAAAAATATTAAATTGAAATGCAAGGAATCAGACAGACAATTTTGAAAATTCCAAGTGGCACATTCATGTCTTTTAAGTTTGTTCTTTGCATTGTGCACATCTATTAATTATCCATCATTTCACGGTTTGACCCACTCTTGCTAGCAAGCCATTTCTCATATGACCCCAATTTATACCAAAGGTAAGTGTCAATATGATGGGAACAATGGTACTGTGCCAACAACCTATAACTTTACAATAATTCTGCAGATGGCCATGCAAGGATGCCTTTACAGCATCAGCCAGTCACTGGTAAATTTCTTGCTTTTGCAGGGTTTCAAAAAAATGGAAAAAAAATTTACAAAAATGAGAAAATAATAATAAAACCATCAAACATAGCAATTGCCCACCACCATTATTGCTGTGAGTATACTATAGGTCAGTTTTGCCATGAAAATCAAAATAATGTCCTTTTGTGATAGTAAGCCTGCAACACTTAAATTATACGTTTTGACTCCTTTATATAAACTTGAGCATTGATACCTGGTTCAAGTCTTCGACCTTGTGTTTGCAATTCCGTAATTCCACGTATTCCAAAGAAATTTTTATCATTTACAAATTTTGGAGTAGGATTCCAACCACAAAGATCATATTTCCCTTTTTTGTTTTTTAAGACAGTTCATCCAGGATTTATCCCTTACTAAGGACATTGTTTAAAAATGCATTACTTCTGAGCAATTTAGAAAAATCTTCTCTCAAATGAGAGCTGTGACTGACCATTCTAGTTAGCTCTAGCATTTGGCTCTTTCCATTTCCACAGCTGTAAAAGATATTAAATTAACTCATCCACACAAGTTTAGTCTTCCACATTGGCAGCGCAAAACAAAAGCAGTAAATGGCTTCAGCTGGGGGAAGCAGACTTAAGTAATTTCTGTATTTTACACAAGCCTTTATTTTTAAAAAGTCTTTTTTTTATGGCTGATACAATATTAGGGGCCTTCTCACTTTTATCTGTGTATTCCTTTTCGCAAAATCTTTGACTGAGTTGGGCTTGCTCAAATTAAAGTCATGGCTGCTGTTACTTTTCTGACTGATGCTTCCTTTTCATTAACCTTCATACGTTAAGGAAAGCAGCAATATTTTCACCATTATCATTATTCCTTTACTTTTAAGCATAAGGCCAACAACATGATCTTCACAGTAATCCATGAAATAAATGACAATTATTATATACATGAGAAAAAGATGCAGAACTTTCATTCTTCTGCTTACTTGCCCCATTCAGCAAATACTGCATTATTTCCTTTCATGATGATAACATTTCTTTGATCCCAGCAAAGAGATTTTTGGAAAATGAAGTTAGAAATAAATGTAGAATAACTAACTTAAGTGGCCTCAATTACAAACTGACATTTACTGCAGTTTATCCATGACTAGGGAGTTTTAAAATTCACAGCATGCCATCTTCTGAAAATCAAGCAGCAGCAGCAATACAGGTGTGCCACTCCTGCAACTTTATGCAACATCTGCGCTGTCATGTCCTTGAATTCAGAGTAACTAATAACCAGCACAGCACATACTTTAAAAGAACACAGATGCTGAAGTTGGCATTTATTCACTGACATTATAGGCAGCATATTTTATAGGCTACTTTTTAAGGAATGCTCAACCACTTGCACATTGTGCACAAAATGATCGATGATCACCGCAGTGAAGTTCAGCTATGCACCGGAATTTCATGTGTTGCACTGTTGCAGAGCTTTGCCAATCCAATTCAGAAAACAAGCATGACAGCAGTGCAGTTACTTTATTAAGTCAGGTACTGAATAGGGATACAACTTGATATATTGCAAAGCAGAGAGACAGAAAAAGCCACTTAGGGGGTTTCCTAATATCACATATAAAAAAAATCTACCCAGAAAATAAAACAAAACAAAAAAACGTTTAGCAAGAGAAGAAAGGTGATAAACACCATCACTGACAGAAGCCAAAGGAGCTAGTCTAACTAGATCTTTATGGAATCTAATTATTTAATGTGCCCTTTGATGAAATGCCAAGTAATTAAGTTATTCCAAAATCAAAAGTCCCTGGAGGAGTAAGTCTGCTTACTACCTAAGTATTTACTCAAGTGAAACTGCCACCAATGCCACTGTTTCATGATCTCTCTGAATTTTGCATTTTAACACAAGAATGGCAGTGTTACAAGTTTTCCAGTACCAATCTTACACTGATTTCCACATGAAGAGACCTTTGCAGCCAGCTAAAACAGTAATGAAGCCACCAGCACTCCTACCAGGCATGGGACTTTGGCAGCAGAGTGCTCAAGGAACATTCTGAGCTGTCACATACATTCTGTCACAAGCTGCACCTCATTCACTAACATTACATCATTAAGAATTTTGTTTCAAGGTGAATGTATTAATTACATTTACAAAGGAACTCTTTCAATATCTAAAAGTAATCAACACTTAAAAAACATGTTTGCTTCCTCCTATGTAACGATGAATATGCACTGTCACAGGAGGTGCCTAGCCACTGTTCTGCTCTGTGACAGCCTCATCTTATTGCCCCGTAAGATCACAGAAAAGATGCTCCTGGAATCTATGTCAAGGCATATGGATGACAGGGATGTGATTAAAGACAGCCAACACAATCTCCACAAAGGTGAACCTGCACTGGCGGTCAAGGAAAGAGCGACTACCTTAACTTTTCTAAGGCCTTTGACGTGGTCCCACACAATATCTTTGCCTCTAAATTGGAGAGATATGGATTTGATGGATGGACCATTCCATGGATAAGGAACTGGCTGGATGGCCATATCTGAATAGTTGCAGTCAATAGCTCAATGTCCAATGGAGATCAGTAACAAGCGGTATCCCTCAGCTACCTGTTTTGGGACCAATACTGCTTAATATCTTTATTAATGAAATAGTGGGATTGAGTGCACCCTCGGCATGTCTGCAGATGACACCAAGCTGAGTGGTGCAGTTGATACGGGTGAAGGAGGGGTTGCCATCTAGAGGGATCTGGACAGTCTTGAGAAGCAGGCCAGTGTGAACCTCATGAAGTTCAACAAGGCAAAGATCCTGCACCTGGGTCAGGCAATCACCAGTATCAGTACGGACTGGGGGATGAATGTATTGTGAGCAGACCTGCAGAGAAGGACTTGGGGATATTGGTAAATGAAAAATCTGATATGAGTCAGCAATGCGCACTCACAGCCCAGGAAGCCAACCCCATCCTGGGCTGCATCAAAAGCAGCGTGGCCAGCAGGGCAAGGGAGGGGATTCTGCCCCTCTGCTCTGCTCTGGTGAGACCCCACCTGGAGTGCTGCATCCGGTTCTGGGGTGTCCAGTACAGGAAAGACATGGAGCTGTTCAAGTAGATCCAGAGGAGGGCAACAAAAACCATCAGGGGCTGGAACACCTCTCCTATTAAGAAAGGCTGAGAGAGTTGGGGTTGTTCAGCCTGGACAACAGAAGGCTCCAGGGAGACCTTACTGCGACCTTTTAATACTTAAAGGGGGCTTATAAGAAAGATGGGGACAGACTTTTTAACTGTAGTGACAGGACAAAGGGTTTTAATCTGAAAAAGGGGAGATTTAGATTAGATACAAGGAAGAAATTCTTTACTGTGAGGTGTATAAGGCACTGGAACAGGTTGCCTGAGAAGTTCAAGGCCGGGCTGGATGGGGCTTTGAGCAACCTGGTCTAAAGGAAGATGTGCCCCTCTTCCAACCCAAACCATTATATGATAAAAGCAGTAGGCAACTAACAGAATCACAGAATGGCAAGCATTGGAAGGCGCCTCTGGAGATCATCTAGTCCAAGCACCCTGCCAAAGCAGGTTCACCTAGAGCCGGTTAGATAAGAATGCATCCAGGCAGGTTCTGAATATCTCCAGAGAAGGAGACTCCACAGCATCTCTGGGCAGCCTCTTCCAGTGCTCTGGCACCCTCAAAGTAAAGAAGCTTCTCCTCATGTTCAGATGGAATTTGCCACGTTCCAGTTTGTGCCCGTTGCCCCTTGTCCTGTCGTTGGGCACCACTGAAAAGAGCCGGCCCCGCCCCCTTGCCACCAACCCTTTAGATACTGATAGGCATTAATGAGGTCCCCTCTCAGTCTTCTCTTTTCCAGGTTACATAGACTGAGGACTCTCAGCCTTTCTGCATAAAAAGAGGAAATTGCAACTCACTGCATTACATTCACTGCATCTGGTCAAGTTATCAGAACAAAAAATGATAGAACAGTGGATTGGGAAGTATCTACTTAAATAAACAGCTCAAGTTAAAAAGAGTGTAAATAGCTTTGCACAATAGCACATTAAGCTTTACATTTGCTTTTGTTTTTCTATATACCATTAATTAAAGAACAGTCACTTAATATAAGCATTATCAAAGAAATATAATTACACAAAATTTTTATGACATTGGAAGCCATGTAATAAGACTGATTTTGAAGTCCATATAGACTTATTCTTTCAACATATATTTCTAATGCATTTTACAAACCTTCAATTTCTCAAGGAAGACAGGCTCAACATTTACAAAATCACTTAACTGTCCTCCAAAAATGGCATATATTCTTTAAAAGTGCATTTCTTAAGAGTTTGGTCATTTCTGCTGAAAAATTACACAACAAGATGGCATTATTACTCCAAGGTGAATATTCTTGCCTTCTAAGAGGTGTATTCAAATAGATAATTATCTCTCAGACTTTATACGATGACAAATGCATCTGCAAGATAGCATCTCACTCTGCTCAGAAGTTTGGGTAGAACTGCTTGAGACCAACTATGATGGAAAATCAGTCAGCCTATCAACCTTTAGTAGGCTTCAGCTCCCATTAAAAGGTACGTGGTAATCCACGCAAGCTGGTGTCCACCAGTACTACAGCGGAGTTCCCAGCAGTGGCAGCAGATCTTGCAGTAGGACTGCAGTAGTCCACTAGCTTTCATTACAGAAACCAGTGACAGTAACTTGGCAAGAACCAAGTCTAGCGTTGCAGTGAAACTAATGATACAGTTAATGAAATTACACTAATTTATGTCCCACATGGCTATGTCGTACAAATAGGTTAATGTACGTATGATATACATATATACTTATAGTCCTGATATCCACATGATGAAAGACAAAACCATTTATTAAATTGCATTTATTATGCATCTTAAACCATGTGGAGTACGTTGTTCTTTCAAATTCTCTCTGCATTTTTTAAGTCTTTAAATCGTCTTTCCCCCCCCTCAAATCTGATTTGTCAGGCAAGTCACAATGGTCCAATTTCACAGGCAACTGAGCCGCTATTGTTAAAAAACCTGCTTCTTGTGAAACTCTAAGCAGGTATGGAATATCACAATATCAACATTTTCCTGGACACCACTCTGTCTACATCAGTCAAAAGTGCATATAGGAAAAAAGTCAGCTATGGGTGGGAAAAAACCCTACTATTTCTCTAAAGATCTTAATTTTCTGACAGAAATATATCACTTGCCCTGGCTCTGCCGAACACTGAGATACTTAACCATATGGTAAGAAATATATTCAAGATAGAGATACTAGTATTTAGAAATGCTCTTCTGCTCTTTTCCCAGAATCCTGTAAGCTGGGGACTTGCTTCTGAAATAGCTTTGCTATCAAGCATGGCATATACAGGTTATAAAAACCTAAAGGTTTAATTAGCGCTTTTCTGAGTTAAGTTCACTAATGGGTTTGCCGAATTAACCAGACCAGAATTGTGTAAATATATCATTAAACCTTATTTTGCATTTGCATATTACCTGCCTCTTAAGAGCGTATTCATCCTCTGTTTTGGTGTTTTACATATTTACAAAGATACTCTAAAGTTCTGTCTTAAGAGAAAAACTGCATAGAATAAGAAAAACTTCTGTGGTAAGTTTGGGATCTTATAACTTGTAAATTAGCAACGAAAGCACTGAGATAAGTCTTTGGGAGTATATTTGAAGTTTTAATGAAAGAGTCAGATTACAAAAAGCCATAGTGGGAGTCTTATATGAGGAAGCTTTAAAGTTAGTTGCAATGTATTAAAAAACAACATTCAAATAAATTATTTTTCACCGCAGTATGCCAAGTTTTTCGAGATAGAATTAAAATTGGGCTTTCATTTTAGACCAAGTAAAGCATAATATTAGACTATAATACTGCATATACTAGTGAGATCCAAATGCCCACGGTGTTGCAAGAGAACATTTTTCCTCAGGCATTTGAAATTTAATGCTTCTTTAATATTCTCTGTTGGATATTGTTAGAATGGAATTTCAAATATTTCCTGCAATTTGAGTTAAAGATTACTGAATAATGCTGAGCAGCAAAAAATATTTGAAGCATACATCTAAAGCTGGCATAGTAGCTTAATGTCCTGTTGTTTCTTGCTTTAGCAAAATTAATTTCTACAGTCTTCAACCATGAATTCAAGCACCACCTGGAGATACAAACCCATAATTTAACTGTGGTGTATTTCTAGCTCCCTTGACTAACACACTGAGGCTGGACCCTGTTATGTCAGCTATAAAAGGAAAAGGCCATTTCATAGCAATACTTTATATTCTCCTAAATCAGACAGCGGGCAACTTGAAAAACAGTATCTGTCCCATTATTGTAAATAAATGGGATTACCTGTCATGAAATAAATGTACGTGGTTTTGCCTATATTAAAAGTATATATTCTACTATATAGCCAAGAGTAACACCTTTCCAATAGGACCCAAAGTATTCAAAGGTTTTTGTCCCAGTAAGATCCAACCTTTTCACCATACATGTGTTAGTGCATTACCATGGTTACTCAATACAGGTAAGGGAAGACTGCAAATTAAACTTAACAAAAAGGTATAGTTGCATCATCCTAGAAACAAACCAGTAAAAGACAAACTATAATCATGATTCCCTTTGCTTGATTACTTCATGGAGAAGCCTCCTTCATTCAAAGATGAAGCTACTTTCTTTTCCATCATTCCTGTCCACAATATAAGTGGTCATGCTCACGATTTTGTTCCACAGCCATGGTTCCCTTATCATTCATACTGGGCTCATACAGACTCATTCCTTGGCGCTCTCCTACAGGAAGGCTGCCAATTCCCCTCAAAATGGCTTGGAACACTGCTTCAGACAGTATGACTACCGTGAGTTCAAATGAACTAATTCCTCAACTCCATCCCAGCCAGATAAGGCAACTCGAAATGCCTTCATGACACGCCCAAAAGTTTTAAACATTGATCCTTAGCCTCATGCGGTAAGAAAACCATTCTCATGGGTTCCAACACAACCCTTGTCGACACTCTGAACTGAAAAAACAGCAAAAATATATGTATGCATGTTTTGGAGCTGCAGGAAACTCAAAGTTAGGTAGCATGGGTATGGCAAATAGACTCGAAACAGCTGGATACATGGGCCTATGCTTTTATTAAGAGACAGGGACAGTTTAGCCTTGCAGCATGCAACTAACTAAATACAAGCATGTGCAGAAATCAAGTACTTGTGTTAACTTGAGCAGAACGAATAAATACAATTTCTTCTTTCTTTCCTCAAGGATCAGTAAAAATACTAAATATGGACAGTACTATAAGCAACACTAAAGCCATCCATAGACTCTGCTGCTGCTAAAAAATCAATTTGGATAAGGTTTCCAAAAGACAGCGAGATACCAAAATGAATCTGTGGAGCAACAGAAAAACCTCCATACGGGAAACAAAGTGTTTAGTTTGCATTTAAGCTTATTACTGATTAATTCATGTTTTAAAAATTGTGTTTCACATATTAATAATGTCATTAAGATAAAAATGTATCAGTATTTTCCTTCTGTAAAGAGTTAGTTTTTAAACAATTAACTTTAAGAAGTCAACGTCATACGACACCATTCTCCCTCCACAGATATTTCTGTTGATATTTTCCTTAAAATATGATTCACTACTTGGGGGGGAAAAAAAGGGAGACAAATTCAGTTTGTCAATCTGTATAATGGCAGCTATTAACAAGTAAATTCTGTGAAAATACACAAACAAATACAAATGGATATTGTAAAACAAGCCGAAATATTTAAAGCAAACTGTGTGATCATAATTCATAGAAATAACCTTAATAAGAACAGCACTTGTAATTATGCGACAGGTTTGGCATGGAAGAGCACCCATCAGTCATTCTGGCATGCAAAGGATGCATAAAGGAAGCAAAAGGATTCACCCACCTGCACTGAGTCTAAAAAAAATGGAAAGTAATCATTATGGCTTGTAACTTCTCATATTAAAAGTTAATCCTTGATGATCATGTTATCATGAACAAGTAAAAAAAAAAAGTAATTTAACAGTAATTTAAACTTGACCAATGCTGACTTCATTTAAAAAAAAAACTTACAAGGACATTAGCTTAATGTTTAAGTCTAGTTCTTGGGGTTGGGGTTTGTTTGGTTTGGTTTTTTTAATACCAAAATAATTTTTAGATGTTCATTAAAAAGCAGATTTCCAATTACTCATATGCTTACAGATAATGCATTAACCTGCTAGTTTTACTGAACAGGAACATATTAAAACAGGCTGGCACAATCTTAATTCAGATTTCTCAAAAAGCAGCAATGCAATGCATACGCCTTGGAAACCCACCTTATCAACACAATTCCATAAACACTCCAAAAATCAAATAAACCCAGGAAATGTACCATTTCTTGTGATCAATGAATGGGTGACATTCTTTTTACATGAATCCCTAATCTAACATTCTTCTTGTTGCATTTTAGTTGGGAAGTCACATTTCCCAAAGAAATAGCTTTATTACTAACGAATTCAATGCATGACGTCCAGATTACAGACTGGCAATTTTCATCACAAATGTACATTTAGGTTCTATGGTCTGGAAACCCACTTAGTGGAACAGCCAGACAGCAAATATAGAAAAGCACTTTCTGTCATACTCGTGCCATTCCCCTGTTTGCAAAGGATGCTTTTATTCCTCCTCCTTTTCCATTTCCAATCTCCCAAGAGTTTGTAAAAACCTCTACCACTTCAGTTCACCTACCATGGGAAGAAGTACCTAATTCACTCAGAATTTACAAGTCACAATCAACCTCCTCCACACATTGACATTAGTGAGAAAATCCACACGTTGTTGTCACAAATTGTCTGCTCAACCAAGAAAAAGACAGATTTGTGGTAAGGTAAAAAAGAATCCAGTAAGACTATTTCTCATACAGCAAGAACAGAACTCTTCTGTTCTCTTTGTAATAATTAATTTAGAGATCAACTTTGCTGAATTTACAGACCATATACCAAAGTCTTTGCATGTGTGAGAGTGTTTTGGTTGTTTTGGTTTGTTTTTTTTTAACAGGCATTCTCTATACCCTGTACTTCTAAGAACTGTGAGAAGAAAATCCACCAAAAGTGGTTCACAGATGGTAGACGGTAATAGATCTTCCACAGTCTCTCAGCTTTGTCTACACCGGGGTTGCTGTTATCAAGCCACTGTGCTGCCACAATCCCTGGTCAGTGATGGAGCCCTGCAATACCTGAACTGCATTCCAGGCACCAGAGGCCTACGAGCATCAATCCAAGCACCTGAGATCTACCTACAGCAAAGGAGGCCTTAACTGTTACAGTGTCCTCTGGCAAAAACACAATAGGTGTTTGTACTATTAACCTATTTAGAAATAAGAAACAAAAAAGAACATTTGCATACCAATGTGTATTAAGATTTGACTCATGAACAGTTCATAAAGATTACTAATAAATATTGCAAGCACGCTATACATCATTTGTGTCTGTTCATAGTCAGTAGGCACATGAGTACAGAATGTTTTATGGCATCCTGTCTACCTATTAAAAACATACTAAAGGTTGTATAAGTAATTAATGAATGATTAATTACCTCAAATTATGTAAAAACCCAACTAAACTACTAAGAGGTAAAAATGAAGCCACAGGATAAAATGAAACCAGTTCCATAGAAGGTAAAAATTCCCTTTAAGAAAGTAAGTTTTCTGAACCACGGCAAAAAAAAAATAAATAAAAAAAAATCAGAGTTATAAACAGAATTTCTAGACACACATTTCTTCATACCATTTAGTGCCTATGCAGTATCACATAACTGAAGTTTAGAAATGAACAGTGAAAAATTAGTTCTGGACATTAACACTAGGAATACAAAAAAATAAGTTATGCATAAAAATATAAATTCTTAACAAAAACACATCTATTTTCATTTTCTAAACTAAGATTTTAATTGATCTTGCTTATATCTGCATCTTTATAATTTTAAAATTCTATTACAGATTTCTCACATACATTTAAAAATAGTTTTTGATCCTCTTAATCCCATTGCGGTATTTTTTTAATGCTTTATTTTATTTCTGAAAAATCCCTTGTTATTATTCCCTTGGATCATAACCCAGAAGAGGCTTACAAAACTGTTCCAATTCTATTATTATTACTAGGATTGAACTCAGCCATTATATAGTTAATTTTTTTATATAGTCTTAAACATTTTCTACAAGTGACATGTTTTTGTATTAAAAATTGTAAGTAAATGCATGAGGTAAGAAAAAACTGTATTATACGTGGAGAAGATAAAAAGATAATTTCACAAATTACTGAAAATTAAGTGTAAAAACTTACCTAAAAATATTCATCAATTTCTATAGACGGCAACGAAGAAAAAGAAAATCCCATCCAAAATACAGTTAAAGAGCACAGCCAGCTGTTAACAAAGAATAATTCATTTTAAAATATAAAAAAATTAAGAGAGAATTCTGGCAGACTACCCTTCAAAACTACTAGTTGCCTTGAAAAATAATACTTAATCCCCACAAAACAGAGATTAAAACATCTCGAGTATTAAGTGTATTGTTTAATTACACCAATTTCCAAGTAATTCAATATCCTTTTGAGTGCAAAAACTGTAAAATGTATTTCAAGAATTAGCTGAGAGTCCAATCCATATGCACACTAAATTTCCATTACTTCTTTTGCATGTAATACGTTTCCATTTATGCAGTTCTTTGGCTTAAAGCGCTTCACAAAAGACACATACTAATAAAACATGGGGGAAGCATTAAAGAATATTAAAAAATTACAACAACAACAAATACTGGCAACACAAGATGCAAAATTGTCAAGAAAATTACGAGACAATAACAAACATGAGGAAATTCAAAGACTCTGACAAAGCTGACAAGAGAAACAGTATTAAATTTATAAATATCCAAAACTTTGAAAAGATGGCAAGACTAATAAATCAGCAAAAATAAATCAAATACACCACACTTCCTGAAGATAAAGCGCACAGTTTTGGAAGACTGGGTTGCAGAAACTCTTAACACTGTATGTTTGTAGATTCCTACAAGTGACAAGAGTCTGAAGACATAGGCGTGATTTAACAGCACGAGAAACACTACCAAGAACCAACACTTCCTACACCAGAAAGGCTTCTATCCAGAAGTAAAGGATATATTTTAAAAAGTGGAAAACATCAGGAAAAGGAGTTGTAAAAACCACATGGGGAGATAAAAGCCTCTCTCATTTTTTTTTTTTGTACATTTACATTTTGCTTGGAAGATATTAAAGCTTAAGGAGTAGAAACAAATTTTAAGCCAAGTAAGAAGGAAATAGTAGAACTGCTATGTTTCACTAACTTTAGAAATTACACCACATTCATAAAAGGCCAAACTTTAAGGTATCTTTAGTTAAATCAGCACAAAAGACAGTGCAGACAGTCTTAAAGCAATTTAACTCTCTCTCAGACTAATTATACTGGGAACGGATTTAAAATAAACTGATATGCATGTCTGACAAACAAAAGTATTTACACGTGGCTTTGCACCATATTCATTACTAATCACTTCTAACACAAGACATACTGTTATCTTCAACAACAAATAATTTGAGCAGCACAAGCTTGGGAAAAAAGGACTGAGAATGAAAACGGAGCCTTACCTACAGAAGAAAGTTTGATTAGCTTAACTGAAATCCACTAAAACAATAAAATCTCCTATGCTGACACACACAAATCAGTTTACAGCATGCTAACACTGATTTAGCTGAAAATTGATAAGGAATCAATTTAAACTGAACTGCTTATGCTGAGTGGAAATTACCTTAAGCGGGTCCACATCAGGTTTTGGGTATATTTAAATCTTAAATAATCTTAAATAGTGTTAATTAAGTCTGTACAATGTCTGGGTGTGAAAACGGTTAGAGTCACTAGGGTAAAGCATTTTAGGACACTCTGGAATAATCTGACTGGAAAACAAGCTCCCTTCTACTTACCAAGCTTCTCTACATTTCACGGCAAGCCAGACCTCAGCTTTGCCTGCAGCTATTCTGCTTTCAAATTCATCCCCAGAAGGGAACTTGGGTACAATCTTAATTCATATTAAAAATGTATGGTTATTAACTGATATAAATCAGTATAGTCTGACATTTAAAATAAACTAAGTATGACTGTACCTTTTCAATTCTGACATTGCAGTTTTCTGTGGTGCAGAAGCCATCAGAGGCTCAGCTAAAGAGGTGTTCAAGCCACAGGAAGCTTTGAGCTGTGGCATGAGCACAATTAGCAACAAGACTCCTAAAATGAGAACACTTTGCATGATAAGCATAAATATTTATGTTTTACACCCACTGCCTTAAAGGAGTAACTTCTTATTTCTGTCTGAGGACTGAAGAAGAAACTGTATAATTGCACACGCTGTTTAAAAAAAAATACAATCAACTATAAGGACTAGAGTAAGATTTAAAACTAATCGTGCACAAAAAAAATTCAGATGAGTGAGACTTCACCGAAGACTTAACTAAATTAAATTTGTCCAATGAGGAACCCCGTCAGGATCTGAGGAAAAAAATAATCAACCGTGCCATCCGAGACTCTATATACTCTTGTATATGTATATGCAAATATAAAAAATATAAAAAATTGGTGTTTTTTGCTGATGCGTTTATGCCAATACCAGCCTCACTTTACGCACAGGAAGAGTTTACCTCAGTCAACAATCCAAAACACAACTAAATGAAGAGTTTTATTTTTGTACACTCGTTTAGGCACGCAGTCTTAACAGCGGAATAGCACAGGTAAGCTCTCAGTAAGTAAAAGGAAACGGCCACGCAGAACCTCAGAGGACTTTGTAAGGCCAAGGCAAGGCTCTGCCCGCCCTCACGGCGCCGGGCCTGAGGAGAACTTTTCCCCCCCCGCTCCCCCTCACTGAGAAGCCCAACAGGCGGACAGCCCGGAAAAGGCCCGGCCCCGCCAGCCTGCCCACGGCCGGGCCGCGCACCCCAACCCACCGAGCTCTCCGAGGAGACCGGGAGGGCGAGAGGGTGAGCCCAATCACCGCCGCCGGCACCGGGATCTCCCCCCGCCATTTTCCGTCCGCCCGTGCCCCCCCTCCGTCACCTAGCAACCACCGAAGCGCCGCCACCTGCGCACGCGCAGCCGCCACGCACGGCCCCCGCCGCCTGCTCCTTTGCGCATGCGCAAAGGAAAAGGCCCGCGCTGCCGCAGCACCCCCCCCCCCCCGCCCATCGCATCCCTCATCGCCCACAGCGCATGCGCAAACGCAGCAGGCGCGCACACACCCCCACCGCTGCCCGGCCGCGCTGCTCTGCGCTTCAATCAATGGGGCCGGTAAAGCGCCGCCACGCCGCCAATGGCGCCCGGAGAGGGGAGGCGCGCGTGCCCCGAGGCACTCTGGGAGTTGTAGTTCCCCGGCCACTCCGCAGGCGTGCGGGGCAGCGGGAGCCGGGACTACAGTTCCCAGGCGGCCGCGCGGGGGCGGGAGAGGCCCCGCCCCTCCGCGGTACCTCAGCGCGGCGCTGTCGCGGCCCCAGTCGCGCCTGTAGAGGTGACCCCCAACGTTCCCGGACTCGCCGCTCCTCTCAGCCATGGTTGGTACCGCTCACCGAGACCTTGGAGGGGTGGCAGCGGGCTCTCCGTTGGGGTGGGGACGGTGGCGGGCTGCGGCCCCCCTCACCGGGGCGGTTGGGGCGGGGGTCTCACGTCAGGTAGAGGTGGCTGCAAAATGGCGCCGGCTCCCCCCCATCGCCTTCTTCCTCCTACTCTTCCTTGTCCTCACCGGGCGGCCGCAGAGCCCCGGGGCGGTGACTTGAAGGTGCTCTTGACACCCGGTGCTCGCCTCAGCCCTCGCGGGGACCGCGCCGGGGTGACCTTCCAGCCCGGGTACATGGGGATCGGTGTCAGCCCCTGCAGTGCCGGCCTGTCGGGAACCAACCGCCCCGGCCTGGTCGTGGCCCTTCAGCCGTTTAATCGCGGCTTTTCCTAATGCTGGCCCCTGGCAGATCCCGGTGTTTGGCGACATTGCCTTAGAGAAGATGGGAATTACCTGCCTCTTCATTTCATTAGAGGTTTTGGGTGCAATTCTGTGTTAGCTCAAGGAGAGATGCCTGTAAAATGTTTTCCTCTCTTGTTTCATCCGTGCTTGCTGTCAAGAAATCCAGCTGTTTGTGTCTCTTCTCCAAATTGTCAAGGAGTCCTTCTAGTTCTGTCCTGAAGTTGTGCAGGTGAACTGGAATACTTTGCTTTTCTGTGGTACATATATAATTATATGCATACGCACAAAGTTGCAGAGAGACCTCGCTGTCCTTTATAGTCATGAAAAATCTCCTCGTTTTTCTAAATTTTATACTCTGTTATCCAAACCTTTTCTTTTAGTAGTTTGTTATTTCCAAGATGCTTGCATGCTCTTAAATGTGGCTTATTATTTCAGCTGTAAGCTAAAAAAATACTGAAATCTGTAAACCTTGTCTATCCTAATTCTCCACTCTTATTTCTATTCAAAATATGGCTTCTCGGGAGCGACCACAAGACAGCAAATTTTAGTTCATACCTGAGAGCTTTCAAAACATTGTCTGCCATGAATTTGCTGTTTTTGCAGGAGAGCTGTTGCTTAAAACCTACGTTGATGCCCAGACCTTTTAGAATGTCACTGTTTTTTATTTTACTTTCACTATTCTAATTATGCATTTGGCATTGGGGAGAGGTTTTAAACTTCTGAAACAAAATCACATGTCTATTGATGCAACTGCTATTAGCTAAATGAAATGGAAAACGTTTTTAAGGGCACCTGTTTCAAGGTCATTTCTGAAGGAAGGAATTCCTTTGGAATCCAGTCTATGAACCACAGTGCTGCTGGGGTTGCTAAAGTGCACCACTGTCTTGCTGATACTTTCTACCACTTTTCCAAATAAATTTATTGTCACTGCAACCCTGCTATAAAGAGGGAAGAGCAAAGGGAAAGTTTTTTTAGGAGACAGATTTTAATTTAATGCTTAAAGCATTCTTGTCAAGCAAGGCGGATAGCTTACTTGGCTTTAATATTCAGGAGTAATGTTAGGTTGGCTGATGTTTTACAAAAAGCTAAGTTTATCAGCAATAATGTTTATAGAGGTCTTTTATAACTGTAATTTGCAATGCAAAGTCCATCACTTGTGTAGACAGGACATAGATTTTTCTCGTTCCTACACTTGATAGATTGTGGATTATTTCATGTTACACTTCTGTTTACCTTTGTAATCTGCAGAATCAATTTTGCACTGTAGTGCTATTTTCATGTATGGCACTAATATTTTAGGTCTGCTATTAGCAGTAATCACAGAGATGATTTAGGCACTGGGTTCTCAAGCCAGAATGTGTTTGCGGGGGAAGGCATTCGTTAAGCCCGCAGTTTAAATATCCACTTGATATTGGAAGCTCTACTTCTATGTGTGATAATTTAGGAGGTGGAGAAATTCTACATGTTTGCTGAATTGGAGGGAGAAGGGTATTTGGGGTGCAATGTTCACTTTTTCTTTTCTTCCTTTTTGTCATTACCTTTACTACTTTTTCAGTTCCCTAAAACTTTTTAGCTATTCATCGGCTGTATGTGAAGTGGGGAAGGCTTTGAAACTAAATAGTTCAGTTAGATGTTATTCTGTTTGTCTTCTAGTTCTTCTATACCTGAGGGTGAGTAAAGGTCACCTCTGTAGTTACCACAGCATGAAAGTATTCTTATTGAAGCCCAGTGCAGGATCCAAGTCGTGGATTAAAGTGCCTGAGCATGAATGTGTGGAGCCTACAACTTCATTGGGGAGCTACTAATTTCTCTAAATATCCAATGCACAAAATTAGCCTCAGATGCACAATGATACTGATTTTTATATGCGATGTATGTTTTCCAGGGAGAGTTAACTCTATTTTGATGGAAGCACAACATTTTTGGCCTGCGAATCTAGCCCCTGGAATCAAGAGATTACATGAAAATTTCTTTGATATTCATTGCTCACAATTGGTGCAGGGGCAAAGGGGGTTCAGGGAAAGCTTCTATGTGAATCCAATGTACTGAGGGTTTGGAGAGAAGAAAACAAGTCGGCAGTACTCCTCGGTTTATTTTAGTTTATTCCTCCCTTCTGCAGCCCAAAATGGGGGGATAACAGGAAGAATTGTGGTAAGCAAACATAAATTTTTGAGAGGGTGGTGCTGAGTCATGACTGAAGGGGTTTTTTTAGCAAGGATAAATATTAAGTCTGTCTTAGTAAAAAAAGAACAAAACCAAACAAAAACAATAAAAAACTCACCAAACAAAAAACCCCCAAACAAACCCCAAAAAACCACTACAACATAGCCCTTCCTCTTGCCTTTTTATCTTTCACTCCTTCCCTCTCCTGTTGTTATGCTAAATACTCACCATAATGCTAGTGGGTAGACTGACACTTCTTATGTTTAAATCAGATTACCATATAAAGTGCATATAGTGGAAAAAAATTCTCATTAACTTTCCCCTTTTTGTAACACTACTTTAGATTGGCTTGCGTGTTGCAAAAGCGAAAGAGATGAACTTCCTAAAATCTTTGTTCTATTCACTGGAAATTCAGAAATCAATTCACAGTTGATTTCAGATACCATGTAATTCAAAGAAAATGTGTTCTGCTGTTATCTGTGCAAGCTCTGGAGTAGCATGCTTAGCACGGGATTACTTTTTATATGCTGCTGATATGGGATTTTGCCAGGCCAAGGTTTTGCAGCACAGTAATTTTCCAGTACTTATTTTCCTAACTAATATGATTAGCTGCCTTAAAATTGAGTGTTCATTGTTCCCTTTACATAAATAAAATGTAGATTCTCCTTAAAAGCATGCTGAAAAGTTGGCTATAAAATCTGATATGCATCTTAATCTGTGCTGCCCATCATCCAGACATTATAGTGCATTTGGATGGTATAACTTCCCTACTCAAGAATAGCGTACCAAAACTAGTTTTGAGATTTAAAGCAGCAATAATCAATTGTCCGCTGTCCTTCCCCCTCACTATAGAGCTCTGATGAGGTTGGAGGGATGAGACTTGCAGTAGGATGGGTTCAAAAGAAAATAATGCAGTTCAACACCATAGCTGGTAGTCATTTAACCAAATATTTAAAGAATCATTCCCATAATGAAGGCAAAATCATGTTGAGGTCTAAATCTGCAAGTTCAGCAATTTAACTTCATCACTTAACGCTCTCGTTTTATGTAGTGCATGATAAAATGGGGTAGGTGGCCTCATTTTTGTAGCTATCTAATCTTAGATTGAGGCAGCTGTGCTTGGCTGGTCACCTCTGCAGAGGGAATACAGTCAAATCCCAAAATGGTTTTCCTATAAATATCAATGACAGGAATGTTGGTTGGAAAGGATCTCTAGAGGTCATCCAGTCTGACCACTTTCTTGCTCTGAGTCTGGAGGTTGTCCAGTCCAGCCTGATAGCAAGGCTTTTGCCACTGCTAAATCAGGTCATACATGGTTTTTCATCTGGATCTTGAAAGCCACCAAGGATGAAGGTTGTATAGACACTCTGGGTACCCTGTTCCGGTGCAGCAGTACTACCCTAATCAAGAATTTTTTTCTTAATTTGTAGCCATTGCCCCATGTTCTGCCATCTGCCACTACTGAGAGGTGTTTGACAGGGTTATTTTTATAACCTTCCTCGAAGTAGTAGTAGGCTGCTGTTAGATCACTCCTTGTCCATTACCTTTCCAGTCTATGCCCAGCTCCCTCAGCCTCATCTTATAGGACACGAACTCTGGGCCCCAGACATCTGAATAATGTTTGCCTGGACTCTGTTTAGTTTTTCAAAATCCCGTTAAAACTCAGGTCCCAAAACTGGACTCAGTATTCTAGCTGCAACCACCAGTGCTAAGCAAAATGCCTGCCTTTGCTCTGCAGGCTTCACTTTTCATAATGTAGCCCAGTATACAATTAAATCACTTCAGACATAATTGAATATGGAAGATCTTTTGTCCATAATTCAAGTGATAATCTTTTAATTATTTGAAAAACTGGGCATGGGTTTCCAGCAGGCTGGTCAGAGTCTGCTTGTTCATGTGCTAGCACAATCTGTGTCAGCCCTACTGCCTCTAGGGAAAAAGGAGATGTAAAATCCATGCTTAGAAAATAATGGGTTATGAATGTCTTTTGGCATGTTTCCCCTTATCAATATTAAATAACCTCTGAAGTTCCCCAAGTCCTTGTTCTGCTTAACAAAATGGACCTATAGGGTAAGGTATTCCCCCCCTCCTGCCCCTGCAATTTGCGATATAACAACATGTTGTCAGTCTTCTCCCAGTCTTTTGGAGTTTTGGGTCAGTTTGACAATGGACAGTTGTATTATGGATGTTAGTGTCTATATTTGTCCATAATACAGCTTCTGTCTGTGGATTTGTTAAATTGCTGCATAACAGTTTAGTGAGGCAGTCGTTCTAAGTCCACTGGATTCCTTGGTTTCTGGCATTCAAATAAGTCTTTGGTCGCAAGTAAGTGTTCAAAATGTTTAATGGAAACAGCCTTCAAAATTGAAAGAATCTGAAAACTAGTGAAGTGCGTCAGCTCATAAAAGTATGAATGGGTAATCTAATGAGTGGGTACATTTTGTAATGCCTCATGCTTAAAAGGCATCATTGTTAAAAGGAATACAAAGTTTTTCAAACAGATTATCATTCCTGGTATTTTGGAAACTTTTCCAGCAGCAATTCTTCGGGATACTTTTGCAAGTGTGGTCTGTTTCTGTAAAAGCAAGTAGAGAAATTTCTGGTGGTTCTAGCAGAAGAGATGTATGATCCCGGGAGCTGGCCCTGATCCACATTTAGGCATATGTTTTGATCCAGGTTAAATAGTCATAACCTCACTTCTGTAGTAACTGTTAATTTTTACCACTCTCAGATGGTGTGAGCCTGCACTGTGTAGCTGTGGGTAAGTCTCCGTAACTTTCTTGCAGGGTGAACCTATCAGAGTCCTGGTGACTGGAGCCGCTGGGCAGATTGCTTACTCGCTGCTCTACAGCATTGCCAAAGGAGATGTCTTTGGCAAAGATCAGGTAACTCCTACGCTGAATTATCACTTGTCTCTGCTGCGCAGTAATGAATAAGCTAATGTCAGAACTGCAGTCCCTGAGACTTGTTTTCTTGTGGACATCTTGTGGACTTGTGGACAGTTTACCAATGTGCAAGTAATTTATTCTTTAAGTGGTGAAAATGGAGTCGTACTCTGTTACACAAGCTTTCGATTGTCGGTTGTGCTCAAGTGTTTCAGTTTTCTGTAAACGGATTTTAAGTCTTGCACAAGATAGCAGTTTCTATCAGATAACAAGACAAATTAATTTTCAAAACAGGTTACGCCTGACTTGCACTGAACCATTTCTTTCTTTATAGCCTCTTATTCTTGTGCTGCTGGATATCACCCCCGTGATGACGGTATTGGACGGTATAGTGATGGAGCTGCAGGACTGTGCTCTACCGCTGCTGAGAGGTGGCCAAAAGAAATCTTTCTTATACCAACAAGATGTTCTAGTGCAACTATTGCATTTATAAGTTCCTGTAGCTGTCAGGAAGTTAAGCAGAAGAAAATATTAGATAATCCTTTCTTGGTTTTATGTTTTGTGGAAGGTTAATTAAACTTAGGCTGTAAGCTAGGAAGAATGCCATTAAATGAGTTTTGTGTAAAGAATTGACTAGACAGATACCTGGGTTTTGGTTTATATCATCTAATTCTGGGTTGTCAGCATGTACAACAAATTATCAGGTACTTATGCATTGTATTCTGGCCTAGTGGTAAAATAACATTGAATCTTTTGGTATGCCTAGATGCCTTTACTGAATAAAAACAATTCTGGTCTTTAGAAATATCTTCTCCATACAGACGCAAACTGAAAAATCGCTCATCAAGTCTTGTAAACAAGTTAAGCTCTGATAGTCTAAACAAGCAGGAGAAAGGGAGTAAGTAGATGCTACTGTAATTATTACAGTACTTAAAAAAAAAAAAAAAGGCATGTAGCTACCAGCTCTTGTACCTGTACAAATCAAGCCTTCTAAACCTTCTTCAGTTTGAATTTTTGAAGGGAGAGCTTCATTTGTGTTGGTACTTGCCACTAAAAATTTTTAGTAAAAGTGAAGAACAGCATATGTAAATATGTATAGATATTTAGAGACTTGAAAGTTATCTTTTTACATAGATTTCTCTTGTGTTTTCAGACTTTATATCTAAACCTTTAGATAAATATTTGCGTGTATAAACCGTTTACTGGCAAGTATTTAATCTGTGGAGTTAGGGCCAACTGACTGTACTTGTATTTTTAGAAGGGGAAAGTGGTGTTGTCAGATCAGATTATATACTATTTATGAACCAAAGAATATTCCCATTAACACTTTGACATGAGTATTTATCTTACTTAAATTTATTTCCCTCCCCCTTTTCCTTTTTTTAGAGGTCATTCCAACAGACAAGGAGGAAGTTGCATTCAAAGACCTTGACATAGCAATTCTGGTTGGCTCCATGCCAAGGAAAGAGGGCATGGAGAGGAAGGATTTACTCCAAGCAAATGCGAAAATTTTCAAGTCTCAGGGTGCGGCCTTGGACAAGTATGCCAAAAAGACTGTCAAGGTGAATACAGAAACTGAGTTTAAAAAGTTAACTCTCTGACTTATGTAGAGATTTAAATGCACTGTAGAATGGTATTACACAAGCAATAAGTGTAGGCATTGCTTTCCTTAAGCCCTGGAAAATGTGCCACAGTCGAGGTTACATGAGATATAGTATGTTAAATGGGTAGATGATTTAGTCCTGAACTTGTTTGGTGAAAAAGGTAAATGTTACATTGTATTGCTGTATTTCACACATAATCTGAACTGGTTACCAATTTAAAAAAAAAAAAAAAAAAAGGCAGTCTTCTGCTTGTTATCTCTCTTCTCTGGGGGAACTAAATTATCTACATGCAGCTGCCTGCTTCATATCCATCTGTGGCTTCAACATAATGACCCTTAACTTCAGTATTAATATGGAATTACAGTTGCACAAAAAATTGGCTTTATTTAGGTTGTTTGCATCTTGGTCTTTGGAGCATTGGAAGCTTTTAATTGTTCTCTCTCAGATTCCTTGAGCACGGTTAATGGGATCATGTGGCTGCTCTCCTACTGCTCTTAATCTCAGACCCAGACTCCGACTGTGCTTTGTAACTGACTTTTTAATGTCTACTTCCTCTGCTGATGAACTTCCTACTGCTTCTAAAGACTTGTTTGCTTCTTTATACAGTTGGAATAAAAACTATCAATATAACTATTGCAGAGTAATGGAAAATTCACTGAACTCACTTTCAAAAGGGGAAATACAAAGGGAGGTTTGCAGATTAGCTTGTGTGATTCAGAGTATATGGAGCTTGACGTTAATCATTTGAGGCACATTAGTAGATGAAGAATGAATAAAAATCAGTTTTCCATAGTAATAAATTGATCTAAGTTCAGGCAATGTTTTACTTCTGGCTGCCTATGAACATTGAGATAAGTGACTGTACTGGCTTTCTTAATTATAAAGCAATTATATAAAGCTGTGGCAGCCAGTCTAGGAACAGTTTAAAATGTGATGGTAAATTCACTGTGGGCTGAGTAGTGTGTATGTATTGTGTTTTCCCTGAATCTAGTAGTGTGGGCTTTGAAGCTAGGCTGTGGGTCAGTGTGCAGATCTCACTAGAAGTCTTGTTCTCTTTCACATTTTAATGTCAAATTATAAAGAAGATACCTAGCAAGAAAATATTTTTATGTGCGGTTATAAAAGACCTGGTGACTGTAAACAGCGGACATATAAAAAAATCTTGTTGAAGACAACTAAGAGATGTAGAAAACTTAACTTTTTGATATTTTCTTTGAAAGCAAAGCCATGTATTTCACTTGAGGGACCTGTTTTGCAGAAATAGCGTCTTCATCTTTCCACATTCCCCTTCCCCTCTTTCATTTTTAGGTTGTGGTAGTTGGGAATCCAGCAAATACTAACTGCCTGATTGCATCAAAGTCAGCCCCATCAATACCAAAGGAAAATTTCAGCTGCTTAACTCGTTTGGATCACAACAGAGCTAAATCTCAGGTAAAAAGAGCCTGTTCACAGTAGAATGCTTTCTGTTGTCTCTGCTAAATACAAACAAAGCAATGCTTTTGAAGAAGCCTGTGCATTGAGAAGCTGAAGATAATACAATGGACATCTTTAATTTCCATTAGATCGCTCTGAAACTTGGCGTGTCTGCTAATGATGTGAAGAATGTCATCATCTGGGGCAACCACTCCTCCACTCAATATCCAGATGTTACCCATGCGAAGGTAAATGTGAAAGGAAAGGAAGTTGGAGTTTATGAAGCTATAAAAGATGACAGCTGGCTGAAGGGAGACTTTATCCTGGTAAGATCTAGTTTGTTGTTTTGTTTTGTTTTGTTTTTAAATGGTCATTCTGTGCTTCTGCTTTCTCCTAACCTCATTTGAAATTGTAAACTATGTAAATGACTGGCTGAATGAAGCAGCTCTTCCTATCTAACTAGAGTAAGTTACCTTATTGATTTATTAGTCAGAGGGGTGGAGCACCTCTCTCACAGAACGCAGGCTGAGAGAGTTTGGGCTGTTCAGCCTGGAGAAGAGAAAGCTCAGCGGAAACTTTGTAGCCCCTTCCAGTCCCTAAAGGGGCTATAGGAAAGATGGGGAGGGACTCTGGATCAGAGAGTGGAGTAATAGTATGAGGGGTAACAGATTTAAACTGAAAGAGGGGAGATTTAGATTGGGTATTGAGAAGAAATTCTTTCCTGTGAGTGTGGTGAGACACTGGCCCAGGTTGCCCAGAGCAGCTGTGGCTGCCCCATCCCTGGAGGTGTTCAAGGCCAGGCTGGATGGGGCTTTGAGCAACCTGGTCTGGTGGGAGGTGTCCCTGCACATGGCGGAGGGGTTGGAACTAGATGACTTTTAAGGTCCCTTGTAACCCAAACCGTTCTATGATTCTGTGGTCTTCAGATAGCCTGTCTCTGTCAGTTACTTGCTTTTGAAAAATTTAAGGCATTATGAAACTTAGATAAATACTACTAGAAAAAGCCATTTTGAGTGCTAATAATTCAACAAAAATAACTTTGATCATAGTTTAGGTGCAGCTCATCTGGCACACAAGCACCATTCACTATGATGACTTTTTGGGGCATTGTTGTAGGTGAATCAGGATAATCTTCTGTTTGCTTCTCCACATCCACCAAAAAAAGCCCTGCAGCCCTCCCCCTGCACGTGCACGTGTATGTGCGCACACACACACTTTCCAAATCTAAATCTGTGGCCTTGTCAGCAGCATTTCTGAAAAATCTAGAAAACACCTGCAAATGTTTTAATGTAGCGTAGTAACAAATAACGTAGGGTCGTAAAACAAAATAATGGTATGAATTGATCAAGAGCATAGGCTAACTAAATGCAATATAAAGTGAAACAGGGTTACTGAAGGCCCTGATGAATGAGACTCTGAGAAGCTGTACTTTGCTTGGTATTTCAATGCTACTGGCATGCTGATAGCCAGGTACCATATCTTAGCCAAGGCACCTTCATTTTGGGACTGAGGTGTGTTTTGTCATACAACCATACTCTGTCCTATCTTGGTTTTGGATAGAGCTTATTCCAGTTCATGCTTGCTGCTACAGAATAAATGACTGACTATGCTGGCAACCGAAGTTCATGAGCCAAAGTCTGTCCTTGCCCTTGATCCTACTCTATCTTACATGGCCAAGGCAGGAGATCGGTTTGGCCTTCTAGGTATGTTGTAATGCTGGTCTATGCTAGAATGCTTTGCCTAAGATAAAAGAGATTTGATAATTCTTGCTTTCTAGGCTGGAGTCTGGTTGGCATAGAGCCTTACCAAAACTTATTAAAAGAAAAAAGAAAAAAACAACATTTAAGAAGCTATTCTAATTCTAAGAAGCGCAATTCTTAAGTATAAAATTTCTAAATGTAAACTTGAGTATAAGGTGTTAGGTTCAACTATCTTCAGGAATTAAATGAATTTTATGCATTAAATATTGTAAGGATTGAGACCAGCAAATAGTTCATGTTGGTATTCAGCAAAAAACCTTAATTCCCCATGTTGCACTGAGTAATCTTACTGTTGACATACATGAAGTCCCTTGGTGGTAAAAGCTTGAAACACCTGGTTGGTATGAAAGAAGTTAGTGGGCTGCTAGTTGTAAAGTGGGTACAAAGAAATGAGCCAATCTCTGAAATATTCCATTATGTTCTTGTCTTGGCAGAACTGTTCTAGGTTGTATTTCTGAATTGTATGGCCTGTTCATTTAGTGATAGAACTGTGTCTTGACTGATGAAATGAAATAATGTTTGTAAGGAGAGTTTTCCTCATGGCATTTATTAACAATGTTTAGACCGAGCCATGGTTGTGATGCTTTACAGTTACGGGGTTTTTCTTAATTGCAGACTGTTCAGCAACGTGGAGCAGCCGTTATTAAAGCTAGGAAGCTGTCCAGTGCAATGTCAGCTGCCAAAGCTATCTGTGATCATGTGAGGGACATCTGGTTTGGCACTCCAGCGGTAAGATGTTGCTCTTGAGTAAGTGCTTATTTGCCTAATGCTTTGATTACATGCCAGTGTCTTTGACCTCAAGAGTGTGTGTGTGTGTGTGTAAGAATCTGTCTTTTTCTGGAATAAAGTGTGTCACAGGAGATGCAATATATTGGAAGTGAAAATTTTGCTTGCTTCTAGCAGTGAAAAATGCATTTATCCCTTACTTTTCTGTTTTCAGGGGGAATTTGTTTCTATGGGAGTCATTTCTGATGGCAATTCTTACGGTGTTCCTGAAGATTTGCTATATTCATTCCCTGTTGTGATCAAGGTAACTAGGCTGTATTTAAATCCAAGTGTCTTCTGCAAGTCCTAGCTAAACTGTCACATGAGCTTGTTAACAGCAGCAGTTTTGGTACGGGACTGCTGTTGCTGTGGGGATTTTAGCAGTTGTTCAGAGGGGACTGGTACTAACCATTTTGCAGTAGTTGTCAAATAAGTACTGATAGACGAGTAGAATCTGGCATGACTAGCTGGTGTTGGTTGTTCTCTTGATCTGAAAACAAAATTAATTTCTGCCTGATGTGTTTTTTAAGGCCGTAAACCCTGTTTCTTAAGCTGTAAAGTTTCCTTTGCAGACCGAATGAAGCTTGTTCTGACATGGAGGGGCTTTTTATTTGTTTGTTTTCAAACAGGACAAGACCTGGAAGTTTGTTGAGGGCCTTCCTATTAATGATTTTTCTCGTGAGAAGATGAATCTGACTGCTAAGGAGTTAATTGAAGAGAAGGAGACTGCTGTGCAATTCCTCTCCAGTGCATGACTAGGTGATGAGGAAATACAAAGTCATTTAAGAGTGGAAGAATCTAAAAGTCGTCTCTAAGTCTGCTACCAAACACTATTACTGTATTCAAGTCAACAGTCTGTGGCAATCGTGCATTTTGAAGTTCATATGCTTACTGGTACTGTTGTGCCTATTGAGTTATTAGCAAAAAGATTATTAAAGAAGCAAAACGAGTTTGTTGATCAAATTTTGTCTGTTTGATACTAGTTGCTTTCTGCGGATGATGCAGACTAATTGTTTGCCTCTGCCTTGGCTACTAACGCACAGTCTGAGTTTTGATTTAGAATTTGGCACTATTGGAACATGTCCTAGTCCGTGATCACTTCAGCATCCTATGGCTCAACTGAAAATTAAATTAGAATGCCAATAGTTCTTGAACCAGTAGTTCAGTGACTCAAGTCTATCATTGGACAGACACCCAAGTATATACTGTTCACTCTGGTTATGCTTATAATGTTTGTCAATAGAAATATTAAAAGATGCTTAATCACATAGTGGCTAAGAGTAGTTTTTTGCACTTTATTTGCATGTTTTAATTGTGTAACTAGCAGAATTTGGTAGTACAACATAAAAAAAAGAAAACCCTGAAGACCTATTTTAAAAAAAACTGAGGGGGAAACTAATTTTAAGAAAGCTTATTGATGACTAGCGCTTCCATTTTGTCTTCCCCAGGCAAAATTGCTTTATGTCAACATCAGACACAAAAGCCTAAAGACAGATTTGTACTCCAGCACTATGATTCACAAGCTGTGTCGGTACCATAGCTCAGTACTAATTCGATTGTGGCTTCAAGGCATTTTGTCCTAGGAGACAAGGACTCATTGAGTTCATCTACTTGCTTGAGAATTTTCCTAGTGCAGCCCACAAACAGTTCAACTTCAGGAAGCTATTTCAAAAATAAGGTACTGTAATTATTCCTTTGCGAGCACACAGGTGGATGTTGCTGTAACTCTTCTACAAGATTCCTTCTTTATCTGCTCCTGCTGTAGGAACCCACCTTATGTAGACTTAAGGGATTTAGACTAGGTTTGTTCTTCTGGGAATTTCTTAGATGTGCTACCTGTTCTGTTCATTTTCTAAGCACCTTATATACTTCCCACCCTGTTTGCAGAGTGCAAGCTCTCACGATATCGCATTTTTCTCATACACACTGTCAATCCTAAATTGTTGTCTGTCCAGTTCCAATATATGCGTTTCTTCCTTGTACTAAAGGAGATCTTGGGTCTGTCATATCTGGAGTCATCTCATTTCCCTTTTTTTTTTTTTTGTTTGTTTGTTGTCATTAAATGAGGATTCAAAAAGTAGAACTGTTTTGACAAAAAAAAAAAAGCTGAAACTTAATTCTAAGCAAATTGAATGTTTTTGGTTTTGTTTTTTTTAGGATTTATCAACTAGATAAATTATAAAATAAATCATCAAACATCAATAAGCTTATCCTTTAAATTTAAGTTGGCTGTCACGACATTACTGTAGCTGTTAAGTACAATGACAGTAATGCAGCAAACGTCTGTTGCAGCACAGGCCAGCTGGAGAGAGGGCTGAGTAAGCAAATGCCTTGAATGTTTATGAAGCAGCTGTTGCAAGAACTGATGTGTTCTTCCAGTCTTGGCAACAGTCAAGAGCTAGATACATTATGTTTTTTCACCGCTTTTCTCAGTTCTCTAAACCTGTTTGAGTTTAGCCGTGGAGAAATGATACGAAGAAAATTTCATACGTCTGTCTTTTCACAACAGTTTGGGAACTTCTACAGAAATTAGGGAGGTAAGGAAAGCTGCCAAAATGATGACGGCTTTCTGGTGTTCCCTGCAAAGTCAGTAAAAACCTCAACACAAGCCTGGGGCCTGAGGGAATTCATGCCAGTAATTGCCATGTTGCAGCTTATTTTAAGACAGTGTGTTTTACAGTGAATGTTACAGGAGACAGCTACAGTGCACACTTAGTCAGTTTAAAAAGGCTACAGGCTAAGTAAAGGAAAGTACACATCTGTGCCTGAAAACCATAAATAAGATACCATAAATCCTGCTGGAGTGCATACCTGCAGAAACATCACAGTGTAGGGAAAAAGCTTTAAAAAGAAAAAAAATCTGGAAGATCTGGCGCTTCAGGGTTTTTTGATGTTTGTTTTAAAGTAGCCTTCTCCGGGAGAAAACTCGCTTCTTGTAAAGTGATGCTTATAACACTTGGTGTATCAGAACGGTTGCATAATTAACTGCAGTACTTAATAGACTATCTCATGGGATATTTAACTCCTCAAATTAACACTTGAGTCTGTGCTTGATTCCTCTCATGTTACGTGTTTTGAGCACTGTTTGTATTTCCTCCAGACTTCTGTGCAGCAGTTCAACAGGAAATCTCTCGTCTGCTCATTGACAGCATACTTAACTAGCCCACTACTTACAAACTCTCAAACTAGCAAGTGGTGGATATTCTTTGTATTCGTGTTTCTCAACTGGTTTGTCCCCTTACGTTTCTTGGAGACTCCCTCCGGTTAGCTGTCTTTTGCTGTGGCTTTTGCTACTTTGTACTGTCGGTGCTGTTTTTACAGGGCGCTTTGCTCTTCTCTTAGTCGATGGCATATGAAAATGTGCACATGGAAGCAGAAAGAGTAGCCATCCTCATTTCCTTCTGCCTTTGGGACTGTTCTAGTTTTCTAGCACAAGAGGAAACTTGCACATTGCTACTCCAAGCTGATGGTATCAAGTACTTTGCTCTTCATTGAAATGTTTCTGTTCTGTCATTAGCATTCAGGGACTGGAGGACATGGTGTACTAGATGAGGCTGAGCGCACTGGGTTTCTTCATCCTGGAGAAGGAAATGCTCAGAGGAGATCTTCTTGTCAATGACTACCTCATGGGAGGGTGTGGAGAAAGCAGAGCCAGGCTCAGTGGCACATAGTGGAAGGTCAAGAGGCAATTGGAACACCAGAAACATTTCTCAGATCTGAGGGTGATCAAATACTGAAGCAACCAGAGAGGTGGTGGAAGCCTCATCCTTGGGCCTGGCCTTGAGCAACCAGATGTAGGTCAGCCTTGTGTTGAGCAGACATTTGCACTGAAGGACTTCTGACCTGTGTGACTGAAAGCCACTGAATAGGTTCACAACAACCGCATCTTTTAAACAACTCCAAATACACAACTAACAAAAAGTATTCTTCAGTTAGTGGTGAGCGTGTTTTCAGTACATACTTTCTGTGCAGGAATGAATTTCGCATACTTTTTACTCGCTGGTTACTTCCACAAGAGAACGAAAGTTAGGACTTCAAAATGAGTACAGAATGCATTCTGTGGGAAACGAATCCCGAAGGGAAATTTAGATGTGAATTCTAAGATGTGCTTCTGGACAGTTTCTAGATGGAGCAGCTGTGAGAACACGAGGGCTCCTGGCTGGGTGTATGTGTCGGCAGAAAGATGCCCAGGGGAGATTAGGGGAAACTGTTGAGCGTGACTGGTGTGCTTCGTCACGGAGCACCTGGAAAACACAGATCCCAGATCCTCCCTTTGTGCTAATGAAAGCTGTACAAGGCAGGCTGCTAATCTGATCTCTCTGCTTTCTTGACAGCTTTCCATTCCCAGACGGAATTCTTAGGAAGGAGAGAAGAAATAAAGCTTTTCCCCAAAATGAACAAAAAATTGATTTCAAGTTTGTCTCGGCTTGTCGTTCTCCTACTGCAGCTATTCCTGCTATTTTTTACAGTGATTGCAGGTGAAGCTGGAAACTAGCTCTTATAAATGAATGTAAATCAACACAGAGCTTTGCACCTTGGGCATATTTATAAGGCATCACACCAAATCAGTAGGATTTTAATCTCACTTTGCACAAGCGAAGGCAGGAGAACTTCTCTGGCAGAGTGCTTTCAAAGCACAATATTTACAAAATAGAGGAAAATTGTCATAGAAGAGTTCATTAGAATTATTTTTTTCTTTTTTTATCCCCTGTCCTGTGGTTTGGGGATTTTTTTTACATTTATAGACACATTTTGAATTCCAAATAGCAAATGCTAGAGGATAACTACAGCTCAGTGTAATGAAAGAAGAACTTGCGTAAATATAACTCTTTGCAACTGAAAACACAGATATTTTGTGTTCTAATACCAAGGTGTTTTTTTTAAAAAAACATTCTAACAACTTTTTAAGTGGCAGCTTTGCAGAGGAGCGTGACAAATGCTATTGTGTCAGAACAGAGGCTGAGCAGTCAACTGCTTAAAATAAAGTACTGTAACTGTAGGTAAATAGAGGAATTAATAGATAGAGATGCAGTCTTCAGCTTAGCCAGGAATAAGCTCAGCATTGTGGTTTTACAGAATTTTTAATCGTGCATATGAATTTATTACTAAAAATTTAATTGCACAGATGCTTTCTTTTTTCCAGTCTGCTAACCGCAATCATCAAGGGCATTCATAGCTAAACGTTACGAAGGGTTTGCACAGACACCTTTGCCTACTGTCTCAAAAAAATATAGCCATCGTACGCTTGGGAGTGATTTGTTGCTTAAATGCATTAAAAGCTCAACTCAGAGAATCACAGAATGGGCTAGGTTGGAAGGGACCTTTGAGATCATCGAGTCCAACCGTTAAACTAACGCTGCCAAAACCACCACTAACCCCTGGCCCTCAGCACCACGTCTATATTTGGGGCTCCGAGTGTTGACTCCTAATGGAATGCTCCACATGAACAAATCTGTGGCCACTCAAGACTTCTCAGTCGTGTTGACTTCACACCGTAATGACTCTGTTTCTCTCCGTGGCCAAAAGCCCTGAATTCAGGCTATCCATCATGCTCCTGCAGTACTTCTTCACGCTCTGTCTCGCAGCTGAAGAGGAAAACTGGGACAGAGCATCTCGGCGGTGGGAAGAGGTGGCCGCTGCCTTCCTGGCAGATGGCACCAATACATACATTGTGTGCATCCATACGCACACACACACACACACGCTCCCCTGCTCAAACCATGATGGAAAACCTGTCTGGTGTTCAGAGAAGCCACTTGACTGTCCTTACAAGCCAAGACCTTCACAACTATCATGAAGCTGCACAGATCAACCATGCAAGACTTTATTGTAGCAGGCTGCTTGCTAATAATCCTTGGGAGGAAGCTGGGCTTTCATTTTTTTTCAGTGGTACCGGAGCCAGGACATGCCAGAGCAGATAATTCCAGCCCAGCAGCTCAGGTCGGCTTCACCGAGCTGCTAACCAGTGGCCGAGCTGCGCATCCTTCAGCGGTGGGACTGCACACATACAAAGGCAAAATGTGGAAGCTAAACTGTAAGTTTCAGTTTGCTGAACTCCACTCCATGTTTTAAACCGCATCGGCATTTGTAAAGCCACAGATCTGTGCTTTCCAGAGATCCAGTGCGGCCCACCGTTGGGAAATTTTCACAGATTTAATTTATATATTTGGTTTTGCTTTCTGATTCACAAGTGATTCTCAACAAACACAGGCAGCTTGAGTCATTTTAGAATGAGACCAGTGATACACCTTGGCTGATGTGACCCTAGTGAAAAAGAAGTTATTATATGATTATTTCCTAAGCCAGTGGGAACAGAATCCTTTTACAGCTTGAGACAGAAGATTTAAGAAGCCACTAATAAACCAGCATGGGAGTTATTTCAGGAGTAATTTGAACCCCTGCTGACGGAGACTTAATATTCTGGCTGAAAATCGGTTTTATAAGAAACCAAACACAGCAACGGAAGTGGGTGGTTTTCAGGCAAAACAGCAAGCTGCAAGTTTTCAGTGCCACAGCAAATGCTGCCTGGCGTGGCAAGCCCAGGAAGGTCTCTGCTGCAGACGGTGGGCTTCCTCTTGGTTGGGAAGGTGGCAATAGGAAACTCTGCCTGTACCTTTGCTCTTGCACGCTCCTAGGAGGGGAAGAAAGACAATGTTTGGGCTTTCTGCTTGAAGGAAAGGGTAATAAGTATTTTTAGCTAAATCCCTTCTGCACGCTGAGCTGACGACAGACATGCTTTTCATACATGAGGCTGCCTGAGCGAGGAGGGCACAGTGTGAGCCGCTTATGCCAGTGGGCTTGAGCACAAGCCGCAGATGTAAGCTTGCTGTTCAGCAGGAATTTAAACTGAGGAAGGATGTGCCACTTCCTCAGCACCACGAACATGGGCACGTGACGCTAATTCCCACTCAGACCTCCAGTTCTGCAGAAAAAAACCACTTTCTCGAAAGGCAGATTCTTCTTACAAGAGGTCCCTGAAGCTAAACTCAGAGGGAGTCCAAAAAGGCAAAGAGTCAAGGAAGATGAAGAATGACATTAGGAAGAAATTCTTTCCTGTGAGGGCAGTGAGACACTGGCCCGGGTTGCCCAGAGAAGCTGTAGCTGCCCCATCCCTGGAGGTGTTCAAGGCCAGGCTGGATGGGGCTTTGAGCAACCTGGTCTGGTGGGAGATGTCCCTGCCCATGGCAGGGGGGTGGAACTAGATGATCTTTATGGTCCCTTCCAACCCAAACCATTCTGTGATTCTATGAATGAGGTTTATTCCTCAGCAAACAGGTCATTAGGAGAGAATTAACCCCTCAAAGGATCTCTGTGTTTTCTAAGTTTAAAAAAGAACTTCCTAAAAGACCATGTTGATATTTATTTCTGATATTAAAGGGAGATTAACTCCAAAGTAAACATAAACCATGGCCAAACATGGCTGTCTTGTCCATGTATCTGGGGCATGGGCATGGGGCATGTCCATGTCTGGGGCATGGGGACGCATATTAGCAATGCCCATTGCTCCCAGCTGGATCAAGGATGGAGAAGGGCAGCACGTGTTAGATGAGTGAAAATACACAGGTCTACTGGGGCTGAGACCCAAGGAAAACAGATCAGTAGAAAGCAAAAGGTGAGAGTCTGCAAAGTTTCTCCTTTATGAGTCGGAAAGTTCTCATCTCACAGATACACCCCTGTTCCAGTGGCTCCTGTGCACTTGAGGTGAGGGTCCCATGAGCGCGGGTAGCAGGGCAGCAGCTCCTCTGTGATGGCTCCAGCACGACCCAAGCAGCAACCAGCTACATCGCCAAGCTGAAAGCCCGAGTCCCACGAGGAGGGGCAGGAGGTCAGCAGGAGATGGCTCACAGTTAGCGCTGGAACAAGGGTCAGGTAGCCACGGGGAGAGGTGCTGTTCCTGGCCCCGTGATTGCAACACTGTAGGTGAAGATAAGGAAGGCAGGTTTGGGGCACATCAAGATGGGATTTTGCTGCATCCAAATTTTGCCAATGGGCCTTTCATGCATTTCGCGGCTGAAAAGGGGCAGATTTTTTCCTAAAATAGTTAAAACCAATAGACATGTCACCACCCAGCTGTTTGCAGACTCGGAGTTCAAGGGCAGCAGCTTGATTTGACAGGAGCTTCCAGCGTGGGCTTGTTATCAGTGACAGGAGGAAAAAACCAGATTTGGCAAATAGATCCTGCCTTCATGCTGCGCGGACATCAGGCATGACAACATCTGACTTCAGAGAACACTGGGTACATTAAGCATCACTCTGGTGCTGCTCTGGCTAGGTAGTCGCATCCAGGATTTTGGGGTAACTATCTCATTCAGAATTGTTATCCCTTAACAGGAGGTCCCTTCCTAATTCTCTCTTTGTGTTGCTCTCCCCGGACCATCACTGGACGGCAACCATGATGCATCTTAAGCCTGCAAATGACACTGCTAGCGTTGAGGTGGTTTTACCCAGGTGGAGAAGCAATTGCAGCATCCTGGGGTGGTTGTCTTGCTGACGGAGACAGAAAGGGAGCAAAGAGTGGGAAGCACAACTCCAAGGGCTGTGGGTCTTTGTGCAGGTTGTTCCTAAGCCCGAAAACCTTAGAGAAAGGGAGACTTTGGAGAGGCTTCATGCTCTGTGCTGGTCTGGCATGTCCCCTTCCCTCTCCACATAGTTATTATTAGACTTGTGGAGCAAGAAGCTTTGGAGAGGCTTTCTTCACCTTGGGCTGTCAAGTGAGCACACCAGGATTGTCCTACATATCTTCTCCTTTGGAAGAGGGCAGTGCATGTATCTCCGGTGGGACTTGACTTTAAGAATAATCTGCTGATGCTGGCATTTATCCCAGGATACTGTCAAGTATTTTTTACATGGATCCTTGAGCTGAGCGGTAAGCAACGCTTCTGGCTCTGCTTAGAGGGTCGGGCAGCAGCAGAGACAGTTTTCTGCACCCACGGCTGCCGCTGCATCGATGCTTTTTGGCATTAGTGGTTTTCAATGCCAAGGCAGCCTTAAATCATAAATAAATAAATAAATAATAAAAAAATTTTACAACGCAAGTTTTTTTGAAGCCTCCAGATGGAGCTAGTAGAGAGTGAGTAACACTGGGAGGATTTTTTTCCCCTCAGCCTGCAAACCTGGAGAATGTAAATACTTGACCAAGAGGAAACAGACAAATCTTCTTCCAGTTCTGCAGTGACAGGGCTGGGGGCCCAGGAAACACTTGGACAGGAGAGGGAAGGTATCAGCTACCCCTCGTCCCCACCAGGGTGGATGCCTGCCTCCATCCAACAGAGGACACGTCTACACAAAAGGTAGCTTCTCCTTGGCAAGGAGAATAAACTCCAGACACACGCTGTGTTAAACACTTGGTGCTACCCCTGCTGGTGACCTTCTCTTCCATTCCCAGGCAGGAACAACACTTGAGGTCAAGCTATAAATTCAGGAAGTGTGTTCTGCTGCTGGCTCTGTAGGAGACATCCTGGCCAACAGCAGCCAGATAACCCGCCTTTGCCCCTCAGCTTCTTTTAGCTGAGGTTTGTAAAATGAGGCTGGAGGATGCTGTTAAGGGCATGGTCAGAGTTTCCTTCCAAGCACTTTGGGGAAGACAGGGTGGCCATACATCAGGTGACAGTGGCATGAGAGGCAAGCAGAGCAGGGAAGCTCAGCCACCTCTTAACCAACAAGCAAACCACAAAGCAAGTCATCCTGACCTGTTAACTTCTCCTCTCCTAACTGGAGAAGTTAAATACAGGTGAGGGTGGCTATGCTACTTTTGTGGGCTTTTAAGGCAAAAACTGAAAGACTAGCAATGTTCCTCGTTGTGAAATACCATATTGCAAGAACCCCAAATGCTGTGTGATAACATCGCTTTAGTGTGGACTGGTGGTGGTGCCAGTGTTAATGCCTGCAGAGCAGAGCACCCTGCTTCATGATAAACATCTGCCCACCCTGGGAAACAGTGAAAGCTTCCCTTGAAGCTCTGCCTTTCTGTGGCCAAGCAGAGGAGACGAGCCACGTGGAGACCAGCCAGAAGCCACCTCTGCAGGCTTGGGGCTTGTTGACAACACTGAATGGAAATACCTGGAGGACTGGGGGAGCTGGCTGGAGGGTTACCAGCCATTCCCATTTCTCTCTGCAAAGCCACAGGAGATGAGGTTGGCTTTTTTTGGCAAGTGCTGGGCGATACATCTGCCTGTTGCACAAATAGAGAAATAATACAGGCTCCACGGAAGCCATACTCCTGTCTACATGCATCACTGCAAAACTGGACATGGGATAAATTAAGTTTCTCTTTGGTGCTCAGTCTGATAACAATAAAATTTGAGGAACTGTTTGGACTCAGCTGCTACAAAGCCATTTCACCATCTGGCCCGCACTCCTCAACTGCAGCCCTGACAGCACCTCTCCAGTGTGGTCCCAGCCTCCCTGGGGGGCTGGACTGGTGCTAGTGGGACTCGCCTGCCCTGGCTGGCAGGAGCAGGCAGCAGCCAAGCACTGCTGTTCAAGGGCATGGTGGAGCACCTGAAAGTTTTGGGATTTCTAAGTCAGCCACTTATAATTTCCCTAGGAAGGCTTCTGTCGCATATGCATTCTGTACTTATTCTGATTTAAATCCTGTATCCAGTGTCCATGCAGAATGCATCTGAAATTCATGTACCTCCTACCCCAAATCCATGTGAACACCTAAAGATTAGGATCTTATTCTGCCAGATCATCACAAGTTTCCTGAAGGGGAGAGAGCTCTGTAGCAATATTTCTGAATTTTTGCATGAGCGTTCTATTACAAAAATACAATAAGGCTTTGTCATCTTGCTTGTCAGCAGCCAATTGTTCACTCAAATGTGTAATCATAGTATGTTCGTTTCTATTTCTGTTTCTCCATCTCTGCCCAGCACAGCATATGTGGGTACCTGCCCAGCACTCCTGTGGTTGTGTGCTGCTATGCCTTGAAGAGGATGTTGTCATAGAATCACAGAATGGTTAGAGTTGGAAGGGACCTTAAAAATCATCTAGTTGCAACCTCCCCTGCCATGGGCAGGGACACCTCCCACCAGACCAGGCTGCTCAAAGCCCCATCCAGCCTGGCCTTGAACACCTCCAGGGATGGGGCAGCCACAGCTTCTCTGGGCAACCTGGGCCAGTGTCTCACTGCCCTCACAGGAAAGAATTGCTTCCTGATACGTAGTCTAAATCTAGCCTCTGTCCGCCTCTGCTGCCTTTCCATGTGCAACGAGAAGTTTACAAAATGCCATCCCTTCCTCCCTTCTTTATATCCTCCTTTCCCACGGTGGAGCAAGGGAAGGGAACCTATTTCACCTTCTCCCAGGAACACATGCCTTTCACTTAAGCCGAATCAGCGAATTGCTCCAGCTTTTGCCTGGCAGCAGGACTTAGGCAAGCCTAAAAACCATGAGGACACCGATGCTTAAAGGACTCCAAGGTTTTGATAGCTGATCCATGAGTAAATGGCCCGTATTGCACATGTACATGTACCAGCATCACACTGGGCAGAGACGGTGAGGGTTAAATGGAGGTAGGAGGTACAAGAAACCAGAACACTGGAGGTACAGAAACCGGGCAGGGCTGGATGATATCTGAGGGTGTTTCACTGCTCCTGCCCTTGCCCTGGCAATCTGCCTGCACAGACCTGGGGAAGGTAACCGAGGTCCTTGGCAAAGCCCTGCCATGACTGGTTCCATCTGACAGAGCAGAGCACACCCTAATAATATATAAAAATATAAAATATAAAAAATTATAAAAGTATAATATACTAAAAATATAAAACAAGTTGCTAATAAAATATTTAAAACGAAAATGCTCTTCCTAGCCTGCTTAATGTGTTTGTTACAAGCCTGAGACGGGCCAGATGTCCCAGTGGGGTGATGCTCAGCAGCTGTGTCTTGCCATTGTTGGGCTCTTGCAGCCATGGCTAATGCCTAGGCCAGACTGGTGGACTAAGCTTTGCCGTCCCAGGATCCTATCCCCCGCTTCTTTTCATCTGTTTTCTGCTTCTGTTGGAGCTTCCCACTCCTGTTGCCCACTTGGCCAATTAAGGCAGGTTTGCACTAAAAAGTGGCCGACCTGCAAATGGAGCTGGCGGCCCTTGGAGGAGGTGTGGGGCAGACAGCGAAAGCCTCCAGGGCTGCCCAGGCTCAGCCATGAGCACTCGGAGAGCATTGGGTCTACAGCGATTGCTGAATAATAATTAATTACTTGCTCTTTTTTTCCTCCCACTCCGGCTCCTTGGGCTGCCTACCGGCACGCTGACAAGATCGTGTCAGCACATGAGCAGACACGTACGTATGTGTGTGTGTGTATGTATCTGTGTATTGGATGGATTTTGGCAGCATCCAAGCAAGATTGTTATCATGAGTCCTGTTTGATGGAGCCGGTTCGTGGTTGTCTGAATGAACGCTAGACCTCCTTCTGCTGAGAAGTCCTCTTTGATTTCAGCCCCTTGGGAATGCAGCACGCCAGGATGGCTTTTTGAAGGCATTCTTCTTCTTCTCCCTCCCCAGCCTCCCATCCCTTTGCTCCCAATCAGATTCCCAAGGTCTCACTCTGAGAACTTTGGTTTCTTCGCAGGGCGCCGTCTGTCTGTTTGTCTTTCAGTCGTCCCACACTCGCTGCTGGCTTTGTTTCTATATTACTTACCACATGCGTGGGTCTGGCACTCGGGTCTGCTGCATTACGCACCAGTGGAGTTATTTGACTCAACAAAGACCAAGCTTTCCCCCCAGATCCTTGCTGGCATCCTGGGACTCACTTGGGTGTTGTCACTCCTTGCTCCCTGCTTTTGGGCCATTCTGGGGGCTTTGGCACTTGAATGGGGTGTCACTTTGGCCGACGTGCCGTTCCATATTTCTTCCACTTTCTTATCAGACTCTGTTAGGCACACAGGTCTCCACAGAAGAAATCCTTGTTTTTTTCCAAATAAATCACTCGGTTTAATTAAAAAAAAAAAAAAGGTAAATCTTTGAGGAAGAAACAGCAAGAACAACAAGAACTTGAAGTCGTGCAGAGAAAGGGTAAGCAGCCTCCCCTGCAAAGGCTGAGTTTACACATACGTCACCTGGCTGGGCCACCTCCTTGACTTGTGTTGATGCTCTTGATGTGTACAACAGATCAGCTGCGGATGTGTGGGTGGACTACTCTGGTCCCCATCATCAGCAGGTTAGTTTATGAGCATGATGGTTCCTTAATGCCTTTGACAATCGCAGACTGCACCTCTAGTTGACTCAGGCCAAGGTCCATCAAACACCTGGGACCTGCCTTGGACCCATCTCTCCTCTCTGAAGCCAGGAAGGAGCCTCACACTGCACCTAACTTGATCATGCAATGTTGTGCCCATGAGAAAAATGCCTGTGGAAGTTTTGTGCAGGGAGGAGAGACATCTCATAAAAACAACGTGTGGTCCGAGACAATTAGTCTCTCTCGTGCTAAAGAAAGCAGCAAGAAGAGTTTGGACAGATGGGCTTCCACTAGGAGGCCAGCATGACAAATGCACCAGAAATTAATAGCATGTCACCTCTCTCCGGTATAAAAAATAAATAGGTTTTCTTTCCTGTAAGTCATCCCAACCTTTTCTTCATGCTCAGCATGACAAGAGTGAGTCTTTCACAGGTCTTCATCCCGATTGTATCATACCCCTACCCACTGCTGGCCAGCAATGAACACTTGTGCCATTGCTATCTGGGATTTTACAGAGGCAGGATGTTACTGCAGAACAGGGCTCCTGTTGCTGCTACCATCTCAGGAAAGCAAGAGTCCACTGTCAGGAGCAGGACCTCTCTGTGTCAGAGGCCAGCCTTTATCACAAATGCATGGCAGGCACAGCTCCAGGAGAGAAAAAATGTCTCTAGACATGCACAGGCATTGCTGATGCCGGAGGGATGAGTGCCTCCTGTAAACCCTTGAAGAAAGGGAATGTGTTCTGCAGGAAGAATACTGAGGGCTGTTCTTCCAGAAGGACAAAATGAGGGCTGGGATAGCTTCGAGGTGGGCAGGAGTTCTAAACCCATGCAACAAGGGGAACGGAAAGCAAAAATAACATTTCTCCCTCCAGGTGTTGGAGTAATTAACTTCTTTTTCAAATTTCTATCAGTGAAGAGCCCATGTCCTTGTCTGCTTTTGATCCTCTCTGGCCTAATTGCTCATTTCTCAAAGATGCATGTTTTAAAACCTCAGGAATTTGAAAATAACGGGTTCATGGCCTTATTATCCAGCACTGGGCCCATATGCCATGTAGCCATAGAATCACCCATGTTGGAAGGGACCTCTGGAGGTCCCTTATCTAACACCTGCTTCAGAGCAAGGATGACAGCAAGATCAGACCAGGTTGCTCAGGGCTTTATACCGTCAGGTCTTGAAACCAATGATGGACACTGGACACGCTTTCTGGGCAACCTGCTCTGGGGCTTACTTAACCTCTTTGTGATACTTTTCCTCTAACAACTAGTGAGAAACTCCCCTCTTACCATTCACGACTGTAATCTCTCATCTGCTGTGCACCAGTGTGAAGAGCCTTTTTAGCATCCTCCTCGTAGGTGTTGGAAGACCCCATTTAGGTTCCCCTCTTCTTCTTCTCCAAGCTGAACAAGCCTCGGTCCCTCAGCCTCTCCTCACACACCCTCTTGGTGGTCTCCTCTGAGATCTCTTCAATTTATCAACATCACTGTTGTACTGAGGGCCCCAAAACTGGATGCAGTATCCAGATGTGGGCTAACGAGCACCAAGTAAAGGGAAACCATTAAGGAAGCCCTCAATCTACTGGCTGTTTGTTTGATCTAAAAGTAATGAATACTTAGGGAGACCACATCTCTCATGCAGCATTTTGGGTTTTGTCTGAAATGGGCACTAGCTGCTAAAAAATCGTTAGGATAAGAGTGGGTATTTGATGGAAATTATAGATTAGACTTGTCCCCTTTAGATCCCACCTCCAATTTTGACTTCACGTTTCACGTCCCAGCTGGCACGCTGACAATTAAAATATTTTGCACGGATCGTAGCCCAATGAAGAGGTGCTGTTTCTCTGAAGCCAGACACCAGCACCCAAACCAAAGGTGCCATTCGAACCACGAGGTGTCCCCACAGGGCAGCTGCACGGGCTTGGGGAGGGCTTGCAGGGAAGCCACAGGAGAAGACACAACCCTGCGGTGCTGAGCATGAAGATCTGCCTCTTGACATTTCATACTTCTTTTTCTTTTTTCTTTGTGTTGTTTTGGTTTGTTTTTAAATGGTGGATGTTTACTTTTTAGCTTATGGTAGAAACAGTGCCCCCCTTTCATTTGGAGAGAAAAAGACCCAATTTTTCCCAGTCTCCCTTGGATCCCTAACTGGAGCAGGTGCAATGTAGGTGCAGGAGAAAACAGAAGTGCCATTTACCTTGTCCTCCCCTATTCCCACTGCCCTGTTGTCTCAGGGTGCCTGCCAGGTGGAGGCAGAGAGGGGATCTAGAGAAATTATGCTTCTTGGCTAAACAGTAGCTTCACAGAAAGTGATCATTTTGGTGCAGCAAAGTCTCCATCCTAGTTCCCGGTCTTTTGATCCAGAGAGTAAAAGGTTGGCGTAAGTCTATTTAACTCCTCAGGGAGATTACAGGAAACGGGTCTTGAGGGTGTCAGCTCCTGCTGCTGTATGATTAGTTCTACAAGGTGAGATTAGAAGTTCACTTTGTGTCCCAAAGTATGCGGAAGTCAGGGCATTTTCCTGAGCAGTTCAAATCCTCTCAGGCAAGAAGCAGAAGCAATAGCTCTTTGCAAAGCTCTAAGCTACTTGATGGACACATCAGAAAGCATCACCGTGATGTGAAACTGGCCTTTCCTTTCTTTTCCATGTCACCTGAGCACAGAAACAAAATGCTTCATTTTGGTTCACAGAGAAACTTTTGATGATATAAGAAAACTCCAGAGATTTCATTTCTTTTGGTGAGTGGGGGGAAAAATAAGGTGGCTCAGAGTTTCTACACTTACATTTCTACACTTCTACACTTCACTATCAGGACTCCCACCCTTACTGCTATTAATTGAATGAGGCTGTTATTCTAAAACGTAATACAGGATTTGGCTGATATTGATCTCTTCACAGTGCTCTTCAGCACTGATTGTTTTCCTTTCCAGTCTACAGAAGACAACAGAAGGAAAGTCCTGGCCAAAAGATACCTGCTGAAAGGTCTCTCCAAACCTACAAGCTAGCCGCTTTGAGACATGGCTCAGAGTAACCTGCACTGAAAGTCCTTGATCTTTCAACCAGGTTTTTTTAACCTGGATGATGGCCTTGGTCATGCGATGAGTAGGGAGTAACCTCTTATCTTGGATTTTGCCTGGGGAGTAACCTCTTATCTTGGATTTTGGCATGGAAATCGCTGACGGTGTGTTCAGTGAATGTAGGGAGCTGGATAGTGTACGCAGGGTCACTGTTTTCCCATATTGGCCGTAGGGAGCATAGAGGTACCCCATGGCGGAAGGGCTACTGCAACTCCTCTTCCAAATTCCAGGCTGTCTTGTTACAAGCCACCAATGACACCGACAAAACTCTGGGAGCTGACGTTTGTCCCTCTTGGGGCACCCAAGCAACGTGCCTCATTGACATGTTCGTCAACACAGATAATCTTGGAAAAACTGTTTGAATTCCGTGGGGAAAAAAAAAAAAGTCAGAAATACTGCTGACGAAGTTTACCTTACTATGTATCTTTATCAAAAATACTGGTCATAAAATACCCAAATACTTCACCATGGAGAGAAGGGCTGTCACATTCTGCACCCTCATTGCAAACACCATAGCCTTCCCTTATGTCATGAGCCAGCTGGTTCCTGCTGGAAAGGAGATGATAAGGAGATGATAAGGCCCACACCTACCCAGGGGTATAATTTCTCTTGGCAATAAGAGTGATACCTGAGCAAATAAATGGGCCTCTGACTCATGGTGCTTCTACGTGATGCTCCATTGCCCGTGACGTGGGCAGCACTGCGGGGCTGCAGAGGCAGGAGGGAAATGCCAGGGAAGTGACTGCAAAAGAGTCACCCATCCACGTGTATCCTCAGGCACACAGATTAACAAATAGAAGAGCAGTAAAAGAAGTAATAAATGATTACCCAATGTTTACCTCGGCTTTTCTTTTTTTTTTTTTTTAATTTCTCTGGAAATGTAAACATTTGGGGTATCATAGCCCAATGGGGCTCCTGGATATTTTTTTAAGAAAGTTGAACTGAAAAAGGTCAAGAAACGCAGTTTGAGTGACCTCAAACAGAAAATCAAAACTACAGAGATGCAAGCTGATCAAAGCTGTCTTGTGGTTTACCAACCACTTTTGCTATTGATTTTGACTGGGGTTTGGTTATGGACTTTGATAAAAGCAGGGCCAGGCACAAAATCAATGCTGCTTCTCACTCTTATTTTCAGTCCATTATGTGCTATTGTTAGCACACAATATTTTTCAGTGAATCATAGAACCACAGGATGGTTAGAGTTGGAAGGGACCTTGAAGACCATCTAGTTCCACCCCTCTGCCATGGGCAGGGACACCTCCCACCACACCAGGCTGCTCAAAGCCCCATCCAGCCTGGCCTTGAACACCTCCAGGGATGGGGCAGCCACAGCTTCTCTGGGCAACCTGGGCCAGTGTCTCACCACCCTCACAGTCAAGAATTTCTTCCTAATATCTAATCTAAATCTACAAGTTTTTGTCTTCCCCTGGTTATTTCATGAGATTCATCTTAAGATACCTTTTGCCTGCCCAGTCGGTAGACACTGTACTGTCCAGTCAACTTACATGTAATGAGAACCCTCATTTTCAGTTTTAGCATCCTTCCTTTTCTTTTTGCATTGTGTGCCATCATCTTCCATTTACTTCACACAAAAGATATGTTTTTTTTTTTCTTTTTAGAATGGGTTGAGAATAATCTTTTTTGTGTGTGCTTAATACAAGAAGGAGCTTTCCTGCTTGTTTTTTTTCTCTCAACAGAAGGTGTGTTTTTGATTCTAGCACAGGTTAACCTACTTTTTCAAAGCAAAGTGAAGGAAGCTAGTCAGGAACGGTGATTAACGGTATGAATTTCAAGAGACAGGAGAAAATGAGCAGATGAGTCAAAGGAACCAGTAGCCTGAAGCTCACAAAACCAGTGGCTGAGCCCCAAAGAGAGGGGACACAAAAAAGAAGCGTGTGACACTGGTTGAAATACAACCTGGCCAGGTGGACGAGGAGGTCACCTCAACCTAGGAGGAGCTGATTAAGTGGAAACCAGAGGATCGGGAAGAGAGCCAGGCTGGTCTGAGGGATAATCACAAAAGCTACCGAGTCTGGAAGAAGGGGAATACAGGCAGAAACAGAGAGAATTTAGGGCAAGGGAGAAGGAAGGATGGATTAGCCCTGCGGTAAGGAGAAAGCAGGCGAGGAGACGGGACAGAAGGTGCCAGTGGGAGGTGGAAGTAGAACGGAGAAGAGGTCAGCGTGTGGAGGTGTTGTGTGGATGGTATCCATCTTTCAACCCGACCCGCTGCTCGGGCAGGCATCAGACAAGCAGCATCACGGCTGGCGCGTCTTTGAAGGAAGCCGGCGGGCCACCAAGGTCCAGCCAAAGCCGTGAGGAGACAGCTGCGAGAGCACGTGGCAGGAGAAGTGCCTGTGCCACACCGCGCCTCTGCTGCGTTTTCTTTGGCATTGGCGAGGCGAATGAGATTAACTGGGCAGAAAGCAGAGCACAGATGGCAGCCAGCGAGGCCGGGGAGGTGTGGGGGTGGGGTGGGTTATCTTGCCCCGCTGGAGTCACGGCATGGGAGCAGGGACAGAGGGGAAAAATGTCAGGCAACTCTGACTCTCACTGCCATGAGGAAGTCTGGGCAAACGCCAGCAATTGAGGTTGCAGGAAAGGCTTAGGAGGAAATCATGCAGGTCAAAAATCAAGACTGAGGCAGCGACAGCAGGAAAGCCTGTGCTTGGAAATGATCCTGGGTGCAGAGCTGGGTCAGGGCCGATGAAATGTTCCCACAAAGATGTGAAAGAGGACGTTCCTCTCATCACCGCTGAGCCAGCCCTTTCAGTTCAGTCAGGAGCACATGGGGTCTGTAGGGTCCCTCTGCGCCAGAGCAGGCCCTTATCCCCGTCCCCACCCGGCAGGATCCCTCTCTGGACCTAGCAGGGATCCAGCACAGCTCAAGGTGAAGGTCTGGAGGGGCAGAGGACACTCACTTCTTCCCTTTCTGGGCATAGTTTCAACAGTCAGCCGTCCGTGTCTAATGGCTGATTTCATCCGGGGGTGCAGCGGCACCGAAGGCGAGCAGCAGCGAGCCGGCTCCTTCTCCGAGGAGTGAATGCGTGGCGCATCCTACAGCAACCCTTGGAGCGGTGGCTTGCTTGGAAATCCAGCCGAAACCCCAACTTCAGCAAAAAAACCACCCTAGTGCACGGAGAGGCAAGAGTCCAAGTTGTAGAAAATAGCATCAGGCCGACCGTGCTGCTCCCACGCGATTTTCTACCGGTGTTTTTCTAAGCCAGCTCGTGTCTTTGAAAACCTGAGGAACACGGAGCAATCAGGACATGCCTCACCTTTTCTCCTGACTCATATCCTGCTGTGCGAGTGGGTACACAAGAGCAAAAAGGTTGGGATATTTTTCAGGCCACCGTCATTTAAACAGCTTCATCTGAGCCCGTGAGCTAACCTGCCAGAAGTCTCGAAAGCAGGCAGCTCCCAGGGTACCACGTTTCCTGAAAACACGGGCTCATTATATCAAACGGAGGGAGTGCTTTGGTACTTAGACTTACAGGCTTTTCTTCCATTTATGCCGCTTTGATGGAATCAATATTATAAAGATAAATTGTTTGGCCAAGCTAGTGTTTCCCTCCCAGCCTCCCCAGGGTGAGCACATTTGTGTTAGCTTTTGTATATGAGCATGGATTTTTAAGAGATTTATTACATTTATTGAAGGGGGGGGGGAGCAAATCGTTAATCCACACCGTACCCGCCTCTGTGCCACAGAAGATAAAGATGGGGCTGGGAAGTGAATTTGCAAAATCCTATTCTGTTTCTTCTCTCTCAATAACTATTTTAACGTCCTCCCTGCATAGCTGTATAATTGCCACTAAGTTTGAGCTCTTGAAGGGGTCATCAATTTTCAACAGTGCAGAGAAATATAAAGATAGAAAGGCCTTAGCTATGATTGCATCCAGCATCTATCAGTGTTGAGTATTGTCAGTATATTGTCCCTTTCCAAGTGCTTCTTTCTTCTCTGTTTTTTATGATTTGATCCCAAATTCGCTTCATTGAAGAAGTGACTGTTTCACAGGTGATCCAAGTTTTTCTTTGCCATACATAGAACTGCAAGTGATGCTTTGGTGAAGCACAATAAAAGTGCTGTAAGGGAAATCACGCCAACCGGGGAAAAAGGAGAGGTTTGTGTCTATCTCCCTGGATAGTTTCATTCAAAGGCATGTAACAACTGTTCCCAAGCAGTCGTAGACCAGAGAGAAAAGAACTGTAATTAAAAAAAGCATAGAAATAAATTTCAAATAGTTAAATCAGAGCTGGAAGGATAGATGAGGTGTTGTTGTGTTACTTATGTAGCTATTCACCTTACCCAAAACGGGAGTACAGCGTCAACTGAACTGAAGGCTTTATTCACTACCAGTACCCTGCTTAAAAACCAAGCTCCCACGTCATCCAGCTTACCATAACCACAGCATGCCTGTGAGAAAGAGCTCGCATTGGCTCTAGAACAAAGTGGCAGCACTGCAATAAACGTTAATATTTAATCACCTGGATTTTGTGAGCCCTCCGGCGCAGGCAATGGCAGAAGCTGGAGCCAGGGAGCAGTTCCTCCATTCACAGTGTGCACACGCTGCCCTGCTGATACCAAGGACGAAACATTAAACTTAGATAAGTCCCTTTGATAAGATGAACCGCATCAACCCCGGAGCTGTTGTCTCAAAAAAAAGCATTTAAAATAGCGGGTTCTGATTTTTCTGCAACAGCCCCACTTGATATCGAGCTGGGCTTGAAGACAAACCAGGGGTTTTCCTGGCTATGAAGGGGAGAAAACCTACTCACCGTAACCACCTAATGTATTTCTAAAGCAATATTTCAGCATTTTTTATTTATTTCATCTGGCCTTTCACTCTGCAGGGCTGCCGGGCGATGGGCAGACATGGTCATCCACGGCCATCTGGGAAAGGCAGATCATCCGGGGCTGAGCCGGTCTCAGTTTCCAGCCCTGGCGTCCGCCCAGCCCTCGTCAGCTCTCACCTTCAGAGGAGAAGTGCCACTGAGTCACGGGTCTCGTCTGGCGGCACCCCGGCCAAAAATACTGGGCCTGACTTTTGAGAATTTAGAGAAGGAGGGGACGACAGGTGGAAGATGTATTGTTAGAAAGGAGAGGGTATTTTTATAGCTTGTTCCTTTTCCAAGGAAGCTGTTGAACCAGGTGGGATACATGATGGGATAAAAAAGGGGAGATATGAGACACTTGGACAACTACAAGCTCATGAGGTCTGGTTCACAGCAGCTATCACATCCCTATCAGGGGGCTGCCAAAGTCAGAGCAAGATTTGGGGAAAAGGCATGTCTGGAGAAAAGCGGCAATGAAGCCTGTGTTTTAAGCTTACTGTCCAGGGACAAGCCACTCCACGGCGTGGGACACAAGTAGTTGCATCCTGAGTTATTGCTTTTAAGGGGTTTAGGCCGTTTTGTCAGCTCCTGTTGAGCAAACAGCTGCTGGGGTTTGTTACAGGGCTTTTTCAAGAAGATGGTGAAAGTCAGAAACCGATCTGACTGTCTCATTTTCCCCCTGCAAAGCTCCTGTCTTTTCTGCCTCGCCTCTACCAGCACGTGAGCATCTTCCAGGATCTCGGTGTATAACCTGACGCATGGCCACGGCTGCTCCCCCTTGTCCCTTTTGCTCCATTGAGAGAGTAACGTCAGAAAATGATTTCTCTTCCAGCGTTAGCTCTGGAAGCCCTGTGAGGGCAGTTTTGCGTGCCTGTCTCGCCCGGGAGCCGCTGATTAGCAGGTGTTGCATTAGAGCTGCTTACGTGGGCTCAGCCGCACTCGCTCAGCCCTATTTTTAGCTGGGGCTGAGTTCACCAGCCGGGCTCTGGCGCCCTGCGAAGTGATGGACATCAACCCCCGAGGTTTCTTACAAATCCTTGTGGTCCCCCCAAAGTCACTGAACAGCATAAGCCCAAGCAAAGGCAGCCTTCGGACCTCAAACTATTGCCCTTGGCTCTCCCACAAAACCACTGTGCTTTACATTCTGTGGTACCAGGAGATCTTTGGGTTTGCTCCCTGGTGGGTGGAAGGGCTCTGCCTCTGCTCTGGTGAGACCCCCACGTGCAGCGCTGCCTCCAGCTCTGTGGCCACCAACATCAGAAGGACGTGGACCTGTTGGAGCAGGTCCAGAGGAGGCCACGAAGATGCTCAGAGGGCTGGAGCACCTCTGCTGTGAGGACAGGCTGAGAGAGTTGGGGTTGTTCAGCCTGGAGAAGAGAAGGCTCCGGGGAGACCTTATAGACCCCTCCAGTACCTAAAGGGCCTACAGGAAAGCTGGGGAGGGACTCTTGATGGGATGAGGGGTAATGGTTTTAAACTGAAAGAGGGGAGATTTAGATTAGATATGAGGAAGAAATTGTTTACTGTGAGGGCGGTGAGACACTGGCCCAGATTGCCCAGGGAAGCTGTGGCTGCCCCATCCCTGGAGGTGTTCAAGGCCAGGCTGGATGGGGCTTTGAGCAGCCTGGTCTGGTGGGAGGTGTCCCTGCCCATGGCAGGGGGTTTGAAAGTAGATGATCTTCAAGGTCCCTTCCAACTAGCCATTCTATGATTCTGTGAACCCATCTGAGAGTCCTGCACACAGCCCATCTCTCCTCATGCCTGCACAATGGAGAGGTGGTTGGAGGCGATCACTAGCCCAATGTGAGCTAAGCAGAATGGGTGCAAGCAAGGGCAGGTTCAGAGCTGGCAGCATCCATTAGGATGTTACATGCGCATCTGCCTGGGGCATATCTTATTTTGGGAGAGGTGGCAGGGCTTGCAGCCGCATCTCCTGGGAGCCGAGTAAAAGTCACACCAACAAACAAGGATCTATTTTAATCACAGCCCTGACAACTGTCCCTCCTCTCCAGGGGTTTGAAATGTCACCTTAAAGACAGGGGGCTTGGTACATGCTGTACAGTTTAATGTAAAAGGTCACGTGGAGCCTTCGGGATAGCAGTTTGCTGAGTTATATTAGGAAAATTAAACACGAGTCACTCTCCAGCTGGGTTTTGCATCACTGCATTTATCATATCAAAACCTTTTTTCACGTGATGGTAGTGGAAGGCCAAATTCTGTCTTTGCATAGCCAAACACACATGCTGTTGTTGAACCCAGGACACCACAGATGGTTTCACTTACCTCTGCAGGAATTGCTGCTCTTTAGGAGCAGGGCACAGTTCTTTAAAGCAAGCTGGGGCGGATTTTGGTTAGTGTCCCTTGCACTTTTTTGTGGGTGCTTGTAAATCTGGACGTGCTTAGCCCCCTAATTTCCCAGGGAAATGGAGAATCTCTCAGCAGGTCTCATTATAGTCTGGATTTACAAACCAGTCTTGGAAAAAGTATTGCATTTAACAAGAAAAAATCCTGGTAGAATTACAGGTAGGGAGCGTACAATTCAGAGGGGCAATGAAGAGTTTTGTAACTCCAGCATTTTAAAAATTAAATTCCTCTTGGTGTTCAGCTTTTTCCCTTGCCTTATGCCATTTAACACTTAGACGGCAAATGCTTATGAACAGAATTAATTATAAAGGATTAACTTTTACAGCAGGACACAGGTTCAGTCCTAGTAGTTGCTCATATAGAGAAAGTTGCTTGCAAACCCTCATTTGAAGGATTAGGAAATGAGTTGTCCCTAACTGTAGAGCACTGCCTATCTAATTTCCATTTCTCAAGCAAAACTTGACAACTGCTAAATATCAAAAGAATAATATATGGTAAGAATTAATGACATACATTTAGCATCCACTCCAAATAAAGCATTTGGGGAACAGACAACTGGATAAAAAAAGGAGGACAGGGACCACATATAATAATAGTGCTTCTTAAGAACTGATGACAATAGACACTCTGTCTCCTGTGCTAGGAAAATGTACTAGTGTTTTATTGCTGTGTTTATTATTTAACCACAGGAGAACTCACAGACACTGAAAATATTCCACTGAAGGCCTGAAGCATGCTGCCGGGTCTAACAAGGATATATTTCAAGGGGGAAAAAAAAGCAGGGAGTTGGCTTCTCCTCTCCATCTGAAAGGGGTACAAGAAGACCAACGCCACTGGAGCCAGCGGGACCGGGATGAGGAACGACTCAATGACCCTCCCCTGCTTCCCTCGGCAGCGGTGAGCGATGAAAAGCACACTCAGCACGCAGTGCCGTCAATGCAGGGATTGTAACGCCACTTTCCCTCCCTTCCCGAGGTCCCTCTGCAGCCCTCCCGTCACACAGCTGCCTTTTCAATAGCCCCTGCTATTTTCGGTGCCTTTTAACCATCTCGCCAGCTCGGCCTCAGAACGCCATGGGGGACACGGCCAAGGTCTGCTCCAGGAGGGCAAAATGGGAGCACTGGATTGACCCGGAAGACGTGGAGGGCCATGCGTGAGGAATTACAAGCCATTACTTTATCGCATGCTTGATAAAAAGGTACAGAGAAGTTCAGCTAGCCAGAGCTCCCCCCAGAACACGTACGGGAAGAATTTAATGGGAGCGACGCACTGCCAAATTCCTCCCCAGCCAGCATCCCTCCTGCCTAGCCCTGTTTTTCTAAGAACAGGGCATTAACTTCCCTTCCACCAAGCATTATTGCCTTGTCTGGCATTTAGTGCTTAAGCATCCCGTGCCCCTGAAAAGGCTGCGCTCCTGTGTGTGTACCCTAAGCTAATTTATATTTGCTCTTTATGCAGGAACATTAACTTGCCTAGCAACCCTAGATATTTTTTCCATGCTGGTTTACTATTATTTATGTGTGTTCACAGTCACAGCTCTGCTATATACAGGTTCTCTTAGGGTTTGGCTTGGTTTTCCCCCATGCTGGCTCCTCCACAGCAGCTCAGCTGGGTGCTGGTGTATTTGTGGGAGCAGATGTAATCATACAAAACCAAGGCACCTATAAACTCAGCACCTCGTTTGCAGTAACGAGCTATTTGGCCCTAAAATATCAGTCAGGCAGGAGGAAGTTGTTGGGCTGCAGAGATGTTCTCCAGGTGGTATCCCAGGTAAAAGGGGTTTTTGGAGGCATTATGCTGCAGTGCCTGGCTGCTGATATCCCACTGGCTCCTGGTGTGATGGGATGTGGGACATGATTCCCCTTGAAGCCCTGCTAATGAGCCAGAGAGAAAAATGCCTCTTTTCTCACTTAGTCACTGCTCCACCTTGGCGCTTGCAGGTGGCTATTTTTAAAGTATTTCTCTTTTTATGTCAGTCCTGGGCAGGTCTGCCCCTTTCTCTTTAGGTGCCCCCACCAAAGGTACCAGAGACTTTTTCTGCATGCAAGATGCTCCCTCACTCTGCTCAGCCACCTCTTTGCCCACTGCAGAGCTAGAAGAAGTGCTGGGGAAATGGTTTGGGACAGGGCTGGTTGGCTTGGCTAAAACTGTTGGAGCTGTGCTAACCATTTACCCACAGGGGTGATCAAGACCCCGCACTTGGGAATATCCCTGGCCACCGATGTGGTATGTGTTAGTACAAGCTGGGGTAAAACCAGGCTGTGAGTCCAGGGTAGAGGTTTTGGACCTTTCCCTCCTGGGATTTTGGGTCTAGACTGGGCTAATGGAGCGGGTTCCTCCTGCAAACATGTTTTCTTGGTGAGGGAGCTGGCAGCCCGCATCTCCTCCCTCTGGGAAATGCGAAGCTGCTGGAATATTTCTGTGTCTCTCTTTCTTAAGGCTTTTGTTAGACACAGCTTCGCAGTTGTCCTGTCCAAGCTGGGAATGTGCGCTTGAGATGTTTTTTTAGCACCGGGGGCCAATTGGCAAGAAGCAGATTGTATCCACACTCTTAAACCCTTTTAGTCCCTGACTGTGACCAAGTTGCCTTGGAGGAAGGTCACCAGGCGAGCTGTGGACTGGGATGCTCTGAAGGGTTGGGATGAAGTCATGGGTGATCCACACCCTGTGCTGCTGACAGAGTCACAGCAGAACTGCAGGATTTACCACAGCGGCAGAGACAGCCCTGAGATCTTAAATTCTGTTTCCATGTTTTCTCCTTGCTACTCAGATATTGCTAGATGTCTCCAGTTTGGGTTGGGTGCAAAATCTCCCAATGATCTAAACCCTCCTGAGCTTTGGAGGAGCTGGATCATCTGGGTCTTTATTTTTAGGAGAAACCCCAAATCAGGCTCTGAGCATCCTGTGCATGGGAAAAGTACGGATTTGAATTTAGACGGCAACTTTGCCACTCTGGATCTTGCAGCTGCCACGCTGCAGGGGCTGGCGTAGCATCTGTCTGTGCAGCAAAATCCAGCCAGCACAAGGACAAGGGAGGCTTCTCCACTGTTCCCGAAAACATTGTGCTTCCCAGAGGACTGCTGTAGCTGTGGCGAACACGGAGACCACAGCCCACACACTGATGCAACGGGGCTGGAGCCAAAAGCCAAGCATGCTGCTGCTCATAAAGCAGAGGAGCAGATCTCCTGAGCTGAGGTCCAGCTTGCTAGTGACAACCTTCACAGCAAAGCTACAGGAGGTCTTGAAGTGCCTGCCAAGCTGCTCATGGTCCAAAATGCTCCTCTTGCACCTGGGACAAGGGCTGGGTTCAGGACTCAGGTCCTTCTACCTGGTCCAGAGGAAAGAGGGAGGGAAGGTGCGTTGCAGCTGAAAAGGATGTGGCTACCTGGGGGAAATGGAGAAGGAAAGCGGGGGAAAAACATCATGGCAGAAGACAGAACCCAGGAAAGAGGGTTAAGAGTAGGAAATCTCTGCAGAAAGAAGTCCTAGAAGGAAAAGTGAGGGAAGAAGGAGTGAAAGTGGGAAATCGCATGCTACCAAAATGGTTGCAGGAAGGTAGTCAATGTGCTTTTTTTATATTAGCTGCAATCCCATGAGTTCAAACATGTGATCCAAAAGTGTTTCGAGCTCCAGCTGTGCCAGTCCTTGGCTCCACTCTGCCTATCCTGGTGCAGCATTTCTTCCAGATCAGCCACTTGGACAGGTGAGGGCAGCAGGAAGGCTTCAGGACATGAAGAAATCTTTGCATCTTTTTTATTTGTTTTTAATATAAGATCGCAAAGCCATGTAAACATGGATTTTTCTTTGAATCAGAAAATGCTTGTCTACATACATACATGTATTTATTTATACACAAGCATCTCTTTCCCCATGCAGAAACAGGTTGCTTCTCAGTTCGTCATCCTACTTAACTCATAATTTCTCCCAAGAGAGCCATGGCAGCTATCCAAGCCCTAGTTTTGTTGACGGAGGGATCCACGCTGATCCCATCCCCTCCACTAACCCACGAGGCATGGGGCTGCTGCTGTGTTATCCCACGGCTCGTACCTGTTCCCCAGCAAAACCTCCCACTGCATGAGAAAGGTCCTTCCCAAGATCTCTAATCTGCCAACAAGCAGAGGTTTTCTGCACTCCCCCTTGTCCAAAACGCTGGAAGATGGAGCCCCGGTTTCCAACAGCCAGGGTCGAGCTGTTCTCCCCGATACCCGCCAGCTGGGCATACTGGTTTGGCTGGATTTTCACGTTCTTTTCCGTATCACAGGTTACCTTCATACAGCAGCTCTGCCTCCACACGTGAGAGGGCTAATCTGCCCTGGGGAGTGGGAAGGAACCTGTAGTATTTGGGCATCTCCGCCTAAACTCCGGTGCGTACCCCGATGCTGGTACCCAGGACCTTGTGGTGCCTTGGGTGAATGAAGGTGTCGCTCCCATGAGTTCAAACGCATGAGCTACCCCCCCCCCTTCCCTCCTTCCCTCTCTTCCCCTCCAAGCTCAGGGAGCTGCTGGTGCTGGATGGAGCACACTCACCGCCACAACGCTTTTCCTGCATTATTTTACTCGCAGGGAAACCTAAACCCTTGGCTGCACCTATTTGCTGACTCAAAGCCGTGACAGATGATGCTGTAATCCAAATGTCACAGCGGAGGTAACGTTACACTGGGTGACCGGGGTCACAGGTCTCATGACTATTGTCATATGTTTGGAGCTGTGCTTAGCCCAGAGGTAAAGCTTCCTTTTGCAGCTTCCTTCCCCTGCCAATATTACTGCCATGTGTGGTCCTCTGCCCTGGGACACGCCACCAGCGGCTTCTGGGAGGACCCTGTGGGTGGAGACAGAGCAGATCTCGGGCTGCTGGGGCTGGCAAGGTGCTCTCTGTTTTGGGGAGGCTGGTCCTTAATCCCTTTGGGGCCACCACTGGAACCTTGTCCCCAGATGGTTGCCTCCAGGCCACAAGTCCATCGTGCACCCCTCATGCTTTGGGTTAAAAAGTCGTTCTGTGGACAGTGGGTTGATATTTATTGCTTCAAGTTATTTTAAAACAACATAGAAAGCTCTTTTCCTTTCTCTGTATCACTCATATGGAAAAGTTGAGCTCTTCTTCTCAGGCTTGTACAGAGTTTAAAATACTCCTGAAGTTTAGGGAGAGTCCATCCATGAATGTGCTGGCAGAATCGACCTGGAGGAGAGTTTTACTGACTTGTTAAGGTCTTAAGATACCCCTAGAGGCACCCGCAAATGGGCTCAGCAAGGTTTTGTTATGCTTTTATTGGATCAATATCAGTCAGCTCTTCAGGTAGTTGCCTGAATATATATTTTTTTTCTATTTGTTGTGAAAGACCTGTCTCTCTGTGACCAGAAAGATGCTTTCATCTCACTTGGGGGCAGATGGGGCCTGTGAGAGTCCCATCAGCCTCAGATGCTGGTGGTCTGTGATGTGTGCCGGTCCCTCCAAATGCAGATAGACTCATCCCATTTGCTCTAAGAGCACTTTACATCATCCCGGGGTATTTTAAGGCCAGGTCAGTGTAAAGTGGCTTTTGTATTAAGGAGTATCAGGCCCAGAGATTTTTTTGTCTCCACTTATTGCAATCCTCATAATCAGCTTGAAGTCTCTAATTAGCTGCAGTAATGACTCAGCCCTGTAGACAAAGCTTGAAGGTGAAGGGTGATATGCTAGAGTAGCTCCCTTATCTGGGAAAGGCTGAGATGTATTGTGTATTTTTTTTCTTTAAAGCAGCTAAGAAATTTACCCTTTCCCCAGGTTTCATTAATGGCATTTAAAAAGCCATTCGATATGTTCAAAAGCCATATCTGCTTCTCTTCTGACAGTATCAGGAGTCTCTCTAAATCAGCTTTAAAACATCTAATTGCCGAGCGGTCGGGCTTTCCGGATGCCCTTTGGGACGCACCAGGTGAGGTCTCATTTTGCTGAGGATCACAGTTTTCGCCAGGGAACTGCGCTGCCCGGTGTCCAATGGGTGATCCCGGCTGAATCCAGTTCTGGGTTGGTCCACAGAGAAGTGGCTTGGGCAAGAAAATATGCCCATCCTGGGCAAATTTGATTAAAGCCTGACATGAGAAAGGAGGAAATTCTTGACAAAGGGGATTATGAAATTTGAAGGGAAGGCTGCTTTGCCAGCCCTTGTTGAGTGAATAGCTGCTGGAGTTGCTTGAGTCCCCATAAATGGCTATAATTTGTTTTTCAACAGCTTCTACTAATGGTTTTGCAGAAGTATCTCATTAAAGTTTATGGGATCTTCCAATCTTCCGGGCCTCTAAAAAAGGCAAAAGTTACTCTGTACCACCAGCTGAATTCATGAGCTGATCTCACCAAACTTCTGCCTCCAGGAAAAAAAGTCCTGTACTGATTTCCTGACAAGCTGTTGTGTTCCCAGCTGTGTGGCTTTGTGTCCCTACCTCCCAGCCATGTGGGTGAAACCTGCTGTCCCGCAGGGTTGTAACCAACAGACAGTGATGGGGTTGCTGGGAGAGACCCAAGAAGCCGATAAAGAACAGCACAATCCTTAAGGTTTTTGTCACTTGGGTATTTAGCATTTTAATGCCCGTTGCAAGGTCCTCTGCTGCCTGGTCCTATGCCGAGCAGGTAAAAAAGGATCCACAGCAGCAAAGGTGTTGCTGTGCTCAGCCCTGCTCAGCCATTGCAGCACCATGAAAAATATCCATGGGGGACTGGGCAGCCTAGAGGAAAAGTGGAGAGGGACTCTTGTTCAGGGAGCGGAGCGATAGGACGAGAGGTACCAGTTTTCAGCTGATAGGGGAGATTTAGATTAGATATTAGGAAGAAATTCTTTACTGTGAGGGTGGCTCTGCAGCTGGAGACAGGGTTTGGCCATGCCGTGCAGCTCCTGGAGCAGAGCCACCTTTGCATTGTTGCCAGGCAGAGGGCAAGGAGGGCAAGCTGGCACCTGCGCTGGGCTAGGAGGAGGTAGCACCAGCTGAGGAGCCGGCGGGATGCGGAGCAGCCCCTGGAGCTCCAGGCTTGTGAACAGCAATGAGGAAAAAGGGCCCATCCTCTAGAGAGGCAGCACCTGCCAGTTTAATGTCTTGCTTGGCCATATGGCTTTCTGGTCTTGATTTTTTTTTTTTTTTTAGCCTATTTCCTTTTAAATGAAAAAACGCCTTTTAAAAAAAACAAAAACACAACAAAACAAAAACCAAAAAAACCCACCCCAAAAAAAAAAAACCAAACAAAAAACACACCAATTTTTTTCAGTCCCAAACTTCCCAAAGGAGCAGAATGGTAAGCCCTGCCTTAAAGGCCAGTGTGATGATGCATGGACAAGAGATGCCAAAGGTGAGGCTAGCTTGGTCATGCTATGCATATAGCCCGTATAGAGCACTTTCAGCTCTGGCCCAGCCTGGCCCAGCACTGGCTCAAATCTGTGCGGTTGACAAAGACAATAGCATCGGCCCCTCGCTGCTAACCCAGAAATGTAGCCCATCACATTCACCATTGCAGTAAATCAACTTGTTGCTTTCCTTATTTGAGGCTTCCAGCTGGCAACCCTGCGAACCCCGTGGCTTGCCCTTCCTAACAAATCTGTTTCCAAGCTTTTTTTGCTGAAAGCTGCAGGATTTGGCTCCTCCGTGCAATTTGTATTCAGTGAGAGCCTCTCACTCCTGCTTGCTCCTCGCCGCCCTGTGATGCAGTGGTCCCACTGGAGTCTCTCCGGAGCCTGATCTTGGTGGCATGTGAGGTGGTTTCCCACAGCTACAGATAAAGCTCAGGCATCCAGAAGGGAGAAACTGCCCATGTTGTAAAGCTAGTCCTCCACCAGTATAGCCAATATTCCTGTAAAAGCCTCTTCACTCAAGCAGAGAATGCTTAGTGCCCTTGATAAGCTATAAAACATTTCTGGTTGTTTCTGGATTTGTCCGGCAAAGTTGTGTAGTAGAAGATGAAAGTCGCTCATGTTTCACCACATAGCTTAAGGAAACTAGGGCAAAAAAAGAGAACGTGCTCTCGGACAGCTCAGGTGTGGTTGAGGTGGGAAGCCTGGCTTTGAAACGACCACTTTTGTATGACCAGGACCCAATTGCAGAACAGCAAATGCTGTTGGCTTTTAGCAGCTGTTGATGGGGCAAAATACAGCTCTTGGAGTACACGTGCTCCCAAGGTCTCGTGTCCTTCAGTAGCTCTGGCTCTCTCCGATGCCTTGTATGAGGTTTTTCACTCGGGCTGCTCACTGGCCCCATGTTGTCCAGAAGTCACACCTTCAGGGACCTGATTTCCAACCCTGCCCACTATTTCTGAGGTGCTGAGCAATGATGCTTAGCAATCATTGATTTCACTTACCTTGACAAGGGACTTCCTGGGGCAAGGAATACTTCTTCTGGGCTTGTTGTGTGCCTACATCAGGGGAGGTTTAGATATTGGGAAGAATTTCTTCACTGAAAGGGTCATCAAGTATTGGAACAGGCTGCCCAGGGAAGTGGTGGAGTCACCATCCCTGGAGGTCTTTAAAAGCTGTGTAGATGTGGTGCTGAAGGACATGGTTTAGTGGTGGACTTGGCAGTGCTAGGTTAATGGTTGGACTCGATCTTAAAGGTCTTTTCCAACTTAAATGATTTTATGGTTCTACCCCAATAGCAATGTGATCAGGGTTGAAAATGGTAGGAGTCTCCATGAAAATGTACCAGGGACAGAAAGGTCTGGATTTATGTTTCTGATGTTTCACTTTTCACAGCTGCAATCAAAGCACAATTTCACTGCTGGGTAAGAAGCTTAGCCAGAACCTCAGGATTTAGCCTCCATTGCTACCCCTGCAAATACAGCCTCCATAAGGACGTCCTCATGGATACCCACTCCCGAAATTGGTCCACGGAGGTGTGGATGGCTTTGGAGAGGACACTTGCAACACTTCCTATGAGCTGCCAGAAGTCTGCTGCGGCCAGATGAGGAAGATCTGCCTGAGACAGGCTTCCCTCACCAAGGAGGATGCAGACTGGAGCACAAACCTAATCTGCGCCTGGCTGAGTTTTAGTGCCTCTTACTCACACGCTACGTTAGGCAGCAAATCACTTGGGAGTCCTGCGGAAAACCAAAACATGTGTGCACCGGGACCATCCACTTCTGCTGAAGAAAACAGCGCTGTGCGGTAAATGATTAATGGGAAAAGTATTGTACCGCTCCCCCCCGAGACTCCTCCGGTAATGCTGATGCCCTCCCAGACGTGACGCCGCTTGGCGCACAGGGCGCAGACGTGGTCCCCTCCCCTGCTGCCCAGCATGCAGGCGGCCCAGACAAGCACAGGGGGGACTCACAGGCCTTGGAGTCACTATTTCTGACCAAGAAATGGAAAATCCCTTCGTTGGGGAGGTGCCATTGTGTCTTCTCAAGAGGTTTTGAGGTGCAACCACGGCTCGGTCTCACCCATTTTTGCTGGAGACCTGCTGTATGGCTTTGGTTCGGAGAAGAGACTCCCACTGAGGCATGAGGCTGCTCGTCTGCCCCTCTGCAGCCCTTTTCTCCACCAGCGCTGTGTCCTACAGCCCCCACCTAGCCCACCAGGAGGACCGCGATTGCCCTCAGGAAGCCTCCAGGATCTCACCAAAGGGTTGTACTTTGGTAAGCATCTCCTTGAAAATGGCTAAAACATAGTACATGTGATTTATAATCAACAGGCAGATTTATCATCCAAGAGCTTTATCATCCAACATCTAAAGAACAGTACTGCCAGCAAATTTTAACCCACTCCACCCCGCGCGTGGGTGGAAAGGATGGCAGCTGATGGTGCTCTGAGGTGATTTGTGCTGCCACCAGCAAAGCTTGAGCAGCTGTGATGTGTCGTCCAAACACACCTGAGACTCCGTGTTTGCCACCAAAATGGGATTATGGTGTCAATATGCGGTGTGGGCATTAGAAATAAATCGTTCGTTGACTTTTCGTCTGGCTTCTCCGTGACTATTTAGTACTGTGAAGAAAACGTTTTGGCAGGGGTTCCAGCTGAATTCTTTTGTTCCTCTGTAACTAAGGGATGCAAGCATGGCCTTAATTAAAAGGATTTACTAAGCTCTCTTTCTAGGGAGAGTCTGTAAAAAAGGATTGTTTCAGTGGAAACAGAGCAGGGAATTCTGCTGTGGAGCAGGTGAGAACTAAAAGGATGAAATCCACTGATTTCCAACAGAGAAGGGGGAAAAGCAGGGAAAGCTTTGTAGGGAGTCAGTGTCCCACCACAAAAATCATCCCAGGGGCTCTGGGGAGCTCGTGTGGCGATGTACAACTTGACTAAAAATACAAGACATGGGAGAGATAAAAAGCATGCTTATTTCTAGCAATAAACACGTGATCTTCTTCCTAGCGTAGACTTCATTTTCAGAGAACACACCCAAAAACAGCAGGAAAATGAAAGCAGGAAGTCAACGATAACAATGCTATTACTTGAAATGGGTTAGCAGCTGAAGTTTCTTGCCTTCCTTCTGTATTTCCTTAAATATAAGCACCCAAAGGGACACTGGGGACCCAAAGGCCTATGCCTTCTTTGCGGGGGCAGGAAGGACAGCCTCATCGAGCCGTGGCTCCAGCTCTGAGGCCGTCCTGACCTTTGGTCCAGCAAGAGCCAGCCAAATCTCTGCGAGGATGCCTCATTCCTCTGCTGTGAAATTCCTGCGGCATGACCTCACGGAGACGGTATTTACGCCATGTGTTACCTCTACGAGAAGCAGCTGTGGAGAGGCGTTTGGCTGTCGGGAAGCCTCACTTTGCTGATGAAGTTTTGGGATGTGGCAGCCTCGGTCGTGTCTTTCAATTGGATCTTCCTCATCCTGTCACCCCAACCTGCAGCCCACTAATACAGAACAAACCAGCGGGTCCGGGGTTTCTCAGCTGGCTCCCTCAAAGGCAGCACCGAGGACATGGCACAGCTAAAAACCTGGAGCTGACCACCGGCCCTTTGGGCTGCTCCATCCCCTGGGTGCTTGGTACCACCATCACCATGGGATACGGTTCCTTCAGTCAAACAACAGGGCCCCAGAAAAGATCAGGTAGCCTGGAAAATTTATTTTATGCTTGAGAATGGGTGATATTTGGTTCCTCACCCCAACGGTGGTGTATATTCCTGGCACACGCCAGGGAAGAAGGGTCAGTAAGGTGCTGGCAGGGCACAGCCATTGCAAGCAATGAAATGCAAGTGGATTTATTTTATGCATTTCAGGGGAAAAAAGGGTCACTTGGCCACACTGTGGGGTTGGCATTCTGATTGGTTTTGCAGCACTGCAGGACTAGGAGTTGGCCAAAGTGGACCATTCCCTCTCTGGGACAAACTCCATCGTGTTGCACCTTGTGGGCTCCTGAGCGCAGGCTTCATTTTCCCTCAGAAACTCCCTGCTTCGGTAACGATGCAAAAAAAAAAAAAAAAAAAAAATTAAAAAGTGTGCAAATTTGGGAAAAAAAAAGGTCACCTCTCTGGAAGGGACGTTTGGTGGGAAGGCAGTTGAGCAGAGCCGGGGCTGACGCAGGAGCCCAGGGCACGGTCCCCGTTATGCCGGAGGGCAGGGCTGCTGCGCAGGTTTGGGCTGCGAGACAAACACGGTGTTAAATAACGCGAGCAGGTCTTGCCCGTGTGTTTCTTTTCCTTATTTAACTTGAGGATTAGCGTGCGTGTGTGTGTGTGTTATGAAAACTGGCAGCAGTTAGAAGGAAGCTAAGATCTTGTCTTGTTTTGTTTTTTTTCCTCTTGAAATTCGACAGCCCGTGGTTAATACGCTATCGCAGATGGAAGAAATAGATACAGAAGTGGTTGGTAAGTAAGTATACAGCCAGCCAAATTACATTTTTGTGATGGGTCAGAATAGGAAATGGATGTTTTTAGCGTAGATGAATTTACTGTTCGAATTTGTGCTTAAATTTCCCTATAATTAAGGGTTATCCTTCTCTTTCACCTTAAGCCTCTGCTTCTGTTCAGCTCTGTGAGAATATTGTGTATTCCCCTTCTCATTCAGATTCTAATGTTACCTTAAATTAAACTTACCTTTAAAATAAATACTAAAATTCTGTGCACCACATTGCATGAATTATAAACTACTGTATTTAGGCATGTATCTCTTAACTACTTGAAAACGTGTTTGTTTTTTCATTGCCAGGTTCACTATGCCCCAGTGCATGTCCTTTCTTTCTGCAGGTCCAACATTTAAGACCTAATTACTTGCCAGTCAAACATTTCTTCATGCTCGGCTTGGCCAGGTGGAGCAAGAGAGGACTGGATAACCTTCTCTCTCCCCGATGCCTCCAGCTGCCAGTCAGTCACCAAAATCCTCCCAAGATGTTTCACCAAACCCCCAGGAGGAGTCACCAGCAGGGCTAGGACTTTAATCAAAGTTTCTCTGCTGACCTGACTAATCCAGTGGGCCCAAACAGGGCCCTGGATGGTTCACCATTAGAAAGCACAAGCTGTAGGTTGTGACAAAGGGCTACCAGGCCTGATAAAATCACTCATTATGTAGCGGACCTGTGAGGCCACTGTGACCCCATAGACACAGTTGCGTTGGCACACCAGGTGTCATGCCCTGCCTTGGGCTGGGTCAGGCCACCTGGGGCTCCAAGATGAGCTGTGCTTGGTAGCACAGCTGTGTAATTTCCCATCCTGGATGAGCGCTGAGGTTTGTGCTCCTTGCTGTACCTCCTGTGCCCCTGTCGTGGGTCTGCTGGTATGGAGGAAGAAGCTACGGCCGTCAAGCGTGGACACAGGGCCAGGAGGCGGCTGCCTCCTCTGCTCCTCCCCATCCTGATACTTGAAGGGTTGCTTCCCTGACTCTTGCTGGCATGGAAATACCAACAGCCCAGCCTTGGTGCCTCCTAATATAGCCTCGTCTCCTACTTGGCTTCACCAACAACCCCAGAGCAGGATGTTTTGGTGTTAGCTTCCCCATCCAACCTGAACGGGGCAGCTAGGGATCATTGGAGAGCCTCACCATCCAGTGGCTCAGCCCCATCCCTTGAAGACATGAAGCATTGCTATCACCTCCAGACCCGCCTCAGCCCCCACAGCACCAGCATGACGTCCTCATGTCAAGGTTCACCATGCGCCTGGTTGCAGGGGACCTGCCTGATCTTGGCACAGACCCCGGGAGGTGAGTGAGCCTGGCATGGCACTGTGAGGCTCTCCCCACCTGGGATCTCTGAGTGGGTGCACAGATGTCCAACCACGGCCACGTTGTCTGAGCCAGGTCCTGGGTCCAGCCTTGAATGCGTGGGGAAAACGGGGAAGATTCTCACGCCGCCGTGGCCATAACAAGCTGTTTTCCTCCCCTCCCGCCAGCGCCTGGCTTCCAGCCTCGAAAGGAAGAGCACCGTGCCAAGAATTTCTACGGCCGTGTCCAATGGAGTGAGCTGACACCTGATTTGCCCTTAATTACAGTGCTGGGAACAAGCTCAGGGGCAAATGTGAAAGGATGATGACCGGCTGGTGATAAGGAAAAGAGTCATCTGTCATTTGCTGTAAGGGCTTGTCCCGAGGGCTTTATTTCATAAAATCATAGAATCCTCTAGGTTAGAAGGGACCTTTCAGATTATGGAGTCCAACCATCAACCTAACACTGCCAAAACCACCACTAACTCATGTCCCTCAGCACCACATCCATATGGCTTTTAAATATCTCCATGGATGCGACTCCACCACTTCTCTGGGCAGCCTGCATTGCTTGACAACCCTTTTAGTGAATAAATTTTTCCTAATACCCAATCTAAACCTCTCCTGGCACAACTTGAGGCCATTTCCTCTTCTCCTATCACTTGTTACTTGGGAGAAGAGACCGACCCCCACCTGGCTACAGCCTCCTTTCAGGTAGCTGTAGAGAGCGATAAGGTCTCCCCGCAGCCTCCTTTTCTCCAGGCTGAACACCCCCAGCTCCCTCAGCTGTTCTTCTTTGATTAAATGTTTTTTTTTTTTCTATGAAAAATCATTAGAAGGACTTTGAGTGTGCAGAGAAGCAGCTCACGGGACGGGACGCATAGAAACCCTGCCTTCCCCTCTGCCACGCCAACCTCTCCACACCAGAAAGGTCTGGAGACCCCTCCCAGCCTTTCAGTGGGAGTGACGCGTGCCGACGTGACAACAAGGCGCCAGGCGACGCAAAGTTACTGCCAGAAGGGAGTTAAAAATAGACAACGAATTATTCCAGAGCTTTTGTCCAGCCTATTTGTGAACAAAATAACCCCCCTCACCCTGTGACCCCTGAGCAGCTCCAGCGGTTCCCACCACTGCCCAAATCCTCCCAAGCCAGGAGACCCTGCCCCTGCCGCCTCGGTTGTGCTCCCGGGGTGCTGCGTTACAAAAACTCTTGGAAAAAAGTGCTGCAGCTCTGAGCGGGAGCACCTGAAACCTCCTGAGAGTCCCCACTGAGGTTGTTAATGGGGGATTTTTAGCTACGACCGGGCTCGTTTCTCATCCAGTGGCTTTCGGCTCTTTCCCGACAGCTGTACCGCAATTCCTTGGAAGGAATTTGAGCATGTAAAAGAAAGACAGAGAGCAAGCCATAGGATTAAAAAAACATTTTATTTTGTTTTGTTTTAATTTCTTTATTACTTTATTTCTTTATTTTTACTTTTATTTTATTCTTATTTTATATTTTTTATTTATTATATTTTTATTTATTTAATATATTTATTCTATTTTATTTTATGTTATTTTTATTTTATTTTTATTTTACTTTTATTTTATTATCTTTTCTTTTCTGTTAATTTTATTTTTATTTTACTTTTACTCCTTTCCTTTCCCTTTCCTTTCCCTCTCCTCTCCTCTCCTCTCCTCTCCTCTCCTCTCCTCTCCTCTCCTCTCCTCTCCTCTCCTTTTTTATTTTTATTTTACTTTTATTTTATTCTTTATTTTATTTTACTTTATTTTTATTTCATTTTATTTGTTTTAATTTCATTTCATTTTTAAAAACTGGAGAGGAAAAGCCCGCGCAACAATCGTCTGAAGCACCTCAATGGTCTGCCTGGGATGCTGAGCCCGGCTTCCAGGGCTCTCCCGGCTCGCGCAGCCCTGGCTCAGCTCCACCTGCTTCACCGCCGGAGCAGCCTTACGCTGCTGCCCGTACAGCCTGGATTTCTATGACTTCTTTTAACTGGGCTGCTCCCCAGCCAGCCCTTGAAGGGGGAAACTGGAGTGGGAACGGACAGTGCTCGCTGACGAGCCTCTTCTCATTAGGAAATATCGCAAATGGGTGTTGGCCCCCGGAAAGGAGCCTCCAGAGCAAGCCGGGAATGTGTCCGGCGGGTGTTGGCACTCGCTGGACAAACAGGAGGCTCTGGCTCAACCCGGCCAAGGAGGACAAGAGCTTGGGTTTTACTATTTCCCAGCCGCTCACTGTCTCTTCCTGCCAAAACCCTGATTTAAAAAAAAAAAAAAAAAGCCTCTATATAATTATATATTCTAAATATTTTATAAATTTTAATATATTAAATATTTACACATGCACATGTACATTATAGAGAATATATTTATATAATATAAAAAAATCTATAAAATATGTATTATATACTTATATATAGTGATGTATATTTATATGATAAATATTTTTTTTTATAAAAATATATACACACATATTTATAAAAAAAAAATATATATATATACACACATCCTTGGGGATGTGTGTAGCATGTCTGCTTTGCTGGATGCCTGGACACATCACCTGGGATTCTATGTATGTAATATAAATGTGCTTATGCGTATTCCTGGATTTATATTATTTATTATAATACTTTAATATTTGTATTATATTTATACTTATAGAATTATATTATATTTATATAATATAAATTTACGTAGGTAAATTCCCAGATTTATATATGTATATTTATATTATGGATAAATATAAAAATATTTATTTATATAATATAGAAAATACATCATGTATATAAAAAAATATACAGTTATATCTATTTTTATGTATGCACACATACATAGGCAGGAATATTAAACTGTGTGGTCACTAAGTGCAAGACCCAGGCGGCAACAAAACTGTTCAAAGCAAGGGCAGGCCTATAAAATTAGGAAAAATATAAAATGCTGCAACCTTCATCCCGATTTCTCAGTCTCAGGTGCCCACCCGATGCTGGGCAACCAGAACTTTCTCTTTGGGCTGGGGATGCTGCTTTACCTTGCAGGGGGGGGAAAAGAAAATTAGCTGGGACGTCACCTTTTAGCTTAATGGCGAAATGGCCATAAAGCATCGAAGTTACTATTTATATCATTTGGAGAGAAAAAAACAAATAAACAAACAAAAAAACCGGTTTTTTTTGTGTATTATTCCCCATCAGTAAATTGAAATGTTCACACCTTGCGCCTCCTGGCCCCATTTCCCTGGTGTCTGTGCTGTGCCCTTTTCCCCCCTAAACACAGAGATTTCCTTGATCTGCAGGCCCCGCTCGTCTCGGGCGTGGCGGTTAATTGGCAATCAATGAAGTGACTGAAAAACAGACAGGAGGAAAAAAAGAGAAATGTCCCGGGTGGAAAACTTAACTGGGAGAGCTAACGAGAAGGAGATGAAGGGATGATGCTGGGAAGTTTTCTTCACTTCTTCCCACCATGCCAGAGCTGAGCCCAGCTGAAGGGTGACTGTCCCAGCCAAAAACCGCCAGCACGGAGCCAAAAGGGAGATGGGGAGAAGGGCTGGAGCAAAGTGGAGGATGGGACCGGCACTTTTGGCAGCGTCTCGCGTGGGTGTCGGCTTCTTGAGTGATGAAACTCTTATTTACGAGGCATCAAAACCAGGTGGTGATTTGGGTTTGATGCCTTTTTCTCGTTGTGGTCCAGCCCCATCTTCCTGGAAGATGCTGAACCCCCTGGGTGAGACAGTGACATCAGGCAGGGAGAGATCAAAAGCTTTTTTTATTATTATTTTTTTAATTCGGACCATTTTGACCTCTTGTTGTCAGTTTTTCTACTTAATCCAAAACATTGGGTGGGCTGGACAGCCCCAGCTCTCTCAGCCTGTCCTCACAGCAGAGGTGCTCCAGCCCTCTGAGCATCTTCGTGGCCTCCTCTGGACCTGCTCCAACAGGTCCACGTCCTTCTGATGTTGGTGGCCCCAGAGCTGGAGGCAGCGCTGCACGTGGGGGTCTCACCAGAGCAGAGGCAGAGCCCTTCCACCCACCAGGGAGCAAACCCAAAGATCTCCTGGTACCACAGAATGTAAAGCACAGTGGTTTTGTGGGAGAGCCAAGAGCAATAGTTTGAGGTCCGAAGGCTGCCTTTGCTTGGGCTTATGCTGTTCAGTGACTTTGGGGGGACCACAAGGATTTGTAAGAAATGTGTTCAGCCTGGAGAAGGGTCTGGGGAGACCTTAGAGCCCCTTCCAGTCCCTAAAGGGGCTACAGGAAAGATGGGGAGGGACTCTGGATCAGGGAGTGGAGCGGTAGAATGAGGGGGAACGGTATTCAACTGAAAGAGGGGAGATTTAGATTAGATATGAGGAAGAAATTCTTTCCTGTGAGGGTGGTGAGACACTGGCCCAGGTTGCCCAGAGCAGCTGTGGCTGCCCCATCCCTGGAGGTGTTCAAGGCCAGGCTGGATGGGGCTTTGAGCGACCTGGTCTGGTGGGAGGTGTCCCTGCCCGTGACGGGGACCTCGAAACCCTCCACGACCCCTCCCTCCGCCATGCAGCCCCGCTGCCCTTTCCCGCCACCGGCGGGGCGGGGCAGGGCGTGGCGCGGCGCTGGCCCCGCCCACTTCCGCCGCCGCCAGGAGCCCGCCGGAAAAACGGCGGGACCCCGCCCCCGCCGGGGGTAGGAGGGCGGAGGGAGCGCGGTGGGCGGGAGCGCGCGCGCCGCCGCCCCGCCCCTTCCCGCCCCCCCCCACACCCCCCCCCGCGGTGCCGGCAGCGACGAGGTGGGTACGGCGGGACCACCGCCCCCCCCCCCGCTCCATCCATCCGGGCGGCCTGAGGGGGCGGCGGCGGCGGGGAGGGCCCTTACGGCTCCTCAGGCCCCTCACGGCAGCTCCCGGCCCCTCGTGGCTCCTCAGGGCCGCTCATGGCTTCTCAGGGCAGCTTATGGCCGTTCTCGGCCCCTCATGGCTCCTCAGGGCCGCTCACGGACCCTCATGGCCCCTCACGGCCGCTCGTGACCCCTCACGGCCTTCCCGCTGCCTGAGGGAGAGCCGGAACCGCCCTCAGGCCTAGCGGCGGCGGCGGCCCAGCCCGTCCCGGCCTGTCCCGTCCGGGATCGGGGAGGAGCCGTGTGGGGAGAGCCCCGGGGAGGCGGACGGCCCAGCCCGGCGGGGAAGGGAGGGTCGGGGAGAGAGGGAGGGAGGGAGGGAGGGAGGTGGGTCGGGGGTGGTGAAACCCGGGGCGCGGCGGGTCCGCCTCTTTTCCATTGATGAAATTTAAATTCCTCGGGGTTTTGCCTCCCGCCCGCCGGCCCGGGAGGGACTGACTGCTCGGCGGAGGGGCCAGCGCGGCGGGCGGGCTGCGCCCAGCGGGGCCGGGGCCGCTGTCTCTCTGTCTGTCTCTGTCTCTCTCCCTGCCTCCATCCCTCCCTCCCCGCCGCTCGGCGGCAGCCTGCCCTCCCTCCCGGCCCTTCCCTCCCGGCCCTGGGGTAAAACCAGCCAAAACAAGTCAGCCTGTGTTTATAAGAGCAAAGTATTTATTTTATTAAAGAGCGAAAATGGCATCTTTTGCGAAAGGTAAGCTGACGCGCTTTTGTGATTTTTATTTTTTTTTTGACTCTTCAGCTGTGTATGCATAGATCTCTGCTTTTTTTTTTTTTTTTCTCCCTTCTCTCCTTTCCAGCAGCCCGGTAGCCTTAAGGCTTCCTCTAAGTGCTGTTATTTGGCAGTGGGGCCTTCGCTGGTCCTGCTCTTACCTGGGTGGATGCGCGGCTCTCCGGTGCCCGGTGGCACCGGGCGGTTGTAGTGGCAGAGCTCCTACCCACGGCTGGTGCACAGGCAGGATCCGGAGTACGCGGGGGGGAATCTTGCAAGTGCAAATCTCCACCACTTTCGCTAAGAGGTCTGTTAAAGTTGGGGGAGAAGAAGCACCGAGGTCGAGCGTCTACACTTTTATTTTTCCAGAGGCTTGAGTGTATTTTGGCGTTTTCTGATCCCCATAGGCTACAGCGCTCTCCTTTACTCTCCACATGTGTGAGCGTGTGTGTGTACGTGGTCTGAGTTTCAGATCCCTTTATTGCAAAAGAGGGAACCAGCCCACAAGAGGTCATTTCGGGAAGAAAAATTACTTTGGTGCATTGCTGTGGGAGTTTTCTTTCCCTCCTTTCTGATATTCCTAATGGTGCAAGTGTGCTTTCTGTAGTGAAATCTGTGCCTGTAGGTTTCCTCAGTATAAATCCACACAGGCCTGTCAAAAACAGTGCCTGTAGAAAGAATATGAGTAGGTCTTTTGCAACACGAACGTGGATGTTGCAGGAAAGTGAGGGTCTTCGTGGGCTTTAGGAAATCGCTGTCGCTCATCCAGGACTGTGCAACACTTGCTGTGTGAACGCATCAACTGACTGCAAATGTCCTGTGGCACCTGGGCAAAATGCAGAGCGCTGAAGGTGTGTGTGGGGGGGGAATATTACGGCCATGCTGCTCAACTGTCCGCTCTGAAAGTTATCAAAAATAAGCCCCTTCTTGTTGTGAAATGCATTACGAAAATATGTTCTGAATTGTTCTTTTTAATTGGAATTGGCTTATCTCAGCCTACTGCTGAAGGTAGCCATCTTGCAGGCAAGTGATATTTTTTATGAAACTGAAAGGTGGAGAAACCCATGCAAAGATCATAACCAGTTTTTAAAATATTACCAAGGATTTGACAATCCTAAAAGCTTTTTTTAAAAAAGTGTATCTGCTGTGTAAGTACTCTTTTATCAAGTCAGTAGTACTAAAACATGTTGCTAATGTCAAGTGATATTTTTAGCGTGAGGATCAGCTGCTAGACTGAGAAATCCAGCTGTGTCTGACTCTAACACCTAAACTCTTGGTGCGTGCAGCTGGCAAGAATGGTGTCCTAGGTTGGAAACTTCTGAGTTAGCTCAGGCTAATGTGCTCATCCGTTAAGGAGAGAGAGAGAGTGTATAGGTTTCACTTCACGTATGCTTCAGTCCAACATAGGTTGACAAATTTTGCCTGTAGAAGTAGGAAAAGAAAAATAAAGGCTGCGTGGGTATGTTCAGTTCTAAAAATCAAATGAAGTAATATTTATTAGCATTGCGCATTATAGTGTAGGTATTTAAAGAGATTTTTATCCTTGTCAGGGATAAAAATTGCCTTGAACTTTCAGCAGAGTTGGTGGAAGTTAAGGCATTCACTCTGTATCCTCAGCACAGAGTTCAAAGATAGAGCATTTAAAGTTCAGCTGCGTGTTTTAACTTACTGGTCACCCTTCTTGGGTTTTATGAAAGCAGTCAGGCTCCAAGGAGACCTGAATAATTTTCTGCTGTAAGTCTGTCTTGTATGTTACTTGGGTTGCAAAAGTAATTACAATTCTTAACCCTCAGCCCAAAAGTTTCCCAGCTTTTTCATGAGAGGGGACTTCTTGCTTGACTTGTCCCACAACTCCCTCCTGTGCTGGGTCCTCATATACTGACTACTAAGGCACTGAAGTTCTCTTCTGGGTGAATTGATGAACAAAACTAATCAATCTGAATGCATTCTCTGCTTTTAATGTAGAATAAGAGGGAGGGATGGCAGAAAGGAAATACGTGCAAACCCCTCAGTAATGGGTCACTGCTATTCTGTTCTTGTGCTGTTTTCCTGAGGACATCTGTCCCTTATTTGGTTTCCGATAGTGTAAGAAGACCTCCTTTTCATTAGCTTGATCTGATTTACTGTATTTTATTCTTTCATATGTCAGTTATAAAGTTATGTATCATAAACCTGCAAATAGTCTGCCATATGCTGTAGCTCATGCTGTGAGGGCAGGGGGCAGGTTAGCAGTGAGAGCAGAGCACAAAAGCATGCTAGAAATAACAGTGGGGGCAGGAAGGCTTGAGTGAAACTCTCCACGTGTCAGACACTGCCATAAACTTGATTAAAGACCTCTCTGTTCTCTATTAATTGAAGAAGCACTTTCTACTGAAGACATTCAAATAAGATATCCTGGGTGGTCATTTTTGCAAAGACCAGTGTTTTCCTGGAGCCTCAACTATTTAGTCATGCTCTGTGCTAATTTCCTGCGTGGGCTGGTCCCCCAAGACTCTCTCACTACCGTATCCCACCCTTTTCTTCTTTCAGATGAGTGTTCAAGCGTACTGATCCCATAAAAGTGGGCTTAAGCTGAAATCTGAGGCACTGGTTGTGAAATAGCTTGGAAGAGGCATTTCTTTTTAAAAATAATTTGTGAGTTTATGGCCGCATGTACCCTTAGAAATCTTTTCCTGCAATTATCCTGACACCCCTGCCTCCCGTCTGAATTTTAGAGGTGCAGTAATGACTTTTCATTATAGCCTTAGGAAATTTTACTTGCCTGTAGGAAATAATTGCTTTCAGATATGCAGTTGCACTGGCCTTTCTACATCCTTGTTGCTGCTAGGGCAAAAAGGGAAATAAACCTTCACCCGGGCTGTTAAATTTAACAGTAGCTCATGTTAAAGGACTGCAGTTGTCTTTCTGCTAGCGGTAGACTGTGGTGTATAAATACCAGATTCTTCCCCAAAATTGAGGGGCAGCAGCACAGGAACAACTGGCGCTGAGTTCATTTATGTTTGGAGGGGATGCACTGATGCTGTTGTTGTGGTCTTACTTTGGGGAGCCTTTAGAGAGTGCCATAGATCCCCATCCAGTCCAAATCCTAGTGGGCATCTCTTCAGATAAATGCTTAAAAGCCTCTGCCTTGCAATGGCATGTTAAAAGCAGAAAAGCTTTGAGTCGCTATTTCTCTTGGCTGCTTAGTTACAGTATTCAAATTCTTACGTATGCAAAGTAGATACTTTTCCTGCACCAGGCAAACACATGTTTTTATGGACTCCAGCCATGTCCTTCCTCTCTCATTCCCCAAAATGATAATAATAATAATAGTACTAATAGCACTAATAATGCTCTCCCCAAGCAACCGTGCCCTGGCATGTTGAATCTGGATGAGAGCAAGTTGTTAAATGGTCAGTGTAAAGCCTGAATATTCTCTGTTGCCAATGCAGGTGCAGCCGTCAGCACCGGTAGCTTTGATGGTCTGGGTTTTGGGGGTAGATGGCTCATCTAGCTGCCTGATCTGCAAGCCTGGCATGTGGTTGGAAAAAAACCACCCAGGTTTACTGTGCTCCTCTTCGAGGACATTGGTGATCAAGTGCATTTAGCATTTGCTCATTAAGTTGTGGAGAATTTATAGTATAATAAAAAACCCCAACAAACTAGGACATTATCACTCATTTACTTTTATGATGGCTTTTTCTTTTGATTTTTTTGTGATGTTACTTAATCTCTAAATGCTTTTATCTGGTAGATATGAGTCTTTTGGCTTAATAGGAGTGAACAAGATTTTGCTACTTACATGGCAGCCTGGAAAGGTTGCTAGCTGGCTCTGTCTTATCTGGCCTAAACGTGCTTAACAGCACGAATGACAGTCTCTGTTGAATACTTGATATTTGCAGAGTTTCTTCTGAGATGCGTTGCATCATATTGGGAGGTTCACATGTTTTACAGGCTGATGAACTGTGAGAAATGGCCACTGTTGTTGCTGTAACTGAAGTCATGTATTACAGCATGTTGCAGAGGGAGGATTACAAACATCTGAAAGCATTTTCTAGCAGTTCTTTCCCTGGAAGTTTAAACAGGGTTTCAGTATGCATCAACCCAAAATGAGTGAATGAAAAGACAGTCCTTGTAGCAGTTCAGTGTGAAAGTATTAAGCTGGTGTAGAGCTTCTGGTTTTTCTGTAGGAGGAAGTGCTACCTAATGAAGAACTGTCTGTGTTTTTACGTGTTTGACCTGGAAAGATAGGCCTAACAGGCTTCAACTATTACCTGTTTTTACTACTAAATGAAGCATTTGATTAAAAAAAGAACCTATTGTTCATTGTACTGTTCATCTTGAGCTGGCGTTTCCCCTGTGTTGCACGACACACAGTATGTGCACTGCAGCACTTGTCTGTCTTTTTTTTTTTTTTTTTTTTTTTTTTTTTCTCCCCTACCTGCAAAACAGTGCAGTCAGGAAAATGGCTTCTGTGGGCTTCAAAGCAAGGATTAGATACTGTCACTGAGTCTGAGGCTGTGGAATACTTTGCTTAAAAGAATAAAATGAAATGAAAACTGTATTAAAATGAACTGCCCCTGGCTTTCTTACACATTCTCAATAGAACAGCCTTTCCTTTTAATGCTTGTGGTAAATAAGTAAACTTTAAACACAGGTCCATCTTCTAACAAATTTTCTGGCAGTATCACTCTGATCACTTGCAAAGTTCCCTGCCGTCCCTTTTTGCACTAGTATTCAGGGTGTTTCTAAAATCCAGCTATGTTTGGCAATATATCACTCTCTGTGTTACAGAGAAGTGACTACTCAAGGGATTTGGCAGAAATTAAATTAACTGATGTCTTTAGAGAACATACTCAGAATGTCTTTTGAGAACACGTTCACTTCAAATGCTCTGGTGGAAAATAAAGTCATCTCCCTATCCTTTCTGTGATGTGGACTTCACTATATAGAGCATTTGTGTATTTACTCTTTTTCACTTTTATAGAGCTTATCATGTTCAAAATGAAAACAAATGCTGAAGTGATAGACGGACTAATTTTCTAGGTTGCTTAGTAACTGAAATGCATGCCGTATTGTGAAAATACTCACAAGATAAAGTAAGGGAATATTTACTGGAACAAAATGAAGATCGTGTGAAAGTGCACTGTATAAATAATTAAAGCATATGTTTTTATTTGCTTGTGTGAACAGAAGCATAACCTTGATCACAATGTTCTACATAAAAGGGGTTTTTTTAAGTGAAAAACTTTTTCACACTCGTACTTGCTAACGTATGTTGATGCAGTAGGATGTGAATTCTTTGGCTGTCTGGCAAAAAGGTGTACTGTGGATTTTCAGGCATCTCTTGAGATGGATCGTTGGCCTTTTGAGACTTTTGAGTTTTGAGAGAAGGGTCTTTTTTCTGTGGCCCCAGTTTAAGGTCTCTTCTCCAAGCTACTAAGAACAAAAACTTTAGATTCCTGGGGTGCTAGCATGGTAATAAAATGAGACTAGATTATATGAGTTTATTAATTTTTAAAAGAAAATTGAAGGCTGTTTGTAGTCTAAATAAGCTATTTTTCTTTTAACTCATGTTTTTATTTTTATTAAAGATTTCAGCAAAGCAATGTCTCAAGCTGGCAGTTCACAGTTTCAGGAAGTCATTCGACAAGAGCTGGAGTATTCCATGAAAGTAGAACTTGATAAGATACTTGCGACTGCACCTTCAAATGAGCTAGAGGTAAGGAGCATGATGTGGACGCAACTCAAAGCATGAGAAATTAGATGCAGGAAATTGAAGCAAATTTTATAGAGGGAGACAAATCACAGAATACCATGATCCTTATTTTTAAGACGTTCGCTAATCCTATGTGGAAGACTAGCTTGGATACAATGTCAGTAGGAGACTTTCAGTTCCATATAAATTGGGTGACAGAGTTGTTATTAAGTGTTTAATCATCTTTAGTTATTAAAGGTTCTATGTAATCTTTAATGGATTACAGAAAGGGTGGGTAAAGCTGTAATCCTAAAGATTGGACCAAATTCTAACGGTTATGATTTTGACTGAAGACTTGTCTTTTAGGTATCCAAGTTGGTTTTGTACCTTGAATTTTAGTGAAAAAGAGCTTTTGATACCTTTTAGAATTTTAGTTAAATTTTAGCATGTCTCTACTTCAGTGCTGGTAAAATTACTCTTGTGAATAGATTGTATGTCAAGTTTGTAGAAACGCTTCCGTGATTGAATAGGTATGCATTAAATACCACATTAACTAATGCATTTCTTCTCTATAGCACACTAAAAACGATCTGGAAGGATTTAAGAAGCTATTTCATAGATTCCTACAAGAAAAGGGACCATCTGTGGACTGGGGGAAGATTCAGAGGCCTCCAGAAGATTCTGTAAGTTGCAACGAAGTGGCAGTCTGTAAGGAACATAAAACTGATAATTGCTACTTGTAGCAAATGATGGAGTGGTCCATAGAATGGATACAACTGCTGTAGTACTGGTGTGTAAAATCACGTAGGACGCCATTTTGGGTTCTAACTGAAAAATAATTATTTATTGACATATGTTGTATGTGTTCCGAAACATCAGATCCTGCTTAACATATGTGTCAAGTTGTTTGGTGTTATTTTGTTAGCTGCTCTTTGAGCAGGTGAACAGAATGGGACAGATGCCATCTTATCATTTGGTACCTTCTCTGGAGTAAATGTTAACTTGTGGTAGAGGGGAAGTAGGCAGGATTCTTCTTGTTCCCCTTTCCCTCCTGCCCGTGAAAGAAGGTTGTGTGTCTCAGATGGGACTGTTTCCAGCAATCCAGTGTGCTAAATAATTTGAAAGGGACATATGGCAAGTGGGATGGGTTATATAGCTCACTTAACAACTTCTGTAATCTACAGCAGCTCAGTAAAAGCAAGGAATCTGAAACAAGTAGTTGACTGTGGGGGTTTTTTGAGTGTAATTTTCTAATGTCAGCTATGTTGTTATAACTTACAACTTGCCATTGAGCTGCTGCTGAAAAAGCACTAAATATTTTTTTCATCACTGTTCAGTATTGAAATAAACACTTCCTATTAAACCTAACCTAATTTTATTGATTCATCTGTGGCTCTAGGCTGTCTTTTGACTCTTGCGTAACTAATGGTGTAGTCATGCTATGAATTCTTGCTTTTCCCAGCATAGTGATCTTGGCGTGTTGCAGGACTTCTGTGTCCTCACACATTTGTGGTTTCTCTTAGCCTCTCTGTGGTGATTCAATCGAGGCTCTGTTTCCAACTGAAAGGCAGGCTGTCCTGTTACTTCCAGAACAGATGCAGTGCCGCTCTCTAAAGCGTTGAAGAATGATGCTGGTTTAGAGCAAGTCTAGGGTTTTTCCAAGGTGGAGTGTTTTCTTTTAACTTCAAAAGCATGTGATGTCTCTCTCCTCTGTACTGTAACACTGAATGAAGTGTTGCTTTGGGGAGAAAAATCCACCTTCACTAAAGAGGCCAAGGTGAGAAATGGGAGTTGTAGATACCATGACTTAGAAGGAAAGCTGAAGAAAAGGGGGTTGCTTTTAGTCTAGAGGGGGTGAGACTCTGGGGAGTCATAAGTCTTTTAAATATGTAAAAAGGTAGTTGCAACAATGAAAGGAATAAACTTCTCTGGGAGGCCTGGGATTAAATGACAGCAATTTGATGCCAGTGAATGGGCTGCTTTGTGGTGTGGGAGAGCTACTGTCTATTTTAAAGTTTTGCACACCTTCAGCAGAAAAACTTTCAAGTTCTGTAAGGGATTGAAAATTACTGGGTAGGACATTGGGAGCAAATGTCAAACAGGAGGGTTATGATAAGACACTGAAATAGACTGATGGAGATTCTCAGGCAGGGCAAGCTTTTTCAAAATAAAAAAAAAAAGTAAGACAAAGGTCTAACTTAAGGTCACAGAGGGCTGAAGGCAGGACAAGATTAGAAAGAGTATCTCTCTTCTTCCTTATGGCCTGCACTAGCTCATTCTCATGTGTGTCCCTTAGCTGTGTAGCAACTTTTGACCAAAAAGGGAAAAAAACCAAACCCAAACCAGGGAGACTTTTGCAAAATTGTGTAATTTTGGCTCAGGAGAGATGCATGCGTGATGTTGAAGGAAATTTTGCTTCCTAGCGTGAACTCCAAATCAAATAATCATACTTTATAAATGTCACAGAAGAAATCTAGGGGAGAATACCCACAAAAAAATGTCCTTCCATCCCTCCTTCACTTCATAATAATTCTCTCTTGCCTTAGGATACCTTGGATAAGATGAATTGGAGACTTCCTGACCTGACAGGAGGAGGGTTGAGAGCGCTCAAAAACTGAGAGCAAATTTACCTTTCTTAAGTATTTTTTTATTTTTTTGCTGACCAGAAGAGTTCCATTTTTCTGTCAACCTCAAACCCTGCTTGTATTAGCCTGCCTCCACCACCTTTTTAATATGTCAGTCATGTAGGGGACATACTGTGGAAAGTTAAAAGTGTCTTATGGTAAATGTTTTTCAGGTGACCTGCAGTGTAACTCTCCCAAATTATTCTTTGCTGGGGGGGGTATAAGTTGTGGAATTAATAGATAAAAATTGACTTATTCAAGACCAGAATTCCAGAATTATCAGTGTAACTAGCATAGGTAAGAACAGTAGGAGCCTTTAGAAAGGGGATAAAGAATGATAATTTTAGGAGAACTTCAGAATAAAGACTGCAGTACTGAGTTCTTTGGGACAGGTATCCACCTGTGAATATATGCAGATTTTCTGAGTGCTTTTGTTCAGCTCTAGTTGAGGTTTTTTTTCTTTTCCTAGCTATAAAAATTCAGTGTCCTCTCCTCCTGTTAGAATAGCACAGAGGACGGTACACACAAGACTCGTTTGGAAAGTTGGTTGGAAATGGCTGGTAATCTTGGAAGTGATTTATAATTGCCTGTCCGGACAACCTTGTTTTAGTAGGTGGAGGGGGGGGCTTAGCTGCTTTTGAGAATCTTGCACTACGAGTATCATGGCCTAGAAAGCAACTACCTACTCTCCCCAGTGTGGGTTTATTTGTCTGTGATTGTTTTGTAGAATTGGTTTGCTGCATGGTCAGTCCAAAGCACTGAGAATTCTGGCATGTGTAATTTTCAGCTGATACTTGGCAGAGCTCAAAGTATGTGTTTATATATGTGCATGCGTATATGTATGTGTATATATAGGTACAGACATACACATGTGTGTGTATATATTACAAAACCAAAAGCACTCAAAAAATGTGCCAAAGTTGGTTTGGTTTCTCTTTTTTAACATCTTAAAAAAAGTTCATTAATAGTTTATTGGATTTATAGGCTTTGTCTTTTAATTTTCTATTTTACATAAGGTACTTCTGAGTTTCAGGTTAAGTGGGAAAGGCATTTCAGGATTTTGCTCAATGCCATGCGACTGTGCTATGCAGGAGCAGAATTTGTGATCAGACTTCCATAGGTCATTTAATGTGTTGTCCATTGTACTTGTTCTTTGAATATAGTTTTCTGTTCTTTCCTGAAGCATCTACTGACAAGTAAAGGCTCCTGTCAGTAAATTGAAACAGACATGATTGTTTTGTAATATTTCTCCGTTTTTCTCTGCAATGGGAGATTTCATCCCTGACCTCCATGTTTTCAGTGTAACAACTAATACCTATGGGCAAGCAAATTGTAAGCTCCAGACAACAATAACAGAAGATTGAACCCATTTCACACAGTATTGGTAAACCTCTGACTTGTTTTTTCCTTCCAGATGCTTTGCTTCCATATGTCTAAAAGCTTACAGTGATCGCTGGCATAGTTAGGACCCATTACTGTTACAATCTTGAGGGAAGAAAGTACACTTAGTCAGAGTGCTGGTTAACACGGAGACGAGGTAAAGAATGCGGACATGGCAAGTGTAATTTAATCCTGTTGATGTAGGTTGCAGTGATCTGCTTGTTTGAGTTGGAAGCAATCACAAAGTCCTGCTGGGAGGCCTTCGAGGGAACTGCAGTTATCAAGTTAACCTCAGAATAGCGATGCAAAAACTCATCTAGGATGTAAAGAGAGTATCCGAAGCAATGTGAGTGTGAAGGGAGCTTGTCTATTAGAGGCTTTGTTTCCCCAGCGGTCAGATTCTTGTCTGCAGCTCAAGTTGTCATTTCAATGAACTATATCGTGAAGGAAAAGAAAGAATGTCATGCTCTTACTCACAAACAAAATATCCTTCCTAATCTTCAACTCTGGAAACAGGTTTTAAGGGTTCACTTGGTGCTGTTTCTAAGTACCCTTGGTGCTGAGTAAATATTTCCTTGTTGTTCTGTAAGTACATATTGACTAATATGGGTGTATTCCTTTCCAGTCTACCCATGGTGAGGGCCCTGATGCTCATTTTGTCTGTCTCTGGCAAACTCTTCCAAACCTCCTTGCAGTAGGAGTATGCTTCTGAAATCTGTTAGTCAAACTCCTAACGTTGCCTCATGCAAACTGTTCTGAAAATCACTTCTGTGACATTGTCTGCAAAACCAAAAGAAGCTGGATGTGTCATCTTAGAAGAACGTCAAACCACAGTTTTGAGACATCTCAAATGAGTAACACTGTAGTCATGCATCTGTAATTCATGCCCGTTTTTGTTCCTGAAGTATTTCCCCATCAGCACTTACTTGTCAAGTCCACTGCTCCAAACCCTTAGAGCAAGAATTGATTTTTGTTACTGTGGAGCACTGCTTATGCTCGTAGGTGATGAGGTAGTTCTGTATATTAGTGCCTACTCGTGACTGGAACTGCTACATGGCAGCACTGGCATCCAGCAGTCCTGATGTTGCAAGGATCCTGCTTGAATTTGAGTTCTTGACATTTGTTATTCTCTGAATTAAAGACCCTTCAAAATCCAGGGCTTCACTGCCAAGTTGTCATTTCCGATGCCTGTGCCAAAAGAAACTGAAATATTTAGCGAGGTTGAGTTATAAATTTTGTGTTGCAGCTGAGGCAACATCCAATGAACTAAATCCTTGATGGAGGGCCTGGATGGAACCGTTAACTTCATCAGGATTTTACTGGGAGCTTTCTGCATAAGCTAGTTTCAGGCATGATAGCGAAGACTTGAAAGGGTAGTTGGCACTTTAGCAAAAGCAAATGATTTTGAGGCAGTCTGGCCCTGTACTGAGTTGCAGACTTTCTTCTTTTTGGAGAGCTACATTTTGAGTGATGTAAGAAGAAAGTAGTGAGACTTGAATGGTGAAATAAATTTTTTGGCTTTTCAGACAGTGCCTGAACGTTGTGGGTGTGACTTGTATCCCACCCAGCTAAAGCTCAACCCTAAATGTTTTAAGTCCATATGGGAGTGGTATTGACCTTAAAGTGGGGGGGAAGTGATGGCAGGGAGTAAGGCTGTAATCACATTTCTCTCTCTAACTGTGCCCAGCACCAAGTGTAAATTGCTCTAGGTCCTGTTAGTAGTGAATCGTTTGTTAAACTTTCTGATGTACCTTCAGTACATTAAAATTGATGTTTACCATCTCTTTGTTAATGAGAAGAACAGTTGCTTTTAAACATGTCTGCCTAGCCTGAACAATCTCTGTTGTTGGTAAAACACAGTGAAATTCTGCTTTTTTGCAAACTTTTGTTCCTGAAAAGTTCTAGGAACTTTGGAAAGAAGTTCCTGCATGTGTCCTCTCTGAAATGGCAGCACTGTGTGGGCTTTTTTGGGATCAATCTTACATTGACAGCGTGTAGCTACCTTGACCCTTGAGTAAGCAATTTCAGTATTGACCTTTGGGAGGTATGAGCATCATAAGGATCAGTGTAGTTTCAGAGTACAACAAAGTGCTTGGTAGTTTGGGCAACAGCCTCTTTAAATAAGAACTGAGAGAGTGTGTGCATGTGTGTTAATTCTTCTCAGTGTGCACTTGGAATGGGATATCTGCCATCGGTTCCTACATTCGTGAGCCCTTGTGCTCTATCAGCTGTCCCTGCCTTTCTGATAAATCCATGCTGGTAACCTTCAGGATCTTTTACCTTCTAGAGTTTGTTCAGATGCATCCTGCAACGGTGAAGTGCTGTATCCGTGTCCTGCCTCTCTCATGTATTCTGCGTGTTTCCTTTTGAAAATACATCAGAATAAACGAACTGTGGATAGAATGCAGTAACTATGAACAGATGGTATTCCTGAACGGATATGCATTTGGAATAAGAGAGGGATTACACTAGATCAAAAAGCTCCAGTTCTGTTTGATTTTTGCATATTAACATTCTGCAAACCTGCCCATATCAAAGATCCATGCGTAGTATCTACAAGATTGCTAAAGGATTTTCTTGTACGTAGTAGTCTTTTTAATGGAAAGGAAGGGTAAAAAGAAGGAAAGGAATGCATGAGAAGCAAAGGACTTTGAGTTCTCCTGCATGAAAATCGTTTTACCTCAAGCTTATAGAATGTGCCTCTGTTATTCTTCTCTAGCATGGCCATAGCCATTGTAAGGTCTAAATTCTCTTTGTGAGAGCTTGGCATGACTGGTGAAAATGGTGCGGTTTCCATTTGGAACTGGAATAATGCAAATCTTTGTATCCTTCCTCTCTCCGTCCTCCCCCAGTTTCCACTTAGCAATAAATCTCAAATGAAGAAAGTTCCGTCCTGTTAAAGGATCCTTTGACTTGTCCTGTCCTCTGGATCTGCAATAAGTAGATGACCAGATCTGATGTGCAAACCTGTTGCTACAGCTCAGCTTGAAACTGTGGTTTTGATCCAGGTGTTACTGCCCTCCATGACCTTCAGATTCTTTCCCTTACAGCTACTTAATTCTTAATAGCCTCAGAAAACATTCATAGCAATCGGTGTGCGTGGCAGCATACTACCAATGCAGCAACCCCCCTGCTCTGGACTGCCGGAGGCAGTGATCTGTGGGAACAGATGAAGTTGTCTTATTTGCCATGTGGTCCTGTTAGGGAATGCTGAAGACTTCACACAGAAAGAGGCACCTAACATCAGAAGGACATGGACCTGCTGGAGAGGGTCCAGAAGAGGCCACAAAGATGCTCAGGGGGCTGGAGCACCTCTGCTGTGAGGACAGGCTGAGAGAGTTGGGGTTGTGCAGCCTGGAGAAGAGAAGGCTCCAGGGAGACCTTGGAGCCCCTTCCAGTATCTAAAGGGCCTACAGGCCTAAAGGGCCTCCACTCTTGATCAGGGAGTGGAGTGATAGGATGAGGGGTAATGGTATTCAACTGAAAGAGGGGAGATTTAGATTAGATATGAGGAAGAAATTGTTTACTGTGAGGGCGGTGAGACACTGGCCCAGGTTGCCCAGAGAAGCTGTGGCTGCCCATCCCTGGAGGTGTTCAAGGCCAGGGCTTTGAGCAACCTGGTCTGGTGGGAGGTGTCCCTGCCCACGGCAGGGGGGTGGAACTAGATGATTTTTAAGGTCCCTTTCAACCCAAATCATTCTGTGATTCTATCAGAGCAGTGGATGCTGGTTTAATAGATAACTTTCTGATAGATGCAGATGGTGCTGCTGCCCTGGCTTTGGTATGTGTTTCAGTCATGCTGGTGTGCTGTGTTGCATGAACAGAGACATCTGGGCATGCTAAGGCATCGCAGATACAAGACCAGTCTAGCGTGTGCCCCTTTTTGGTTGCAAAACTGCTTGCTGATAACTAATTGCTAGAGCTGTTGTTGCTGCTGTCTTTGTGTAGTGTTTTGCTTAGGTCAGTTGCTTCTGTTTCATGGAGGGCATGCCGTGCAGGAACTTTGGGTTTATTGGTGACAAGCTCCATAAACCTCCAGTGTTTAGTTATATTTTCAGGTCAGCTGTGGCTGATTTGCAGTCCCTTGAGGCACGGTTACATGAGTGATAAAGTTTCTATTTGTGTGTTGGGAAGGGTACAATACAAGCTTCCCTTTGATCAGACTTCATAACCTGGCCTCTTTGTCCAACTAAAGAAAGGTACTGTATGTATAATCTGTTTTCCACTTCCTCATACCCAAAGCAGCAGACTTTTATAGTCCTTATTTACTGTCATCTCTTAGTATTTTTGAGAGAGCCTTCTCTAGTTCAAAGAGCATGCTTGTGTGTGTGTGTGAACACAGCACATGCATATATGGTAAGCCCTGTACATGTACGTTCTGTTTGTTCTGTTTGTTTTGTTTGTTTGTGGTGGTTGGTTTTTTTCCCCTAAATATTAGTATCCTAGTTCTCTGCATCTTACTTCCTGGAAGAAACGAGCTACTCAGCTAAGTTATAAATAAAACAACTCTGCAGACTTGAAAGCTTTCTCTGTCTTAATTTAGCTGAATAACTCTGTTGCCAGTCATAAGTTTCCTGATGAAGGGCTCTAGTGTTCCTCTGTAACATAAAGCGCTTGTGCGGGCGATCTGAAATGGTCCTTTTCGGGATCGGTAGATGTGAGTATTTAGGAAATGGCTTCGACATGATGTTTATCTAGGTTGCTATGGCTGCCCCAACTTAGTAACCTTCTCATCCTGGTATTCTTTCAACAGTTGTTTATGCATGTGGTAGAATTATGTTGGAAACCAGGATAGATGCAAGTGACAAGTATTAGTAACTTAGTAACCTTTGGATGTTGTGAACACAGCTCAGGGCCATACACTTGCAGAGGAGGAAGAACAGTATTTGAGAATGCTTAGAGAAATGTAGACTCTTTCCATGGCTAAAGGGAGAACCGCTGGGAGGGATATTTCCCTCAGATCTCACAGGTGGACAGGTCCAGGTTCTCACCTCATGGCTAGTCTTCATTATTAAGCTGCTGTTGTTGACCTGCCTTTTCCAGTTGTCCACCTCCCACCACTTCTGCTGTGGTGGAAGGAAGAGTACAAGCCCTGTAGAAACAGCGCAGCCGTTGTGAGGTTGGGCCTGCTTCTGTTCCCTCTTCACCTCTTAGGGAGCAGGAAACATCAAGGCTGGTGTGTTGTGCATCTTTGATGCGGAGAACATGCAACTTCAAAAACAAGAAAATCGACAGCTACTGGTTTGTTTCGAGGTGTTTTACATCTTCCCTGAGTAAAATAACAAGTGCAAAGTCTGAGTACAGTTAAATGTTTTTAAAACATATTGTGGGTTGTGTAGACTTTATGAATTAATCTTCTGCATTAAAAGAGGCACAACAACAGATTGCTGCCTAAACAACTAAACAAACTTATTTTGCAGATCTCCTAGGATGCTGAGCTACTAACTTTACAGGCATAAACCCAAATAAAAAAAAAATGTTAAGAGACTTACCTCAGGGAGACCTAAGGGCAGATGCTGCTGGAGAAGCTCATGGTGAGGAACTGGTGCCTGCATCAGACCTGGGTGTAGGGACGGATCCCACCACAGCCCTGCTGGGAGCTGCTGCCAGGCTCTTCCCTTCCAGGAAGGCCAGGCATTTTTGGGTTGCACCATGATGGGGCTCATCGTACCTGAACTGCTCTGGAGCCACGTTTAGCTGCTCCCAGTTTTGCTTATCCTGGGTTACGCGTTTTTTAAACCTTTGCTGAAGTAGGACTGTGGAGATGCTTACAAAATGCTGCTGTTAAATTTAAAATGCAGAGAGGAATGTTTTGATCAGGTATACTGGTTTTGCAGTTGTGTTACTGCGCGTTGCTGTGATCTTCTGTGAATTCTCATGCCCAAGCCTGGTAGTGGAGTTTTGTACTGGAAAACTGACAGTTTGCTTGGTGTTTTATTTCCTGTTATTTCAGGTCTGATTTAGGGTCTTTTGCCCCTTTGTCCTGTGACTCCATTCATTTCTAGCTGTCACCTAATCTTCTACCTTTTTCTCTCTTATCAACCTCAACTGTCTCTTTCCTTACTTATTTCAACCTTCTGTCATCTTTGGATGATGCGGTTGAGCAGAATTCATAATCTGGAGGCTGCGCCAGGGTTTGGGGTCTAAAAGAGAGAGTGGGAAAAGGCTGCAGTTGGTCAGAGATCATAACCAGCAAACCTGGGCGAGGGCACGGAGAGAAAAAAGCAAGGCAAAAATGGACAAATATTTCCCTTCTGCTCACAATATTTCATACCCTGCCTGTGTTTCTTGGAGTAATATGTGGCACCATCCTGTTATCTCTAGGCATTGTGTGACTAATTGTGAAGATGTGTTTGCAATTAGAACAGTTGTTTAATTTCTTGATACTGCTAGATAAAGAACCTTTTTGCCTAAAATGAATGCTGTCACACCCTCACATGAGAAAGCTGGAATTGGGGACACTTTACCTTATTGCTTTCTTAGCAAAGTGGTCCAACGAGGATACCTTTCAGTAACATATTTGGTCTGTAATAGCTATTTGCATAAATTATTCATAACAAGTTGTGAAGTTATCAGTTAAGACACATGTTTAACGCTGTCAGCCGTTCTGATGAAGGCATCTTGGAGAGCTGTTTTTAAGCAGCTGGTTAACAAGGATGGAGCCTGTTTTTAATTCTCAGTTCAAGGTAGCAGAAATCCAGAGCAATCCTTTTGATTTAGTATACCTTTTTACGTGGGTTACTCGAGTCATGCATTATCGTGTTATGTGTTGTGTTTTATTTCATAATCTTACAACACAAACTTAAAACCGAGACATGGTCTATCAAACTGCTGGGACCCCCCTGAAACCTTGTTTGAAAACTCTTAGATGTGTGGATCGAATTGTGGTGACGTAGCTGAATTTCTAGGGATCAAAGTTCTGGTTGTCCGAAGGTTAGTGTTCAAGTTAAAGCCTTGGCTGGCAGAATTTCCACTCCCTTGTCCTTTATTGATCCATGGAGATTTTACTGACAAATCTGTGTGCTTATCAATGACTAAAATGGCTTGTTGTTTCTATGGCTTGCATTCTCTGCAGATTAAATGGGAAATAGCATGCCAACATCACCTGCTTTGTTTAATCAGTTAATTTCTTTCTGTAAGGAGAACTTATTATTAGCAGACGACCGCAGCAGCGACTGTGTTACTGCTTGCTGCCTAAGCCATGATAACTCCATGTTTACCTTCTAGCCTGCTAAAAGAGTGAAATAAAAACTGCTTAACTACCATGTCTGCAGCTGTGACTTAGCTGGAAAGCGGTAGCTTAAATACAAAAGATTTTCCTTTTCATTCTTACAAGCTAAAATGTATCTATCTTTAATGCGGCAATAACTTTACACTTAGGAAAGTCTGTCAGCTCCTAGGGCTCTTTACCTGCAAATGCTGTCTCAGGGTTTTTTGGCACAGGGAACTTCTACTGCTTTTGAAAGCTCGAGAAGGACAGTTAAGTCTGAACTTACTCGCTAGGTAGGAATGCAAGAACTTGGTTAAGAGCATGTAGATGGAAACATTTCTAGCTTTAATGCGTTGGTTAAATCTTAGTATAGAGTCACAAGGAGGTCTGGATGTTACCTCTCTCCTGGGATCAGTATAGTCTGGGGATACCTGTACTCCCAGTACCTGCTAGAAACAAGAACTGGCGTTATTGCAGAATGTAGCTTTAAAAAATTGCATTAAAAAAAGTAATTCCTAGGCTTGCTCATCAAACCTCATCATTTTAGTTGCATATCTTTGTTTTGATGGGTACGTATCACAAAACTATTGAAATCTGCCTTGTTCCCCAGTAACACTGCCCACTGAGCCAAAAATTAAGTCACAACATTGACATATATTTTTAATGTTAAACAGCTAGAGTGTTTCAACAAGGAATCTGGTGCTATTCTTGTATTTAATGTTTTCATATTAGTTAAAAATATTGTAGTGAGAACGCGGGGCTTTCAAGTTAAGTTAATAACTTTTTTAGAGTCCATATCTTATGCATTGGGAAATTTTTCTAAGTGGAATGAGTTGAAGCAGTTGCATCGCGATGTTCCTCCTGGGCCAGTTTCCACTGTTTGAGAGTTTAGTTAGTCATTATGCAGTAACCCATGGAGTGATCTTACCTTTAAATATATACCATAAGCTTTCCAGATCCCACGTAAGGCGGAATTTCCGTAATGTGAGGGATCTGCTCTAATCTGCTGCCTGTGGCATGCTGGAATTGTGCAAACTCTCCTCTCTACCCCGACACGTCTGAGTAAGAAATATGACTCTTGTTCCGGTACAATGTGAATTTCCATTTGAACCCCAGCCCGACTTGCTCAAAGCAAACACAGTTCTGAAAACTACTCTGTATGTATTTGTTTTTGGAAATCAGCTGAGGAATCTTACGCACCCCTTATCAGAACTGAAATGATTTCCTTGCTGCTCGAAGACGCACAGCACTGAAACACCAAGTCTTTTCTTCACAAGAAAATCTGTAGAAGGGCAGGCTAAAGAATAATTGTTTTGATTTTGCTTCAGTGATTTTGGCACGATACTTATCCTTGCGTTGTTACCTTTGTTTCTTTGATTTAGGTGCTTTGGATTAAGAGGCGAGCAATGCCTAGTGCAAGGCACGCTGTCATTACAAGCCCGATTTTGCTCTCCATCCCTAGCCCCAAATGTGGCCCATACTCTGTTTTTAAACCTGCAGAATATAGCTGCCAGCAAGGTAGAAGACTTTCTGTGAAAGTGTAATGTGAGCTGAACGAACCCTTCCTGAAAATAGCAGGATAAGAACTAGGATCTCTCTTCCACTTTGTGTCACGCTATTGGGAGAGATGAATTATTATATCGGACTAGTAAGTGAAATAAAAATTGGTTTAGACTGAATCAAAGAACCAACCTTTTCCCAAGAATGTTGCCTCTGACAACCCCAAAGCCAAGTATCAGAAAAAAATCTGTTAGGTGGCTCACAAGGAGACCTGCTCTCCTTCTGCAGGACACAAGGAGGGTTGCAGGAAGTGGCATAACTGGCCTGACTTCTTCCTCACCCCTCTTCACCATTGAGTCAGTTCCTCCTACCTGGAAGAGCAGGCAGAGACGTCCGTTCATCTGGAGGAAGCTGATTGTGACTGGTGTCACAAAGCCTATAGAACTTCTCGAGAAAAGAGGTTGTTGTAATAACAAATCAGGTTATTTGTATCGTAAGAAATCAGATTATTGTTGAGTCATTTTGCACATGTTCTTTAGTGTCATAAATCGCAAGTGTGGGTATTATTGACAAATTTTAAATTTTGAATGTTTTTAGGAGAAAGCAATTTCGTTCCAAATGTCTGACTGTGGGTTTTGTTTGTTTGTTTGTTTTTACAGATCCAGCCCTATGAGAAGATAAAGGCCAGAGGACTGCCTGATAACATTGCTTCTGTCTTGAACAAGCTGGTGGTGGTGAAACTCAATGGCGGCTTGGGCACAAGCATGGGTTGTAAAGGCCCAAAAAGTCTTATTGGGGTGCGGAATGAGAACACCTTCTTGGATCTGACAGTTCAGCAGATCGAGGTAACTTTTGATGGGCTTTTCTGTCTATGTTGGAGGAAGGAAGACACACTGAGCTTCCCCTGTATGGCCCTGTAAGAAAGACCGCAGGGGAGACTTGCCAAAAGGAAGAGGAGAGGGGAAATGAGGGCTGGGCACACTGCTAGTGGAAAGAATAGGCATGAAAGGAACGGAGCGATCGGCGATTGAACTCTGTCTGCTCCACTCGTGTTAGCACAAGTGTAATTCAGCCTCTGCACGCCGAGCTGGACAGTAACGATCGTGTCCAGAAACACAAGCAATCAAATTGTAGAGCTGGCCTGGCACAGCTAACTCCTGGGCTTGTTTCCGACTCCTCCAGGTGCAAGTTTTAAGTTTAGCTTTTTAAAAGCTTTTTTTAATGTGCTTTAGAACAAACCTCTTCACAGCAGTTTCAAGTTCCTTGCTGAATTAAAACGCTCATGCTGGAAGTGATTGCCGGCATTTTGCTCTGAAGAAAGTAAAGTAAAAGAAAATAACAGCTGCCAGTGTTGAGAGAGAACGTTTCAGCTTATGTTTCTAATGCAGAATATTCCTCTTACGGCAGATAATTAAGGTGACCGTTAGAGTAGGAAATTGGGTGTGCCTGTTTCATAGCTTCTGGAGCTCCGACAATTTTTGCCTCTGTGGTGTTTGGAGCAACTCTCCTGTCTATGTGAGACAGTTCTATAGCAGACTCACATTTATATCCAGCTAATGCAGTCCTAATCCTGTGGTGGTAGGGGCGCTTTCTCAAAAGGGTCATTGTGGGAGTCTCTGAGGCCGGAGGTTAATGATCCCAAACACTCCCCGGCAGATGAGGGCAATCTGATACACAAAGCTTAAAACTCAATGAAGTATCTTTTTTTTCTGTACACTCTTATTTTTGGTGGAACACTGTCATGTTTTCTGATTTTTGCCTTTGCTGTGCATATGGAAATGCTTTTGTATATTTCAGTTCCGTTCTATAGATTCCCAAGTAATTAACATGGTGACGCCTCACTCATTCTGTACTCTTGAGACTATTGTCCATCTCACAGCCTGACAAGGGGGCTCAAAAGTGCTTCCTCTGCAGAGAAGGTTTTGAGACTTCACCCTGACAGACTTTAATAATTTGAGGGAAAACAAGCCTTTTGTAATCAACAGTAGCGTAAAATTTAAAATAATCATTTTGTGGTATTGTGCTTTTCAAATTTTAAATCTCGATGCAGATTTAAAAACAAGGATTAATTCTACGTTAATTAATGTGGCCCTTATCTTTACTACTTACAAGGATTTGTTTTCCTTTACTTCACTTATTATTCTTCCTGTCAGCATAAGCGCATCTCTCTCTTACCTCATGCATTTATTATTTCCAGTCTGTTTTATCTAATTTCTTTCTTCCAAAATCTTAGGTGTCAGGAGTTAGAGCTAATAACACACGCTGAATTTACCATTTCTTTCCCATCGCAGCATTTAAACAAATCCTACAACACTGATGTTCCTCTTGTTCTCATGAATTCCTTCAACACTGATGATGACACTAAGAAAATCTTGCAGAAGTACAGTCACAGCCGTGTGAAGATATATACTTTTAATCAAAGCAGGTATCAAAAAAAACGTCTCCACTTGGGGTGAAGGGAAAAACTAGCCTGCATTTCTCCACGTTCCAATTGGTTTGAGATGCTGAGGTGGCAATAGTGTCTTCTGTACTGATGTTCAGTCTCTTATTTTGGGCATCCTTGAAAGACTGAAACATAAGGGTGTTAAGCAGAGTCAAAGGCAATGTATTAACATTAGGGAGAGGGGTGTGGGGGACACACAGTTTCTAAGCGATGTCTGAATAATGGTGTGCTGGATGCCGGCCACTTGATTCCTGAATTTGCTTTTGGGGTACCTGGGCTCTGGAGGGAGGCAGACCATTCCTTACCAAGAGCAAGCTCGGAAGTGGCTGATGGTGTCAGAGCTGTGCTTGGCATGCTCTGAACCCACGTGTCTGAGGAAAGCTGTTTTACGGCACAGTCTGAGAACTGTGGCTTTAAATCCTTGAATGAGAGATTGCAGCCTGTCGTTTCTCCGTGATAGCTCAGTATTTGGATGGGTCTTTCAATTCACTACACTGATCTAGAGAGCAGAGCTTCAAAAGCTGTATGAAAAAGCCCATCTAGTTGCACCTTTACTGTTTTTTGTTTTTCTTTATGCTAGTCTGACATTGATGAGAACTTAACAAAACCCATTGCTTTCCCAGGTATCCTAGAATTAACAAGGAAACTCTGCTGCCCATAGCCAAGGATGTATCTTACTCAGGAGAGAATACGGAGTGCTGGTATCCCCCAGGCCATGGAGATATCTACGCCAGTTTCTATAACTCTGGTCTGCTGGACAACCTTATCGCAGAGGGGAAGGAATATATTTTTGTATCCAATATAGATAACTTGGGTGCCACTGTGGACCTTTACATTCTTAACCATCTTATGAATCCACCCAATGGGAAACGCTGTGAATTTGTCATGGAAGTCACAAACAAAACCAGGGCGGATGTGAAGGTAAAGGGAGATAGTTGTTGAAGTCTGTTTGAATGCCTGGCGTGTTGGTGAAAATCTCAGCCTCTTGTCTCTTCTCCATGCACGGCTCCAGACATACGTTAAGTTGTCTTACAGCTATTTCGGGCACCATTTAACACATCAGCTGTGATGTAATTTGAGATGCACAAAATCAGCAAGTTTATGAAGTTCTAATTCATGGAACAAACTGGATCTAGGTTCTGGGCAGCAGCAGACAAGGACAGCCTGAACTCAACCGATTACTGAAAACAAAAGCCACTTCTGCAGGGTGCAAGTCACAACGTCCGTACCTTCTCCAAACTGTCACTCAGGCAGGGGAGAAGTTTGGGGGTGGTAAGAGGAGAGCACTGAGGGGTGGGATACAGCAGTTGTGTCTCTACTGATGGCAAACTGGCAAAGGTACTTTACCCAGCTGTCAAGGTGTGCGCTGCACAACTCCGCCTGGCCTGGCTGCCAGTCTGCTCCTGCCCTAACCCCTTGACTTGGTACAAAGTCCAAGTTTGATGAATTGTCAGATGTTTATGGCACCGATCAAATATTTCTCGCCTGCGGTAATTTGTCATGTAACTGGACTTTGCCTCTATTCTTTTAAACATGAGGATGGGGAGGAAACGTGGTTTTTTCTCTGTATTCATTAGGTATTAAGAAAGCTCTGTATTTGGATGGGTTCTCTAGAAAACCACAGAAATGCACTGTAAGAATACAGTCCAGGTTACTGAAGTACCGCTTGTTTCTCCAGTAAGTGCCACAGATACAGAACTATTAGATTTAATTTAGGTTTTGCTCTGTAATCTAGCAAAGTAATGCTGAAGCTGATTTTTGACAACAGCAGCAGTCACAAAAGATTCTCAACAACTTTCATTAAAAGAATTAACTGTCTTGGAATGCTGAAACATGATCGTTTGAACGGTTCTGACTGTACTTTAAAGATACTCGTAACCTGGTAGGTGAACACAAGCAACATGTTTTCACTGAGGTTCAACTTTAAATGCCAACAAAACTGTGCGTCTGTTTGGGGTGAGGGGAAGGTTTCTCTGAGGTCTCATGAACAGGACTTAAAACTTCTTCTTTGACCCCCACAGGGTGGCACGCTCACGCAATATGAAAACAAGCTGAGGCTGGTGGAGATAGCTCAGGTCCCAAAAGCACACGTGGATGAATTCAAGTCTGTGTCAAAATTCAAAATATTCAATACCAATAATTTGTGGATTGCTCTGTCTGCGATTAAAAGGCTGCAAGAGAAAAACGCTATTGACATGGAGATCATTGTTAACCCAAAGGTAATCAATCAGCTAGGAAGATTTTAGAGAAAACGAACTCAAAAGGACTGGTTCGTTTCTAGGTAACTTAAACAGGGAGTGCTGCCTTCAAAAAGGAGCCAGTCTGTGCGTAAACACAGAGCTCGGACTTAAGACTCCTCTCTAGTTGTGAGTGTTGTTCTCTGCAGGTTGTATTTATGTGAGTTTTCTCTTCCAGACTCTGGATGGAGGCTTGAACATTATCCAGCTGGAGACTGCAGTAGGTGCTGCTATTAAGAGTTTTGAGAACTCTCTGGGAATAAACGTACCTCGTAGCCGTTTTCTGCCTGTTAAGACCACGTCGGATCTCTTGCTTGTGATGTCTAATTTGTACAGCCTTAATGCTGGGTCTCTAACAATGAGCGAGAAGCGTGAATTTCCAACAGTGCCTCTTGTCAAACTGGGAAGTTCTTTCACAAAGGTAAACTCCTATAATTGTACTTTAGTTTTATATCTTTGAATAAAAATACAGTCCATAGCAATAAATAAGTTAAAAGTGACGTTTACTTTATCTACCTCCGTGCATCTGGGCCCTCCCTTTTGCTCTTTGTAAAGAACTGTTAGGCTGTTAAATACAAACTAGTTAACACGCGTGTGCATCGTGTGCTGCTGTGGGTGCCCCTTTACCCCACCAGCTGAGAAGGCAAATTGGGGTGCGCGTGCTCTCTAGAGCTCACAGTTATCACTGACAGAAATGACAATGCTCCCTTGTTCTCAAAGTAGCAACTTTTCCATTTGTCAGGTGTAGCTACCAGAAAGGCCCCTAAAAGGAGTTTTCAAGAAGCTCCTACCCTTGTCTTAATCCACAAATAGATTTTTTTTAAACTTTCCCTATTCTTTCCTCTCTCCGAAAGGTTCAAGATTACCTGCGGAGGTTTGAAAGTATTCCAGATATGCTGGAGCTGGATCATCTCACGGTTTCAGGTGATGTTACATTTGGGAAGAATGTTTCATTAAAGGTGAGTGTGTAATGGGGATGCTCGTGACTGATCTCTGCTCCTTGGTAACTGAGCCTGCCTAAAAGTCAGTGCCTTCACGCACAGTCTATGGAAGCACTCGCTCCTGGGAATTAACGGCCCAAGGATTGCAGAGGCCGAGACTGACCCTTACGAAGGAGTGCAAGGTGTTACGGCTATAGCTGCTTCTCTGCGTTAGTCCCACTGAGGGTTGGCATTTGTCTTCAAACCTTGACACCACCACAGACTTCATGACTCTGTGTTCAGAACGCTGCTTACATCTTTAGCTCGGCAAGGCACCCACCACCTTGCCTCCCAGGCTGGCTTTACAGCCACAGGCCCCTTCTCATCAGTTTGGGGTTCTTGATTTGTTAGTAAATGTTGAAGCGGAGCAAGTTAGTTTCTCTCTCAAGTGCTTCCTTAGGACCTGGCCAGTCCTAGCAGAACATTGTCATGGTCCTCTAACAGTCTAGAGCAGTTTAGCTGCTGACACGGGTGTGTGCAAGGTAGGGCTGCAAAAACCAGCCCTTGAACCAGCTTATGCTGTTGTGAACATGCACACAAACACGCGTGCATGCAGACACACGTCTCCCTTCCCAGCTCTTGCGGTGTATTTGCCTTGTAGCTGTAATGGCGAGCTGTGCCCTGACATACTGATGTGGGTAACATTTTTCCACCTAAAAGCAAGCAGACATGATACGAGTGCTTACAGCAAGCGTCTTCAAAGAAGGCATCAGCTTTCTTGTGAGCTGATAGTATCTAGTATGCTGGTAATGACAGGGTTTCCAGTAGTGCTTGTTTAAAACCTTTCTTGTGTGCGTGAAAAATCTATGCAGAAACAACAACAACTCAATGCATTCAGGACGTATCTGGCTGTGTTACAGCTGACACCTAGCTCATCCTCCAGCCAGCACTGCTCTCGCTCGGTCCAAGTCAAAGTTTCTAAACGCTTGTTTTCTTTTCTGTAAATCCAGGGAACAGTTATCATCATTGCAAATCACGGGGACAGAATTGACATCCCAGCTGGAGCGCTACTAGAGAACAAAATCGTATCTGGCAATCTGCGCATCCTGGACCACTGAGTCAGTGACAGGGCACGGTCAGTTCTGTAGACTGCTGTGCTAAACCAGCCTTGTAATGGAAGAACCTTTTAAGCATTAGAATTATAAGTACACAGAGGGCCTATGCTTTGTCATCTTCACAGTACCCTGCAGTATTAATTTAAAATTAATTTCTCTTGCTTATCTTTTTAAGCAGACACACATAACGCAATGGATGTGCGTAAGTAATGCTTCAGTCCTTAAAGAGATTCTGTAACTCAGTTAATATAACCTTGAAGTGCAATACTGTTTGTCTTGAGGTAAGATGGACAGATCTTCTTTGACAAGAAGTTAAGAGGCTTGCCTCTAACATTTAGTAGTTTTGAATTGCTTGTAACTGCAGAAATAAAGCTGTGAAGCAATACATGTGGGACAACACGGTTAGCTACTCACGTGGCTTTTAATGAAGTGTAAGTGGCAGGCACAGTTGAAAACCAAAAGTTTCACTACTGCTAAACGGGCTGTTAAAACCCCTGTATTCCATGTGCTCACAACTCTCCCCAGCTCTAGCCCTCTCCATCCCCCACGGCCTGCAGGCGGGATGTCCCCATCCCAACTGTACGTCAAGGTGCTGGGGTAAGGCTCTCAATACCTCCACTTCTGTATTGTGAGAGTGGGAACCGGTGCTGTTCCAAACTCGCCCAAAGAATCTAATACTTGAGAAAAATGCCTCAGTATCCACGTGTGGTGTTTGCTTTTTCACATCCCATTTAAGACTGGATCTCTCGTTAATATCTTAATCCTTGATCTGCCCTCTTTTTTTTTTTTTCAATAAATGGATCATGTTGACTACACACATGTTCATATTGTCACAGCCATGTATGTTAATTTATCTTCTCTCGAGTCATTTCTAAATTTGTACAGGAACGGAAATCCCTGTCCCGATCACTATTGATTTCTTAATGTTTCTCTTGTATTTACATGCAGACAACTTTATTTTATAAGCTTAGTATAACACTGGTATGTATCATTAAAGAAGTTGGTCTTTAAAAACAACTGTGATTTTATAGCTTTATTTTGACTGACAATGAATGACATCTGTTATGCTAACAGATAAGCAAGCATGCCTGTCCGAAGGAACCCATAGGCACGCGCACGCTGTAGCCCATCACACGTAACGGTCGCAGGGTTAGGCACTCGGACTATGCTTCGGTAAAGAGGTGTGAGGTGAAATACGCAGGCACTTTGATGTAGTACTGGCATCGTCCAGTCTTAAAAGGTAGTATTAAAAAAACCTCTTTGATAAATGAATTTCGGTTGCACCTTCCTTAATGGCGCAACGTTTTAGAAGCAGCCTAAAAACTTTAAAATTCTTCCTGCCCTGTTTTCTGTGGCCTCCTCTGTCTTAATACACAGGGGTTTTCTGTTTGTAAAATGGTGGAGCACTTGGCTGGAACGCTCCCTGTCCTTACCCTGTGCTCAGCGGGGTGGGGAGCTGCAGGAAACCAGCCCCACACCTGCCTTTCTCCTACCTTCCGATGCCACCGGAAGCCCACTGTCACATTGTCACTGCTAACGAGGATAGCATCACAACTCCATCCTGCGGGTAATGGCTTCAGTCAAATGACAGATTATTAGAAAAATCGTATCTTCAGATGGCAGTTTGGAGCCCAGCTGCAAGAAATCCCCTGGAACAGGACTACTCCCTAACAAATCTGAATCCTATATATGCAAGCAATCAAAAGACATTTATTTATATAAAGTTCTGTAAAAAAATAAATTTTAGAACAGCATCGTTTCATAGAGAAAAAACATTTTCTACAGAGTTCCAACTGCAAGATTTTTATACTGTACCATCATTAAATAAGGTGGGACACCGTGTGAATTTCATTGCACTAGAAGAAATGCAAAGCATCTTTTTAATATAAAGATATACAGAGCACTCTAGACAACTACAGCTGTGTTACAGCTATGTGTTCTTTTGGATTTGGTCCAAAGAAACCTGAGTCTGTTTCCAGAGAGAATGAAAAAAAATAATAATAACATTGCACAGACAGCTGATCACTTGTTTCTTGCTGAAGGACACTGAAAAGATCACTCCCTGCAGCTCACTCTGAGTCTGGTTTTCCCCGACTATCAATAGTGCCCTTTCTCGGACTCCGGTCTTAAGTATTCACCTCACAGTCGTCCCGCTGCTTAGAAGAAAGTCGGTCTGTTGTCAGAGCCAAGCGACGGCTCCCAGTGGATCATCACCTCTTCTGCTCCCAGATTTCAGCCATGTTTAGGTCTAAGTTGTTAAGGCCTTTCAGGGCTTGAAGGTTTCCAGTGTAAAAAGCTACGTCTGAAGTCACCAGTCTGCAGGGAAACACACAACGGGGTTAGCACCTGGAGGGAGCGCAGCTGCCTGGAATAAGCAGGAAAACAACCAGGCTCTGTTTAAGAATTGAGCACGCAATTACAACAATGCGTGTTCAAATACTGGGCCTGCATTAAATGTTTTAAATATGAGTTCAGAATAGGTTTTTAAATATCAATTCAAAGCCCCGTACTATGGAGGTGATATATTTTACAGGAGTGACAGATACACGATTACTGCTAGCCGTATAACTATGTGGCTGTAAAACTAGTTATATAGAAATCAAATGACGAGCTCAAAACACAAAAAGCAGGAACTGGGCAGCTAAAACTTCCATTCCCTTGCTGTAATCCCACGTTTATCTTGACTTAAACCCCTGCCTTCCATCGCAACTCAGAATATTAATTATTGCAACATTACCTTCTGTATTCTAGAAGGTTAAGGTAAAAGCAACTAAAGTGCAACATTGTTTGTAACATTTATAGGGAGTTAAAATCCCTCATAGGTTGTTGAAACATCAGGGGATGACAGAAACAAGATCTTGGTGGTTCCAGTTAGAAAGGAGCAAGATGTAGGCATCAAAGTTGTATTTTCACAGTAAAAAATTAACCGGGAATCACAGACCTGGATTTTTACTATTATTACAGGAAAAAAAAAAAAGCAGTTTAAAATAGGGTGAGGCTGAGAAAAGCATGTTAAAAACTAGGTCAGTGAAGACCGCTGGAACAGCAGCGAGTGAAATCCAGCGTTTGATGTTTCCCTTCTGAAAAGGCGCCGACGCCGCGCTCCCGCGGAGCTGTGTTCTGAAGCGCGTAACTGCTGCCATAAAAGAAACAGAGTTGGGGCATTCCTGTTCCCAGCTGCAGCCGAGAGACCCTTCTGGCAGCCAGGATGGCTCTGCTGGGAAATGCAGCCCCGGTACGTCACCAGGAACGCCTGCCCCGACCCGCCGACCAACAAGGGATGCGTTCACGCCATCTGAACTGAAAGGAGCAGCAGTGGGAGGGCAGGGGCGCGCTGGGTAGGGCTGGGCTAGAAACCCCGGTGTGCGTGCAACGCTCCCCGACGCATTCCGGGTGCTCTCATTTCAGCTGGGGCTCCCATTCAGCAAGCTCGTGGCTTACAAATACCTTAGTCAGTACCAAAGGCAACTGGATGTTGTCTTGGGAATACCCCACAAGTACAGAAAACCATTTCAAATAAGCTTATTCATCCTTGTACTCTCTGAAAGAGTTTAAGCAGGAGAAGTAAGAATAAACTGGACAGGAACAAAACTCTCCTTCATTCCACAACATATAAACTTCCTTCTCCGGCTTCTTCAACCCAAGACAAGTCTTTCTTGCATGTGGGTAGGCTGACTGGATTTCACCCCTACCACACTGCAAACAAATGTCCTGCGGTCATTAAAAATTATTATAAACACCACCTTTTCAGGGGAAAATCCAACTTAAACTAGGATTGAGCCTGCAAGAGGCTGTACGCTTTCCTGGGAGGTGTGGGACGCCAGGGACAGCGCTCGAGAGAGGTACCACTGACCTGGTTTTGGGCTGGGGCAGGAAAGGGGAAAAGCTCTGTCAGCATCACCTCCGTTTCAAATCTAGTTCTGCTGTAAAAACAATTCCTGTATAGAAGCTGCCCATGGCACTGATTAAATACCATTTTTCCTATTTTCATTTTGTTAGCACCATGAGTCATCATCCACGGTTCAAAACTGCTTCATGAATCACCCAATTCTTGCAAATTAAACTGTGGCTACTGCTGCCACTCAACAGGAGAAAAAGCAATCCACAAACCAAGGGAACCTCATAGAGGCAACGCATGAGCAGGCTAATTGCATTCCGAGTTACTACGGAAAGGCACAAGTCACGTCCTTTCCTGTAAGAAACCTCCAAAGGGGACATTCTAAAACACGGAGTGTGGCTGCTTTCTGCACTCAGAGCTTTCGTGCAGAAGACAAAGCCTGCTTACTTAAACCAAGCAGTAAAAAAAACAAGCGCCCCAACGTACCCGTTCAGAGGTCCTCCATCATTGACCACGTTTAGGTGGGCCAGCTGCCTCTTCAGGTGAAGTTTGTAGCTTGCGTTAATTCTTAAAAACAACATCTAGAAGAAACCAGAGAACCAGAGTAAAGCACCATCCCCGCGCTCGCATCACTGCCTACAGAGAGGAAAAACGTCGCAAACACCATAAATCACTGATCTTTGGGGCTGTTTTTGCAATTCATGTGATTTTCCCCTTCTGCCCGTCCTTCCGCCTCCTAATCTTTCTGGCCACATACAACAGATAACACACGGGCCAGGGCACACCCTCACTTATTTGTTATGTGTCGCGCTTGGAGGACACGTTCTTTGGAGCATGAATTTTCCTTCCCTGTTGTCTGAAGCATCTATCAACTTGTACACTAAGGCTAGAAGATTAAAAAAACCAAACTCTTTCCTGTACTATAACCGTTAGAAGTCTTCTTTTTTCCAAGAGAAAGCGTGAAAAACAGTTTGAAGGGACAGTTTAATTTAGCGCAAAAGAGGAACTAGAACTTAGTGTATTCAGTGACCGGATCAGTCCTTCCTGTCCTTCAATTTACAACTCTGCAGTAGCAAAAACTGCAGCAAAAATACTGAAAAAGCACATCTGGTACAATTTGGCTGCACAATACTTTTAGGGACCTTTGGAAGCCACTCAGTTTGAGCAGCGTCGCAGAAGAATTCCCAAAAAGGGCTGTACTTGACCCCCGAAGTGCTGCCATTTGTGTAGACTTTCAGCACTAATTCCTGAATGGAAGACTGACCTCTCTAGACATTAAAATGCAACTCAAAAGGCTGGAATCAGTCTTTTTTGTGTGTCTCATCGCTCTCCCTGCCACATCCCAACACTTCAGTTCAGTCCGAGCTGTCTGCGTGACTGCTGCCAACCCCTTTAACGTGTGGGTTCCACAAAGACTCAAAAAAGAATTCCCGCCCCCCCCGCCAGCTGAAGCAGAAGTCTCTCTTGTTACCGAGTTCACGCGCATTTGCAAGGGCGGTGTTACATGAATCTCCGAAATAACATTCACCTGAGTTTGCTCCTCGGGAAGGAGATCATATATAGCTTCGTGCATCTTCGCCATTTGCTTGCAGATATTCCTGAAGCACGCTGAAGGAACGGGAGCTTTCACTTCATACTGGAAATAAAACCACAACCAGTTACTCCTTTCTACCACTTTAGAACAGTTTATATAGGAGAGTTTCCAACAACCTTCCGTTCTCAAGGCCTGCGTCACCAATGACATCGTGAATCAAGGTTCATTTAGCAAATCACAAATTTAAACAGTCACTGGGCGTGATCTGATTGAACCGAGGACTCACACCACACAGTCTCTTAGCACTTCTCGCTTTACAAGCAAACAGTAGCATTCAAAGCGGTACGAAATGTGAGGATTTCCCAACTTCGGCTACTCTTCTGCGTTAGTTTGAATTGCTTCTCTTGCTCGTTACTTTCTGTTGGTTTCCCTTTCCCTACAAACGAGAGATGCAGCGAGATCAACCCGAGCCAGCCGCGCAGAGGCACGCTGGCTGGCCTTCTCCTCTCCTTCCCATCGGCCTGAGTCAGTGACAGACGAGCAATTCTACCTCCTCAAGTACTTCAGGAGACAAACCCTTTTGTTTAAGATCATATACACCCAAATTTCTGGAAAACAAACAAACAAACAAACAACCAACCAACCCCAAGGAAAGCCTAAAGAAATGGAAGCTCCTGAAAACTCAATACTGGCCATTAAAAAAAAAAGAAAAAAAAAAAAACACAAAAATGCTGCAGAAACACTTTGGAAAACAAAGTCGAAAATTTCCCTTCTCCCAGTGACCGAAATCCAAGAAACAAGACACTGGAAACGACCAGACAGCAAGAAATTTGCTACAAAGGGCACACGATTCTTACACCCCCACCCTGGACAGGGAATATCTGGATGTGATTTCAGAAGCACTTTGAGAAACTGGTTCCAGGAGGAAGCTCTTCCAGAGGCAGCTCTTCGGTTCCTGCCGGGGAGGCTGCGCTAGCACCAGCCGGGGTTCAGCGCTGGCAGGTGGCCTTTGGTAGGGTGATACTTGCCCGCAGTGCCTTGCACAATTCACTGGAAGAGCTGAATCATTATAACTAAATTATTTACAAACACCGTGGGAGCAGATGCTCTCTCTTAGGCTAGCCTGGGTTGTGAAAGAGAACAAAGCTTGCCTGAGTGCGAGAGGAAAAAAAGAAACGGGGAGTTTTGAGAAAGTCTTTACGGAAAAGCCAAACCGACGACCTAATTTTGAGGGGAGAAGTAGCAGAAAAAAAAATAGTGCTTACTGCTCCAGGAGCCCTGCTCCCCGCGTGGGACAACCGCACAGCGGACAGGATCGTGCCTCAAGACATGAGGGTTAGGCAACAAACGATTTACAATTCACCAGGACGCTGTAAAGCCAAAGGGAACTGGCAAGCTGCGGCGATGGCTCTTGCATGACTTACAGACAAATCAAAACCTTCACCGTCGACAGGGGAAAAAGCAACAGCACCGCAAAGAAACATGAGCTCCAGCCCGGCAAGCTCCTGGCCATTTTTATCTCCAGCTGAGGTCAACAGCGTGGAACACCACGAGGGATCAGACAAAAATTTACTGCTCTTCTGTCCAGACGGTCACAAGATGGCAAGCTCCAAGAGAAGCTAAGAACTTGCACCGGATTTTTTCCATGCCCATTTATCCCTTTTGAAAAACCTCCACCTTTTTCACTTGTTAATTATAGCTGTTAAATACCCTCGGTCCCATTTGATCTCCCTGCCCAAGTTACAGAGAGATGCTGGGCAGCGTCCGTGCTGCCACGGGATGCCTCGCTGGGCGCGCAGCCTCAGCGCCTCTGCCACCCAGCTCCCAGAGGCGAGCAGAGCCTACAAACGCAGAAGTCACTCGCCCACGTTACCCAAGTGCCGGGTCAACGTCCCCCCTACCGGACCAAACTGCTTGTCTCCTACAAAGCAGGTTTCTAGACTGCAATGTTTGTTTTTAAAGCACTGCTATGAAACTCGCCTGCTTGCTCAGTCAGATCTACAGACTTTAAAGCAGGTGACCACTTTATCCACCGGGCACTGAAATGTTTGGACTTTCACAAAAAAACACAGAACACAAAGACCACACTGACATGGTTGCACTGACATGCCCATTTGCACATTTCCTGTTTTTATGTTCTTTGCAGCCTTCGGTGCCAAGATTTCATTATTTCAGGAACGAGACGAGCCAAATTATGGGGTATGTTAGGAATGGAGGCAAATCAACACGTGGTCTCCTTTCCTCCTCTCCTCTGTGGGTTGCATTCACGCGAGCCAGGCTCTCTCACTCCAGCCTTAAAGAGCTCTAAAGGACAGGGATATTCTCAATTTACACCTCACGCCAGCTACAAGGGGAAAACGGGCTGTAAAGATGGAAGGAGAGCAAGGGATGCATACTTACTGACTACCACCAAGAACATCAACCATGTTACTGGTTTATTGTGGGCTAACTTGTTTAGTATCAATAATCGAAACTCTGGCATTTGCCTTTTATTTTCAAGAGATAAGAGGTAAAGTGACCAAAAAGCCATGTTACTTCACAGAACAAGTATTTTTATGTGGGGAAAAAAGCCCAAAAAAGCAGCAGACCACTATTTGGATCTTTAGAAAAGGGCATAGACATGTTTTTGAAAGTGTAAACACAACAGGGGATGGGGAATCCTAATTTAAATGCTTTGGCTTTTTCCCCCCGTAAGTTTGCAAAATGCTACTTGATAGCCCAAAGAAACATATGAAAAGAAAAAGCACAATGTAAAATAAACAATAAAATGATAGAAACAGCAAGGAAGACGGCAATGCTGCCTGTTAGAGCTGCTTCACCACAGCCCCCGTCAGCCTGTCCCCAACCTGTGCCCCACCAGGGAGATGCTGTCTTTTCTCATGAGCTCCTACAAGGAAGAGGGTCATCATCAATCAATCCTCTCTCTAAACAATTAATTCATTTCTCTCATGGAAGAGCTGCTTAAAAAAAATAAAAAATAAAAAAAAAGACCATCAGATCCAAAGCAAAACACTAAGCTTTAAAAGCTTGCGTACTTTATCTGTGGGATCTGTGGGCACAGGAGGTCCCCTCTTGGGGCAGCCTCTGTCACTGTATTCCACCTTGAGGTGAGTCACAGTGAGCGGATCCAGCCCAGGTCCAACCTGTTCCACCGAGGAGTGCTCAAAAACCATTAAGAGCGCTTCATGGGACAGCTATTAACACCTCTACACAGGGGAACTGCTAAGTGCAGGCTTCTAGTCCCCAGGCCTGCGGCCCAAGAGATGGGCTGGTCCTTCCCCTCCAAAAACTCTTCCTCCTCAGCAGTTCTGTCGCTGTTTCCTCAGCTGCAGGAAATTACACGCTCCCCACTTCCAAAGAGGCACCATTGGGAAGAGCAGGAAATGGGAACTGGCTCAGCCTGACTGCAGACGAGAGCTGTTGGTGGATAAAACTGCTGAGGGTAGAAGAGCACTTCAGTTTCTAAACACCAGAGCATCTGCTGCAGCCAAAGCATCACCGTTACTGCTGAAGGACTAAACGAACAGGTTTTTTTTTTGGTGGGGATGAAGGCCAATGACACCCAGGTGGCAAATGTTAAGACAAAACACATTCACAAGTACAGCACAGAACTTTGTGTTTATACGATGTAAAGAAGTTCAAACAAGTCCCGATTAGGAAAGTTTAAGACTCCACTTGAAACATCTAGACTGCAGACGAGGAGACCTCCAATTGCAATTTAGAGAGCGTATAATTATTTCCATAAATCATTACCTTGGATAATAGTTTGTCAAATAAGCTATCCATTATGGCAACGAGCTTTGCTGAAATTTCAGCTATGTGGTCGTGATAATCCTGTAATGGAAGAAAGCAGCTTTTATTTACCAGCTAATGGCATTCATATTCTTCAGAGCACAGTTGAAAAGCAGAACTTTGCGTTTAATTAGGAAATGCCAAAAGAATTACCTTCGTAATGTGGTCAAAATGCCTGAGCATGCTAAACTGCTTCGGCTGCAGTCGAGCTTCAAAATGAGCCCTGATAATAGGAATGTAGTGTACGATTAGCTGTAGGCAACGTGAAGAAAGGGCTGTAAATCCAGAAGCCAGAGAGAGGGAAAGAAAAATAACTTAATTATTACACAGGAAGAGCAATTTTGTATCTCCTTACACATAAATAGCAGATCTGACACAATTTAACATGTTTGGTTTGTTTTGGTTTTTGTTTTTTAAATAAAAGGAGGTAAGCATTTTCCACTGGGACACCCCGCCCAGTGAAGACACCAGACTAGTACCTGGCTATACACACCCGGCTTCCGTAAGATACGGGATAAGGGACTAATTTTACAAGAGGCTTTAAGTGTCTACTTGACATTTTGAGCCCTGAGCACACGCAGACCTCAGAGAGATCTCAAAAGATCTGACTCATCAGCTACCTAACCTCGGCAGCCGTGTTCTCAAGGCATCGATATTTCTTCTGCAGGAGGTGTACATAAACACCCTGCCCTGCCAGTGCTGAGCTGCCCAGAGCCTGTGGTGCCGGCAGCATTCCCAAAACCGAGCTTCTCCTGTGTCCAACAGGGCCTGAGCCAGCAGGAGGACACGCGGTGGTGCCAGTGCGGTCTCCGCACCGGCCAAGCAAAGACCCGGCCCAGCTTTTCTCTGCTCACTTGTGTCTGCTCCAACACTATGGCCCACGCCCCCTGGGGGGAAGCCATTCCCTTTTAAAAAGGAAAAGGCAGGCTGGTAATCGGGACGCCCTGAAACACGGGAACTGCAAATTCAAACACCTGCTTCAACCCATCAACTAAAGGCTCTTAATTTCAGCAGACAGTTTAAAACTGGGGATCTTAAGTAACGTGTCCGACATTTCTGTAGCTGGGCACCTAGCTCTCCCTGGCTTTTCAGAGCAGCTAAAGCAGTCCAGGCGGGTAACTCAGGGCTGGCAATTCAGCTAAACAGCTGCACACTGAAAATGAGAAACTCTAATGACTAAGTCATAGCTTGAAATCAGCACAGAGCCCGAAGTTACCTGACAGCGCTGGGACGTCGTTCAGCCACATAAAGACTAACTATTCAACTCCGAGCCACCCACAGAAATCATTTAACACGTTACTGACATGCGGTTATAACCCGCAGGAGCTGTATGTGGACACGGTGTTACGGAATACAGCACCACGGGGCAGACGGGACAGCACGGCTCAGCAAAATGCAGCGGGAGACAGGGGTTTGGCCGCGTTCCTCGACCTACCTCCCTCCAATCTCCAGATCTGAACACTAAGCAGCTCCCATGTGTGCCGAAGTCACTGCTGAGAAAGTAACTACACATTCCTGCAGTCAAAACATTTTCATGGAAAACTTGCTAGCCTGTATATTTGTTCTTACGTTTCCTTCCCTGAAGCTTTACATTTAAAGTGATCCAGTAGACAGCAAAGGAATTTGATGGATTTTATCGCACCCCTTCACGAGACTAGCTTTTATACATGTTTTACCCCCTAACCAGCAAGGTGTTGTCACTGTCTGTGTTCCATGCACAACACCACAACACAAACGTAGCTTATCATAAATGTTTGGGGCGGTTTTGTGTTTGTTTTATTTTAAACAGGCAGGAGAACAAGCTTTGACATTTTAAATATAGAAACCCATACCTAGGTTTTTTGTAGTGATTGTTTTCAAACCAACAACTTGTAACGCACCAGCTCCAAGCACTAGTTGGCAACTTCTAGAGTTGAAATACTGTGAGAAACAAAAAAGAGAGCAAAAATTTATGCTGACTCTGTAACAACTACACATAACCACAGTTCAGAAATACCACCAATAGAATTCTGCAGGATTAAACAGATTATTACAAAATAAATGAAGGCCAGTACCAGAGTTTCACATACTCCTTGCTACAGAAGAGTCCACGACTATTAACTAGTAAGACAAAAGAACTTTTCTCAGTAGTCACTGGCCCGTAGTATTTTTTTGACTCGGCTTATGCTAAAAGCACTCAAGGCAGTGTTTCAACAGAGGGAAGCAGAAATACTGTTATTAAAACCACAGTTAGCTGCTCAGTGATTTCAATTCAGGGACTAATTTCTGCTTCTCTACGAGACCTTTGGGTGAGGCTTCTCTCAGTGTGAAAGTAAAGCAGCAAGTCAGCCTTGCTGCAGATTAGCTACGTTCAGCCCTACTTTGAAAGCCATACGCAAGAATGGCGTTGTAATAGAAACGTATAAAACATACTTCTCAAGCCAGGGCCTTGGGTGGAGTGAACGGGAAGGATCTCACTAGTTTTGCTAAGTAGAGTAGACAAGTGTAATATCAGAATGGAAAATATCAAAAAACCAAGTTTCTGCTCTGGTTCTAGACCTTCCCCACTGCTGATGTTAAAGAAAACTTGAAAGCACTGAAACTCACTGCTGCCGAGGTGCCTGAATCTGTGTTTGTAACACTCCAATATGTGGAGATGGAGAAATGATGCACAGAAAAGGTCAAGCCATTTCAAAACCCAATTGTGTAAAAATTCCAGGTATAGTGGACAGCTCATGGCTTGATGTTCCTAACATAGTTCCAGGAGAAAAGAAGTTACCATTAAATGCACACAGGCCAGCAAGGTCTCTGGACAGTAAGACAATTCACAGACGCACAGAATGGTTTGGGTTGGAAGGGACCTTAAAGATCATGTAGTTCCAACCCCCCTGCCCTGGGCAGGGACACCTCCCGCCAGACCAGGCTGCTCAAAGCCCCATCCAGCCTGGCCTTGAACACCTCCAGGGATGGGGCAGCCACAGCTTCTCTGGGCAACCTGGGCCAGTGCCTCACCACCCTCACAGGAAAGAATTTCTTCCTGATATCCAATCTAAATCTACCCTCTTTCAGTTTGAGGCCATTGCCCTGAGTCCTATCACAACACTCCCTGATCAAGAGGCCCTCCCCATCCTTCCTGTAGGCCCTGTCAGCATATTCTGTCTTATTACGGAATTCTGCTCCACCACCATGTCTTGAGACATCAGATACTCTAGACTGGCTCAGGTGATGCGGTAAAGACGGAGGAGCCATTGCTGCTGTCCCCGATTCCTGCTGTGAATGGAAAGCAGAAGTCCCAGGGCTCATGTTTGAACAGAACTGTCCTGTTGACACCAGGGTGAAAACTGGGAGGCAAAACCTACAGAGAGCTGACCCTTTCTCTTGCACCTGAAGAAAGATTCACAAGGAATTGTGACAAGGTTGCCCTGCAGCTTGTGTCTGCAACACAGAGCATTTCCCTCACCTAGAGCTCCTTTCTGAGGTGGCCACAGTCCTGCTTCACAGGTCTTGCTTCACGATAATGCAAGAACAAACCCAAGATTTCAACCCTCCTTGAGTAAAAACTGGAAAAAAATTTTCTGGCTATTGCCTGGAGTTAGTGACAGAACTCAGGACCAGAGAGGATATGCCGTGAACACCACACCCCCGCTCTGAGCTGCCAGAGTGGGATACCCAGGGCCAGAAAAGCGACCCAGCTACAAATGATCTGGAGCTACGTGTGGCTCCTGGCCTGAGAGCGCCATCATCTACTCTGCTCTCAGAAGAAGTCAGGATCTGAAACTCTCTGACGTTCACTTCATCTCCTCCTGAAAAGCAAGACCTTTCCTTATGCCTCCTGGTGGACTTGAGAGGTAGATCCACTGAGCCAAAGACAGATATATCCTACACAGCCTAAGCTCCTCCGAGGTGTTTAGCTCAGGTTAACGCCATCTCACTGACGGCACGGCAGATGCTTAAAACCACTCTCTAGAAAGGATGATAGACACTCGTACTCTCCCCCTGCCTTTCATAGATATTGCTGTTACCGGATGGCCTGCTGCAGTCAAAGCAGCAAAGAAGTAGCGTGCCTGAAACATCAAAAGAGCAATACCCCCTCCTTGTGACTGCGCGGAGGAAAGCATTTCTGCATTCCGGCTCTGTGGCTGCCAGCCTTCTCCTGCCTGCACCTGCTAAACAACTCCAGTAATTATGATTGCATTTTTGTTCGTACACTGGTGTAATTTCACTCTGGTTGCAGACAAAGTCCAAAATAGCCCAGAATTTCGTTAACCTGGGAACACTTCGCAGCTTCCATCACAATAAAGACTAGCTCTCGCAACCTTCAAAATTTGCTAGCTCTGACAGCTATCAAACAAAAAGTGTAGTGACTTGCAAGGACACCCTTGAGTGGCTCTTATTTTGTTCAAAGTGTAATAAACGATCTTCATTTTTGCTAGCTGTTCTCATCACCTCTCCAATTGATGGCACCGCAATACAATAATTAAACTGCACACCATGTTTGAATATCAAGGAATAAAACACAAATGACGTAGAGCTAGATACAAAATATGGAAGGGAGAGAGAAGTAAGACAGAGATGCAAATCTGGCGAAGTTTAAGGCATCTGCTGCTATCCTGCCTGCCTGTGAAAAGGTGCTGCAAGACTTGAGTGAAGCAGCAGCTGGAGAACAAGAAGCAAAGAGAGGCATGGCCAGGCCCAGGCTGACGGATCCGCAGTGGATACTGCTCTGAAAGGGGAAGGTTTGCGGATGAATCCGAATGATGACTGCAAGGAGGAGTGATCCTGCATCTGGTTATTCAGGTAAGAGCTACCAACAGGAAGATTATTTAAAGGTCTATCTCCTAGGGTGCATTTCCCGTCCCCCACCTTATGTAAAATACACTTTTGGAGAGTAGAAGCTGTTCATCTTTTATCAACTATGCTTATATTCACAACTCTAATACCTGACATAATCTTGAAATTAACTACTAGGCTTTGGAGCCTATATATATATATCTATATATATCACAGTTTTAAGGTGCATTTCACATGCTCCTTTTATTATTGTTTACTTATATTACCTTGCAGTATCTGTGCTTTACCAGCTTTCCTCTTCTCTACTGAGAAGTAAATGACAAAAAGGTCCCGGTCTTTCATCATCTTTACATTTTACAACAGAAGCTTCATCCCATACTATTTTTCATGCTTCTACTGACTATACCTCTACTGACTTGTAAAAACCAAGGGACTCATTTCCTTCCTGAATATAGATATATCTTTGTGGCATCTGGGATCAAATTGGTTTTTCTTCAGCAGCATTAATCCTACCCCCAGCCTGAAGAGCAGACAGCTCTGACAAACACTACTAGATGGGATTTCCAATATTCCAGGTGAACAAGAGGAAAGACAGCCTTCCCGAAGTCAATTCACGCAACCAATTGCATTTTGAATGCCCTTAGCTTAGAAGGTCACCTCATGGCACAGTAACAAATGCAATAATTTCTAGACAATTTATATCGTTTATATGAAATCATAAAAGCATGTGAAGCATTACAGACAGTAAGACACGTTCTCCACCCTGAATACCCGACTGCCCCCCCGATACGGTACATTTGGAGTCATACCTTCAGTAAATCAGAGAGGCGGGTAAGCATGTCAGTGGTGATGGAAGGAATGTTATCCACACACTGGCAGTACTCAAGGATTATTCTTATTAACAGCAATACTGTCCTACAAGAGAGGAAACAGCCAAATACATCATCTCAGTGCACAGAAGATATTTAAAAATCAAACACAGGCCAGTCACGTTTATAGAAAGCTACCTAATGCTACAGATTATAGCCTTAAATAAAGTAGAAGTAAAATATAAAAGAAGATATACATGAAGATGGTTATAAAGAATACCCATTCCGCAGGGTGGCACGTGGAAAAAGTACTTAACGTACATGAGAGAAAAATCTCTAAGGTTCGTTAGTATATGTTTTTAATGTCCAAAAATGCTACTGTGGAACTAGAAGTCTTCACGTAGGTGTTGGCAGGGGACAAAAAAATCCCAAACTCCTTTCTTACACTACTGTACAATCCTGGCCAACTCTGAGCAAGTATAAAAATTCACAGAATGTAGACAACAACCACCACTGAAAGGATGTAATGAATGCTAAGGAGTCACAAACAGGAAAAGCAGCTGTGAAGAAACAGCACCAAATATTCAAAGGTGCTCAACACCTGTTATTTCCCCTGAATTCAGCAGGCACTGCAGAATTTGGGAGCTACTGGATGGAATTAAGAAGGCTCCACAAAGAGCAGGTACGGTCCTTTGAATTCAAATACACAGAAGGCAGGAAAACTAAGGCAAGATCAAACGTAAATTTGATTTAACTTCAAAAATTTCAATCTCTTTCTTCCTTTAAGCAGCAGAGTACAGAAACATGAATCAACTGAAAATAAACACCTTGAGAATTTTTGGGGAACATCTAGGCTTTTTTTTGTGAATGCATTTTATTTGAATAAATACAATGAAACTGTATGTAGAAGTGCGTAGAACTGAAACAAATATTTGCACCAACATGAAGCTGACAACTGCTTCACAGAGCTAAATATAACAAGTTTCAAATGAGCAGGGATGGATTATCAAACACGTCGTCTGTTAAGTAAACTTTATCCTTTAAGGCACATTCAAATGCTCCTAGCCAACCTGAAATGCTCCTTTGCAGTGGCTGGCACAAAGTTTTGAGAGGTCAGCTTCTGTTTCTAACTGAATAATGACATATCATCATGAAGCAACTCATAAAAGGACAGCTGGTCAAAGACATTACGTAAATCAGAACTTTTCAGTTTGGGGTAAATTGATGTTAGGACTCTTGGGAGTGAGATCGCCAGGTTTTACTCCCTCCCCAAAACCACTCTCATGTATATTTAATGCTTAAGCCTCACAGTCTTTGGCATCACAGTGTGCTTTCAAATGAAAGTATGTGAGTGTTATATATTTTAAAATGTCTTTGATATAACCAGCTTTAAGAAACTACTTTCCAATCCAAAGCAATCAGGATACCATGAAATAGCATACGCAGCTTCTGAGATTGCCCATATCTTACTACTTCTTCTGAATAAGATAAGCAATCATGCAGAAGTGGACTCATGTATTTTGCCAGAGATAACCTATATTGCAAAAAATAACAACAGTGTGCTATGAAGACAAACCTGTATTTTCATGACTATGTGTTTTCATGAAATAATTGGAAAAAACCCACATTCAAACAAAACCATAAATTTCAGCCTAGACATTCAGAGAAGAAACAGTTTTTCAATGTACAGAAGAACTTGCCATGTTTTATAACTGTTTGGGAACTAAGGAGAAACTAGTCTGTGGAATGAGAGGGGTTTCTTTATTTAAATAAGATCGCTGAAGCTGTTAGTATTCATCACAGTTCTACTCAAAAGTTCTTGCCAACTAACCCACTGCTAATAGAAAAGAGTGCATCTTACCCAACTGTTGCATATTTTTGTCCTTCAACAATAAGGAATTCCGTTGGCTTTCTTTCTTCAGTAGCTAGACATTTTAGCAAGAAAGGAAGAGAGATCAATTGAAGTTAAAACAAGCACAAAAAATACTAGTTTCTAGAAATACAGTGTTCACTTGCTAAGGCTTGGAAAAAACCCACAGTCAATCTTTAAAGCACTGCTCTCATTTACAATGTTTATTATACAGTTGTTGACCCACCATAATTATTACAACCCATGAAGTTACTTTATTATCTACTGGGATTTTTGATCAAAAATCCCCCAAAGTCCCACAGTCATTATGGACTTAGAAACTTCAAATACAACAGGTTACATATAGAAGAAGAAAAGCAGAAAAAGTCGCTAGGTTTTCTACTATACATTCTCAAACGATTTGCTGTGCATATTAATATCTTAGCTTCAAACCACTTCTTCCTCAGGCTTCATACTAGAAGCTCTTACTGATGCAGTTTTTCACGCTAAATTTGATGCCACCAGTTTCCTATTTTCTTGAAGGAAGCTGCAAGAGCTTATTTTAAGGGCAATGGTCAATGAGCTTATTTTGGTGTTGTGTTCCATAATTGGAGTGATTATTGTCTAATACACGCTGGCTCCACTATATTCCTTTTTAAGGGGTTGAGGTTTCTCCACTGTGATATTACCATATTTTCTTCCTTCTCATCTATTGCCATTTTCTTTTCCCTCTGTGTATGATTTCCTCCTGTTCTAGCTGTTCCCACACATTCATCACTGCAATATTGGATGAGAATCCTCACAAGGTAAGAACGCATTACGCATTCCCATTGTGCACACGGGGAAATAGGGCAGGAGGAGAAAAAAGTGACTTGTCTGAGGTCAAATGAGGTTTCTGTGGCAAGGTAAATAATTGAGCGTACATGACTTTTCACTTCCATGAGCAGCCACATAGCATTCATTTCAACAACTGGCAGATAAAGTAGTGGGAAGGAGTAAGTTTTGTTTAACACAAGAAGAGCTGAGCACAAATACATGGTCCTCTGTCCCTCGCAACACTTCAGTGGTATGTTCTGGGGAAAGACTGAATGTATGCAAAGATTGTAAGCCTCTACACTGGGAATACTTAATAAATAAAAAAGTAGCTCCCTCCCTGTGCTAACACTTAGATGGGTTTTCAAAAAATAAATAAATAATCTTTTAAGGTCAGCACAAGAACTTTCAACACCAGTAAAAGAAAGCAAAAAGGGATAAAAAAAAAAAAAAAAAAAGTATCAACTTCCTCATCATCACCCAGAAGACAGTGAGCAAACAGAGATCTAGAGCGACACTGGAATATGTCCCTCAACATTCAATAGCAGCATTTGCTGATATTAAATTCAGTTAACAGTAGAATTGCAAGATACACACCTGCTGTTTTTTTTTCAGGGAGAGAAATTCTGCCATCCGACACCGAATCGACAAGATCCTGAAACTCAGCAGGAACTTCAGCTTGCTTCCAGCGCTCATTGTCCAAGAGTAGGCTAAGAGTTATAAACACAAAAGAGAGGAGGCTGAGAAAATGACATACCTTGTCTTGACACCTCTCTTGCCTGTATTGCTGTGGAATCAAAACTACAGTAATTTCAAAAAAAGTCAGTGGCCCCAAATATTATGTTTTTCATCTTCATTAGAAAGAGGTGCCCAACAATTGGCAGTAGCAAAACAGAAAAGCACTGTGTCAGCCTGGAGATCTCACAATTTGTTCATTCAAGCTATCATAGGGGACAAAAGACTATACTAGGCAATAAAGATCCTTATGAGATCGCTGCCACTGAAGTAATGTGTAAACACTGGAGTTCTAGAAGCTTTTGATGGATGAGAGCAAAAAGACTTGATGTATTTTACTGGGAAGGCTGTTCCGCAAGTGTTTTGGTTTGGGTTATTTTTAGTTGTTGTTTTTGTTGGAGGTTTTCTGCGTTGGGTTTTAGGGTTTTTTTTTAAACAGCTGGGAGTCAATTATCCTGAAGTTACTTAACCCGAGATAGAGTAATCCTGCCCTTCAACGTCAGTCCTGACTACTTCCTGTAGCTATCGCTGTCCTTATTTAGATAACTGTAGAACAAGCCAGCTTGAAGAAACTAAGTTATGAAAACAGTAAAAGTCTAAGCCAATTAAAAATAATTGGGTTTAATACAGTTTTTTCACCCTGTGCTCTTAAGTACAACTGGCTTACTAGTGTTCTTGGCAACAAAAGATCGTGTTTGCCTGGCATATGAATTATAAAATTATTCATGTAAGAATACAAAGATCTTCTACCCAAATATACCTTAGTTTCGTCTTCCTCTCCTCGTGGAACCTATTCACAAATCTGTTGGCTTGACTCTGAAGTGCTCCTCGCAAGGACATACTTTTCCTGCCGCAGATCTGCTCAGTATCTAAGATAAAGCCTTCCATCAAGCGAGAAAGAGCAACAAACTCGTTGGAATTCAGCTTCTCTAGGAAGCCATCCTATACATGCAAAGAAAACCATTGTAAGGAGACATACCACCACAAAAATTCAGAGATGTAAAGAAACATCTAGTCAGCATGTCTAAGGGCTACCTAGTGTTTTAAGAAGCACATTATTTAAGCCTACACGGGACAGAGAAGGCAGATTGCAGTGCTAGCAGCTACCTTGTCATAGATATGCATTCTCTGCATGGAACTTCAAAGACAGCAAGTCAGAATATTAAAAAGGAAAAAAAAAAAAAGTAGCAGAAACCCATATTGCCTTACAATGACATGATACGTTAATGCTTGTGCGCTCTGGGCATTCACATCAAGCACCTGTGGCAGCAGGAACAGTTACTTAATTTCAAAGGAGAATGCCATTTCAAAATTTTCACTCGTTAAACCAGTAACTTGGGACGAGAACTTAATTCTCATTAAGGATGAGACACCAGCCAGCAGTCTGACCCCAGCTCCTTACCTTTGCTCTTGCCATGAGGAACTTGACTGAACGATCATGGCAGATATCAGAGGCATTATAAAGTAACTCTTGAATATTGTTTGCCAGCCTGACCAGTTCCAGGTCAGTCAGCTTCATGTCATCGCCGATCCTACAAATGACAGAACCAGTTGGTTGAGCATTAATTTACAAAAAAAACCCAGTATTTCTGCTCAAGGTTGAAGGAGGAAAGAGCCTTGCAGCAACTGTCAAATGCAGACAGTCAGTTAATCACCAAAGTCACCTTGTACAGATGGGATCTTCTAAGCTGCTGTCAATGTTATGTCAGTCCCTCTAACAAGGAAACACACAACTGCACATCCTTATATTTTGTTTTAAATCTACATTATAATTGCTATTTATGGTCTAAGAGAAAACACGAAATAGCCATTACTAATACAATAAATATTACTAACATTTACTGCACTACAATTTACCCAGCTCCTATAACACTTGAGCATCACAAGTGTATGACAGATAAAACACAGCATTTTTCTTACAATGCAAGTGTAAGACCTAAAATAGATACTTCTGCACTCCTCACCACCTTAATCTACAGGCAGTCCTTCTGTTAGATCTTTAAACTTCAGGGTCCTAAGTTGGTGCTTTTTAAAAAACCTTTTGCGATTTGTCTACTGTTTTGAGGCTAGCCCATAGCACAGCTCCACCATCCATGTAATTAGTTAAGATAACGATCTTCTGGTCCAGTGTGGCTGCTCAAGGGACTGACAGTATGAGAGGAAAGAGAAAACCCAGAGCAGCAACTAGACTAATATTGTTGTAGCTCTGTAATTTTATTAGCCTGCTCCAAACACAGAGCAGAGGTGCAAAGAAAACCAGAAGAGGGATGAAGCAAGTTCATTTTAGAGCAAAGTTATGCAACCCGCCTCAGAACCAACTTCATCGCTCGAGAGATCTAGCTGGGCAGTGTATTTTTAGCAAACTTGGCAAAGTGGTCCAGACCAGTTCAGATCCAACCCCCTTCTCCTTCCCTGCTCCTCACTGTAACCCTGGACTCCATGCTGTATTTCTCTTCCAGCATATGACGGATGTTTGGACATACAGAACTTGGTTTAGGCACAGCGTATTTATTTTTAAATCTATCTGTTTCAGCCAGCATTGTGATTTGAGGGGGAAGGTCTCTACCAAAAGTCACAGTTGCTTGAACACACAAGAATAGCTACTTGAGTACCAATCAGGTAGAGTGAGCAGGCCACTTGCTATCTTCCATCTTTCAGCAGGGTAACAAGTGGTATTTCAATTTTGCTTCGTAGAACTCTGTATCCAGACATGCTGGCTTTTGAAGCTGCTCCTGCCTGAGTCTCACACACGCTATGCCTGGTTCTTTTAAAAAGGTAGCTCTGATTTCCAGCCATAAATAAGGTGTGCGTAAAAGGATGCCAAAAAGGTTACAACTGTGGAGGCTGGAGCACCACAGGGCAGAGCTGCCTATGTTACCAAAGCACTGAGATGGATTTATTTAACCATGCAAGTCAAATAGGTGACAATGAACAGCAGATTTCTCTCTAGAATTTATCAAGGTGTATTCCATGAAGCTGGCTTAAAAAAAACCCAAAAAAACCAGAAAACACAGCCATAGGGCTCATGGACAGAGAACAGAGATGCTTTTGCCTGCTAAAGGCATGACAAACAACCCGTCTTTCATGTAGGCTAGACTGGCATCTCTCCTGCTCTCTGCGGAAGTGGGCTCCCCAGCAGAACAGACAGAGAAGGGGCCCTTTTCTGTAAGAAGTGACATGATCAGTACCTGTACCACTCCAGGCAGAGGTGAGAGCAAGGCAAGGAAATGGAACACAGGTGAGCTGGGCACAGCACAGTCTGATGGCAATCTCTAGCAGTGATGGTGGAGAGCCATTCCGCTTCACCTACCTAGGAAAGCACACTCCTCCAAAGCCATTTTTGTACTGTATCATCAGAAACAACCGCCTGCACCTAACACCTTGTTACTGACACGTTGCAAAGTTGAGACAGGCAGCGCATTTACTCACATCATCTCTACTCCCCCCGGAGTAACAGAAGACGAGGTTTGCTCTTTGCTGGATGACGAATCAGTAGTGCACTCTGGTTCAGAAACCGAATCACTGCTACAGGGCTCACTGTTTGGGGAAGTGTTTCTTTGAGAGGTAGTGTCAGCTGCTACAGGTGGGAGGTCCCCTTCGCTGAACGCATCGCTTATGAACATGCCTTCATGAGTCAGGTAAGCCACTTCTGTGTCCACTGTACTGTCTTTAGCAGAGTTCTTTTGTAAGGTGTCCTCCAGGTCTCTGTTTTTTTGGTTCTTGTCTAGAACCAAGAAAACCACGCTACGGATAGTATTTAACGTTGCCTAGAATCAAATATAATGTTTATTAAAAAAAAACACACACAAAAAACCAAACCAAAACCCAAACCCCTGTGCCACAAGCTTGCCCTAGAAAGATATTTTCTTTTACCCACAAAATTAAACTAAATCCTGGCTTTATTTTCTATTGTGTAATTAGCATTTGGAGGCAGATCCATCAGTCTTTGACCGTAACCAATATCAGATGTTTCTGAGAATGGTGAAAGAAACCTCATTTGGAGCAATCTAACACATACAAAAGTTCTGTCCTAATCCCTAGCAGCTTGAAATGGATGTAATCAGGCAACAAGAGGTATTATCTTCTTCCCACTGCTCTCTTTGTTAGCAATAATCATTTTTGCCTTGGGTGCCGATATTCGCATATCCTTCTTTCAATCAGAAGTTTGAACTCTATAAGCAAAAACAACACCTTAAGACTTCAAATGGAAAGCAACTTTGTTCCATTTCGTGTCTGAACTATGTGAAGCGCTTGGTAAATGAATGTCTTACCTTTATTCTCTTGAGGAAGATGGTAAACTTAGAAAAAATATTCTTCAGTAAATCAAACCACTGAGGAAAATTCATCATCCTCATCTGGTCTGCAAGCCTAAAAAAAGAGCAGCATTCAGTAAACAGCAAATGTTTACTGGCCATGCTGTTTACTAGCACATAAAGAAAAAAAACAACCACGCTTTAAATGGAATTATAAATGTAAGGAAAACTGTGTAGACTTTTATCTGGCGGAACAACAGATATCACCTGAACAACAGTCACGATCAATACAATGTATGCAAGTGGAATGGGGAAGGAGGTATATAAAAATAAATTATACTAAAAAAATAAATGCCTCACATTTACCATTTATTTTTTCCAGGGCACAATGCTCTTTTCCCCGGGACAAGTATGTGTTACCAACAAGGGAGGGGGGTTAATAACATTTTCAGATATCACGTGAAAAAAGAAAACACACAAAAAAAATTTAAATTAAAATATTTTGCAAGTGTTACAAAAGCCATGTTATTAAGCCCATTTTGTTGCATTGCAATGAGACCACTTCTGCTATTAAAGTGCAAGTCAGCTGTTTGTGGCAAAGGGCAGAAAAGTCATTGACAGAACAAAAGTTAAACTCTGTAACACACAGTTAGGACCCAACTGCAGAATAGTAATCATTGGAGAATGGTGACCAAACATCCAATGTTTAAAAATGACCCCGTGCCCAGTCTTTTCCCAATTGGGGTATGAATCCCATGCAGATTCTGCCACTCACTTTGCTTTATCAGCTGGTCTGCTTTTATTATCTTGGGGTAACCTTTTCCTGCGCCAAATCAATCACAGAGCTACAGAGAAAGAGAAGCTAGCACGGGCCTCGAGCAGGGACCTCTGGAGGTGCCTTGTCCAACCCCTGCTCAATGCAGGTCCAACTAGATCGGGTTGCTCTGCACCCTGCCCGGTCAAGGCTTGACTATGTCCCAGGACAGAGCTCCCACAGCCTCTCTGGGACCGTGTTCCAGTCTTTGACCATCCTCATAAGGAACACAGTTTTCCTAAGATTTAGCTAGCACTTCTCATCTTCCATCTTGTGCCCATTGCACCTCATCCTTCTCCTGCACACCTCTGAGAGGAGCCTGGCTGTGTCTGCAGCTCTGTTATAACCCTCCCCATGGGATAGCTGTGGGCAGCTCTCCCCTGCGTTTTCCCCTCCCCAGGCTGGAGGGGGACCCAGCTCTCTCGGCTGCTCCTCCTACGCTCCATGCTTCAGCCCCCAACCAACCCCGTGTCCTCTGCTGGATCTCAATGCCTTTCTTGTTCCTCGACCTGCTGGCTATGCTAACACGGGCCATGTTGCAGCTGCAAGGACACACTGCTGGTCCATGGCCAACCAGTTCTCCACTGGGACCCACCAGGTCCTGCCCTGCAAAGCTCCTCTGAAGCCAGCCAGCTCGCTCCTGCCTCTCCTCTTGCAAGGGGTTGCTCCTTCCAAGACACAGAACATGGCATTTGCCTTTGTTGGGCTTTGTGAGGTTCCTGCCGGACCATTTCTTGGGTCTGAAACTGTCTGGTCTCCTCTCTGGATAGTTCCTGTTCTCATTTATGTGGGAAGTACTGAAACTACTGACACCTTTTAATACAAAATGCCAGATTATGACAACAGAGAATGCCTTCAAGTCGTTAAGAGATATGTGCCTATAGTTCATGCTTCATGCAGCGAGACTCACAGAATTTTAGTATTTATTTTAAAGGTAAGTTTAAGGTAACTTTAGAAGCTGAATGGGAAGGGGAATACACAATATTCTAACAGAGGAGGATAGAAGCATAGGCTTAAGGTGAAAGAGAAGGATAATCCTTAATTACAGGGAAATTTAAGCACAAATTAGAATAATAAATTTATCTATGCTATAAAGCATCCATCTCCTATCCCCACCCATCACCAAAAAAAAAATAATCTGGCTGTATACTTACTTAACAACCACTTCTGTATCTATTTCTTCTATCTGCGATACCGTATTAACCACACACTGTCAAATTTAAAGGGAAAAAAAACAAAACAAAAAAAGATCTTAGCTTCCTTCTAACTGCTGCTGAGGTTCATAACATACACAATAATCCCCAAGTTAAAAAGGAAAAGTAAAATAATAAATGAAAGGCATATTTGTATCATTTAACAACTTGTTTCTCTAAAAACAAACAAACAAAAAACCCTAAAGAAACCCCCAAATCCAACCCCCCCAAATATCTATTTGCAAAATACAGATGATCAAAGCGTTCCCAACTGTGTACTAAGCTCTGGAGGGCACACTGGCTCCACCTCAAAGGGACATGTTTTTCTGAGCATGGATGCTAAGCGCTGTTTCAAAAACGTCTCTCAGGTCAGGTACTTAAGAATAGCAGCCGTGTTCTTCCCCTTTCCCAAGTGACTGACTTCAGAAAACGTTGGTTGACTTCCTTTTCAGCTTTAAATCCAAGACTTGGGAACTAACCTTCACTGGAAGGAACAGCAGCAGGGAAGTGTGGAAGCACACACCTACAGTCCTGTGCTTTCCACTGTTAAGGCAGACCCAGTTTCACCTGCTCTCCTAGGAGACATAGTATTTGCTGTCTGCCTGTCCTCTTCACCTCCAGGGCACCACCTGCCTCTGTCCCTAGATTTCTCCACGTCTTTACAGCTACACTGTGGCTTTTCCTCAAAGGACAAGTGCTCTTCAACCAGTACACACAAAACTGGCCAGTTTCTTCAGGTCTCCAAAACAATCCATTTTCACTTCAAACACACGTGTTGTTTTACAGCGATTTCACTGCTCTCTGTTCACATTACTTGCAAGCCCTAGGTACAAATCAACTCCATTCGGACCGAATCAGGGGCTTTTCTCCCAAATGCCAATCAATACCCTGATCAAATGAGTCAGTAGCATAGGAACTCATCTTGCCTTTAAGTGAATATGTACAATCCAAATGGTGACCTCAAGCTACGTGGGTTTTACCTGCCTTTTGATTAACGGTGGCCAGGAGAGATGCTTCTTAAAAACCACACCTTCTTCTTGAACTCTGCAGTGTGTTCAGTGCTTGCAAACCTCTGGTCTCTCACCTGCCTGGCACCTACTCAATACTGACCAAAAGAGCCCACCAACGCATTTGAACGGGAACCACATTTGAGATGTGGGAAGGAAGCAGTTCCCTTTATTAAGGAAAAATATCTCTTAAGAGTGGAGACAATAGGCCACAATGCAAATGCGCTGCACAAACCACACAGAAATACTCTGATTTTGCCTATTTTCTCTATTCAATAGAAACTTACATTGGAAATCGACTGAACTTCATCTATTACTGAGCAGAGGTAACACCTGAAAAATCCAACATAAAGGCAAATATTCCCACCAGAATGGGAAAAGCACTTTATAATCAAGAATGAGCAGAAAAACAGGGAGCACTACTTGCCTATTATCCAACTAAAGAGAGAACTGAAAGGAAAAAATGTCTCCCCATGGCTGCCCACACAGGCGAGTGAAAAGCTAATGGAGACTGATGGGCAGATGTTTTATCCTGGTGTAATTAATTCATTAACTTAAATTGTATCGGGATCAAATAAGAAAGAGCTCGCATCATCACCAAGTCCTTCCAAGAAGTAGCTGTGCAGTTGAACACATCACTGTCTTTTAATTCTGCCACAATATTTACTAGCAACACTGGCCTGTGTTATCTATACCCACCCATCACCACCAGATCAGCAGAACTGTGGGGCTGCAATGTGAAGTGGATTGGGAGTGCCAATCTGGCTTAAAATAAAATCCTAATAATAGTAATGATGATGATAATCATCTTCCTCTTCCTCCAAACTTTTGAAAGCTGGGTTCCCAACTTGGTTCACAACACAGCTCTGAACAGCACACTATACTATGATGATAGGACAGTGTCTTCATCTGCTGGCAAACCCACCACCTGACTGTCTCCCAGCCTTTGAGATACAAATCAGAGGTGGTTCGTAACACATCAGAACATGACTCCTGAAATATTTTTGTGGAGAAAAACACCCCTTGCACAATATTCTCAAATATCAAAGAATCATAGAATAGTCTGTGTTGGAAGGGACCTTCAAAGGCCATCTACTCCAACCCCCCGCCAATGAGCGGGGACATCTTCAACTAGATCAGGTTGCTCAGAGCCCTGTCCAACCTGACCTCGAATGTTTCCAGGGATGGGGCATCTACCACCTCTCTGGGCAGCCTGGGCCAGTGTCTCACCACCCTCATAGTGAAAAATTTCTTCCTTAGATCTAGTCTGAATCTACTCTCTTCTAGTTTAAAACTGTTACCCCTTGCCCTGTCACAACAGGCCCTGCTAAAAAGTTTGTCCCCGTCTTTCTTATAGGCCCCCTTTAAGTATTGAAAGGCTACAATAAGGTCTCCTTGGGGCCTTTGCTTCTTCAGGCTGAACAATCCCAACTCTCTCAGCCTGTCCTCATAGCAGAGGTGCTCCAGCCCTCTCATCACCTTTGTGGTCTCCTCTGGACCCGCTCCAATGGGTCCGTGTCCTTCTGATGTTGGTGGCAGCACTGCAGGGGGGTCTCCCCAGAGTGGAGCAAAGGGGCAGAATCCCCTTCCTTGCCCTGCTGGCCATGCTGCTGAGGATGCAGTTGGCTTTCTGGGCTGTGAATGCACATTGCTGGGTCATGTCCAGCTTTTCATCCATCAGTACACCCAAGTCCTTCTTGGCAGGGCTGCTCTCCATCCCTTCATCCCCCAGCCTGTATTGACACCGGGGGTTGCTCCGATGCAGGTGTAGGACCCTGCACTTGGCCTTGTTGAACCTCATGAGGTTCACACGGGCCCACTTCTTGAGCCTGTCCAGGTCCCTCTGGATGGCATCCCAACCCTCAGGCACGTCCGCTGCACCATTCAGCTTGGTGTCACGCATAAACTTGCTGAGGGTGCACTCGATCCCACTGTCTGTGTCATTGATGAAGGTATGAAACAGTACTTGTCCCAGTATGGACCCCCGAGGAACACCACTTGTCACTGATCTCTGTCTGGACATTGAGCCATTGACCGCTACCCTCTGGATGCAACCATCAAGCCAATTTCTCATCCACCAAACAGGCTACCTATCAAATCCATATCTCTCCAATTTAGAGAGAAGGATGTTGTGGGTGACCATGTCAAAAGCCTTACAGAAGTCCAAATTGACAACATCCATAGCTCTTCCCTTGTCCACTGATGTACTTACTCCATCATAAAAGGCCACTAGGTTGGCCGGGTAGGACCTGCCCTTGGTTAAGCCACGCCGGCTGTCTCAAGTCACCTCCCTGTCCTCCAAGTGCCTTATGCATATGCATAAGCATGCAAACAAACAAGATGAGTAAAATTAAAAATACCAAACACACACTTAAAATTCATTCTAGAGTTTTTGTTTGCAAACAAAAGCTATCAAGTTACTATCCAAAATATTCCATACATTGTCATCCAAACTTTGTTCATTTGTTAGTTTTAGCTGGTTTTCAAACTAAAAAAAGATTTTTAGTTTGAAAAAATAGATACCCTACCCTAAATGGCAAAAAGGGACAGCAATGTGGACAAGGATTCATTTTTTTTATATAACTTTTACAGGCAAGCACTTCTAGCTTCTTCATTACTTCACCTTGCCCTCTTAGAAAAACACAAGGATGTTTTTGTGAAGTGCCTATGCTAGGCCTGTGCTAACATTCAGACAAGAAATGTTTTCTGTAGCATTTGTTGGGAATTTGATTGTTTCAACTGGCAAGATTTTTGATTATCTTTTATGTATTTACACCAAGAATTTTGGTTTTTTTTTTTTTGGAGGGTTGAGGCAGGGGTGCTTTTTGGTATGGTTTTGGTTTTGCGGGGTTTCTTTGGTTTTTTTCGAAACAGAGTACTGACACAACTATTCGGGAAAGCCACGTATTAAGAGAAAGAAAAAAAACCTAAGCTAAAATCAGGGTATTCTGAACAATAGTTATTATACTGAGAAAGCTGTGATCTGCTGTACTTATGCAGCAGATACTCCTTACAGAAAGTCTTTTCTGCAAACAGACCTCTGTGCTTCAGGAAGTCCTTAGTGTCTGCAAGCTCAGCTGCTCTAAACGAGAGACCATCAGCTACCAAAAAACTTAATTGGAGCTGTTCCTAACTACTCAAAAACCATTTGTAAGGGGTTGAGACAACCTTGTCAGATATGTTAGAAGTGTTTGGCTTACCTGTTTAATGATGTTCTTTGCAGTAATAATCATTTCATCTCCATATATTTCATAAAAATTTAGCTTTCTTTGTTTTAAAAGTCCAAATACTAGTGACACAAGTCTCTCCTATCAAGAAAAAAAAAAGAAAATAAAAAACCAAACCACTAAAAATATCAAGGTGAGGGCAAGAAATAATTTTAAGCAATTGCAGAGCAGTAAGAAAGTTCAGGTATCAAACACACGGTGAACAGGATTTAGATCAGTCCAGCGCCTCGAGACTAATGCCATACTTCAATTATACAAAGCCCCTGTAGCAATGCCAGCTAAGAGAGTCCCTTCCTCCCAGCCCCTTTCATGCTGGTTCCTCAGTTGTGCTCATCCAATTGTGCTTAAAAACGTGGATATTTCTAAAGACTAATGAGCTTCCTTACCCTGAGCAAGAATGACACTAAATACAATTGCACAAGCACAAGTGAGAATCTATCACAGTGCGGCATGGAGGTGGGAAGAAACTATAGGGCAGAAATGGGAATATTTAAGTGCTACTGCCAGTCACCAAATTTCACGAAACCCACAGATGTAACAAGACCAAACTATTAATTGGGTCTCGCAATTACTGAAGAATGGTACAGGCAAAATCCAGACAAACCTTTTCCTGGCTAGAAAGCAATCACAACAGCTTAATCTTCAGAAGTTTACAACCTTCAAAGGAATGAGGAATATACACTGCAAATGAAGTATGTATTCAGGGCAACTGTATGCTTGATATAAGCACCCATAAATGCACAGGGAGACAGAATGAGAACAACATGCAACTATCAGCTTTCACTGCACAATTGTATTTTCACAGTCAAGTAGATATGACAGTCCATGTTCTTTTCCACTTGCATGTTAAGGTTCATGAAGTGAACTCAATATACATTTAATCAGAGAAAAGAGAACTGATTATTTTGAAAAAATAAAGTAGGACTGGACTGCAGTTTCATGAGTTTAGTTAAAATTATGATCTTATCAAGCACGAAAAAAAAAGCTGGGGGAGAGGTTGGACAAGAAGAGAAATAGTATAAAATTATAATGTTGCTACTAGGGACCTGAGTGAATTAGTCGGTGCTAATTAAGTATGTTAAAGATGCAAACATATTCATCAGACAGTTTATTTCAATAACAGACATACCTCTTCTAGAATTTGGCAATCATCTTCTAGGGGTCTATTTAAATCATTGCGAGCATAAGTTGAAAACTCTGCAATCATCATTTTATCTATCAGCTTTTCCAGTTCACAAAGCTGTGAGCCAAGATGCCTAAGAAAAACAGCCATTGAGAGATGAGCTAAATAATCAACCTGAAAACGAATCATTAGTTCACAGTTGAAGAAAATAACCACCCAGTACGTAAATTTCCATGCAATCAACACTGGCTTAATGGGGGGCTCAAATCTTTCATTTCTTAGAGCAGCTGAAACCATGTATTTTTCAGAGGCACCGTCACCTTGCAGCAAAACATATGGACTTGAATATTGATGGAGGGTAAAAATGGGATGTAGGGCGTTTTCTTTTTTTTGGAAGGTGCTGAGTACCTTTCTTCCCAACGAAGTGAACCAGAAGCAAGAATACTCAATGCTTGTCAGTATATTGGTGTTAAAAAGAAGGAATACTTCTATTGCTCATCCAGTTCCTCTGCTCATCAGTCCACAAGTTCTTCCACTTCAAATGTTTGAGCTTTTAATGTGGTCACAGATTTCATTCACATGACCGATACAGTAATAGCTTTACATGACAGGATGGCTTTCTGAGAACACAGAAGAGTTTTCAAATTTATGCTACCCTAAATTAAAAATATTTTTTCCATGTATTGCAGATTTTAAACTATATTTTGCAGACTGTTGTTATACAGAACCATAAGGGAATTTCTCATGTCAGACCTGTCAACCAGTCTTGAAAAGTTGTGCAGCTAGCGAAACTTTTAGCAGAGTAAAATTAAAAGTGGGGATTTCAGAGATGCCAAACGCTCCAGGCTTTCCAATTTCCACCAACAGCTGAGCGCACCAAGTACCTGTAAAAATCAGACTCTTTCTTTTTTTTTAAAACAAAAAGGACAAAGACACTTTGCCAATGAGAACTACCAGGAGCTGTGATATCTTAGATAAACCTGGATACAAAATGGGGATGTGAACCTGCATGGGTCACTGGCTTTAATTCAGTGCTGGTGTAGCTGGACCGTCAGCTTGCATAGAGCAGCAAAAATGTCTTAGCACTCCCTTGGAGAAGCACTGCTGTACCGATGCGCAGCCCGCAGGATCCGACCTCGCAGCCCCTGTAGGGTAAAGTCAGTGCCAGGGTAGCTCCTCCCTACAGAACTCCACATGGCCAGTGCAGAGCTGAGCGGAATGAATCTTGCTGGATCTGAGTCAAGCAGATTTTATTTGTTTTTTGTAATTTGAAGATGACCAGGGACATGTCTGCTTTTGAATTTGTTGGTCAAGAATTGGCTGGAATGGACAAAGTGGACACATTTCAAATACCTAATTTAAGCAAAAATGGCCTCTAGAAAAATCCATGCCAGTTGCATCATGGACATTTCAAAACAAACTCAACAGAAAAAAAAATAAAGATTATTATTTGCAATGTAATGACGAGTTGCAAAACTTACTGCAGGACTAATGCCCTCAACACAAAGGCTCTTACTTAGGTAAGCACAAAAACTTACTCTTCGGCAAATTATTTCTGTAACTGTGTTTAACTACACTGAAATGCAACGCAACCTACTCTCTCAAACCTCAGGTATGGAAATAGTCCAACAAGGGTTCACAGCACTTGCTGCCACCACTTTGCCCAAGATGTTCTAGCCTCTAACAACAAAAAAATGACTCCACCCTGAAACACGCCAGAATAAGCCAAATCTGAATTCATACTCCAGCCAAACACCTTGGCACCGATCTCTTAAGAGGCACCAGTCACAGAACAGGTCCTCTCAATGACTGAATGCTACAATTATCTTCTGTAAAATTATGAGTGCAGGGTAAAAATTCTTTTAAAATACACGGATGAGACTATTTTACCAGATGTCTGTGCTTTGCCAGCGTACCTGTGCAAAAAAATCACCAGATCTCCATCACCCCCACAAGAATCGTGAAAACAACATACAAATCTGTACTGCCAGTTTCTAATTTAGTTAACGTGTAAGTTTTTTTGTGTAAAATTAGAAAGATGTACTTGAAAAGGTTAAAGAGCTCTAAAACTTTAATTCTATCCTATAGCAGTAGCAAGCAATAATCATACAGTTACGACTGATACATATAATCACTGCGGATATTAACCTAGATTAAAGACAGCAATTTATTACTTCACAGCACAGGTGCTTTCATTTTTCACTATAACTAGAATCAAATTACATTTTTTTTCTGTGTAGCATGACAAGAGGAAAAAAATTTTTGTATATGGATGATCTGAATAGTTTTCTTGCTGCTTTACATTGAATGATTCTGCAACACGATTCAATTTGAAGCTGTCTGTTCAAAAGCAAATTCTACAAGCTGCAATGCACAACACTAAACCAACAAGTTTGGGGGTTTTTTTTAATAAGATACAAATTATTTAGGGGGAAAAAAAGAGATAGTAATTCAGAAAAATTAGATACTGATTTAGAAGCTACTCTCCTCTTAAAATAAAAGAGGTATTTAACTCACTTGACAATTGTGGCATTCTCGCTCAGAACAAAGCAAGAACATCCATTTGGTATTTCTTGGAAAAGCTGAAGTATTTGTGCATGACATTAATTTAGATTTGTTTTTTTTAACTTTATCTATTTTTTAAAAACACAGCTTCTTAAATTCTACGGAGAAGTTTTATAAAGATCTTCATCTTTCCACTGCACATTATTTCTCCAGATAGGCTATACGCATAGGCCACTATGCGACTTGAGAACAACCGTGCTGGGCTTCTCAACAGCCCTTGCATCTCTGGTGGCAGTGAAGACTTAGGTTGCATTTAACTTACCTTTAATATCCAAAGCAGTGGGGACGTTTCTGACATTCTCACCCCCACCACTATTTTTAACTCTACCAACCAAGCGTTATTCACAGAAATCACTTTTTACAGACAAGATGAATATTGCCCCGCAAGTATGTTCCGCATCTGAGTGTAATTTTAAAATAACGGCACGTTCTTGGGACATCACGTATACTAATCACAATGACAACAGAATTGCACTCTCTGCTGACGTAGCACGGAGGTTACTTGATTGCAAAACACAACTAATTCTGACTGATGCTGTCACGGGGTCGTAGAATTACATTCACTATCACCAAGGTAAATGCAGATGTGACTCAGTCAAGGGCTGTGCACCATAATCAAGTGGTTGAGAGTAGGAACAGTAAAGAGAAAAGAAACTGCACTGAGGCGTCTGCACTCAGGTGTCTGACCATCTACACTAAAAGCAAAAGACTAACAGCTTCTAACAACTTTCCTCCCAATAGTTTATTAGCTCTTTTAAAAAAAATAAACATTTTAATGTAATTTTTTTAAAAGACTTTTTCTGAGATCTTTTCTACATAGAATTTGAGTCTTCTTTCAAACCACCTAGAAGGGCTGTTAGAAGAGCAGCTCATGTGAACAGACAGACAAGAGCAGTAACCACATAAAGTTCTGAACATTCATATTACAGTTATTGAGCAACAACTGTGTTTTCATTACTCAAGCTGGGAACCACCAGATTGCAGGAACCACATAACCTCTAAACAAAACAAAACAGAAAAGCCCAGCACCAATTTATAAAACTAACTGTACAGCTCCTCAACTGGCCGATGCAAGTCTCAGAGCTGATTTAACAAACACTACTTCTGCCAGCATCGTACCACAGTGGCAGCTTTGCAATATGACACTTTTATCCTGCATACGACCATTACGATAGTGTACGTTACATCAGCTAAAAGGACTCTACTGTAGTAATACTCTTGCATATCACAGAGGACCTTGCCCAGTGCAGTGGCATCTCACAAGTGGAGCCTTAAGAATTCACTGTTAACAGAAGCAAGCCAGCAAGGGACCTTGAACTCACTAATTCCCATCCCTGTACGAAACATGGGTGAAAAAAAAACAGTGGCAACAGCAGCTTGGGCAGCACCTTCCCGCTGTTTCTGCCCTTCCCAACTTCAGCAGCTCACAGAACTGGATTTCCCAGTCAGCGGGCACTGTAAATACAGCTCTCCACAAGAGCAGACGTGGCTGCACACATCCCTTCTGGCCAACCTCAGACCACATTTTGAGTCGTGGTTTGATAGCTTTGCGCTGCCAAGCTTCTTCCAACACAAGCACAAGCTGGAGGCTGACCTACACCACGCACGGTCCGTGCATATTCCTGTACCACCACATGGCTAGGTCAGTCACTAAAGACAGTGGCCTGCAGTGGAGTTGTGTAACAAGAGCTGTATCTCTGTGGTGCTGCATGCACAGGGACTGCAGACTACCACTTGGCAACCATCTCTTAGCTGTGGGCTACAAGCCCTGCAAGATGAAGGTCCAGCGACTGCTTGGCTCTCATCTCTGAACCCCTAAACCACCTGTAGACAAGAATGGAGTACAGAGCATCTAGATGTTGAAAGTTCATCCCTCCCCCTAAAAAAAAAAAAAAAAAATTATCTCTAGCACATGCATTAGTCACACTGCTTAAGCCACACTTACATTTTGTATCTTTTGTACTATGCCCTCTAAGAATGAGCCAACAAAAGTAAAACAAACCCCTCCAGCCAACATAATGTGCTCACCGCATTCTAGCTCTTCTTGCATTTTATTAATATCCTAGATGGTTACCTACCGGAAACTGTGAATGCCTTGAAGCTCTTGCTGTAACACCTCCTGTGTTGTTGCTATTAAGTCCAAAGCTCCAACAAACTCCGAAGTGGATAGCAGCAACTGTACTGTGGGCTGTGTTTGGTGCACAGTAGCCATTAACTTCAGTTTATTGTATGCTTTTATGCAGTTATTTCTGGTGAGTGACAGTCTTAAAACTCGAAGTGATCCTTCACACATTACTTTATCAATTTTGGAGATTTTCTCTCTAAGTAATTTTACAGCCTGGGAGGTTTTCCTGAGGTAGTCCTGCAACTCATGCTGAGAGGTCATTGCATGAAAAAATGCTTCTGAGCGCAGAGAGATCTGATGAGCAATATTGACTTCCACAATGTCCAGATAATGGCTCAGCTAGAAAGAGGAGACAGAAGGAAAAACACACAGTGTTGTTATGACTTGGCAAGCTTATCACCACGCAAATATACTTTCAGGGTATTTGTCTTATTGTAGCACGAGGAAATTTTGCTAATAAAAATTAAACCTCTTTGTCAGATTAGCAAGCAAATAACTACCCATTGTGGTTTGATCATTTGTTTTTAAATGAGCTCATAATCACTTTGTGAAGGTTGGCTTGATGCCTCTCCTGGTTGAAAATTACAAGTTAGAAAAACAAATAATTTTAAAATACCCAAACTTTTGTACCACATGGTTGCACACTGGCACTGTCAAAATATGGCCATTAACCAGGAAACAGCTCTGGACACTGGCCTGCAAGTAAGAACAGTATACACACGCAAATACGCTATGCACTTCGAGTCACTGAACCTGCTAAAGACGCAGCCTGACTACACTCGATGACATGGCTTTGGAATGGCTCTGTTCCTTTAAAAGGCTGTAGCATCTGCTTTGTAGAAAAATCCTCAGCATGTCTCTGGCTGCAGTTGTTTTTTGCCAACCAGTTGGAGTTCCTATTAAACCTATTTCATGTGCGCTGGCACTGCGTGATTCCCAGAGGCAGAGCATGCCCACACATTGAGAACCTGAAATTCAAATTCTCTGTGTTGAACAGCTACCAGACCACTGGGTTGGCTTATTTGAGCTGTAAAAGCTCTGTGTTCTGGCTTATGCTGAATATGCAAACTCAAAGGACTGAGGTTTTAGGATGCTCATCTGAATGCTAATACTCAGATGACCTGGTTTCTAAGAGGTGCCAAGCACTCAAACCTCATGCTGAATTTCAAAAGGCCCATCCAGAGATGGAAAGAAAATCAGTTGGAGAACGTTTCCTTCTTATAGTTATTTTCATCCTGCATGTATTTAACATCGGGGATTTATACAATATGCAAACCCATCTTTTTTGTAATATGTTTAATCAAAAACATCCTCCACCAAACAGCTGTGACACACCTAGCCCACAGGAAAAGCTGAGACAGACTGCGACACAGGGATCAGAGAAAGAGTTATTATGATAATTTATTTATGTGATTGTACCAATCAGATGCCCCAGGTCCCTTCACTATGCTAAGCGAGGTAGAACAAACAGAACAAAATTATAGTACTTGCCTCGAGGAGCTTACAGTTCCAATGTTGGGTAAGACACGGAAGGAGGTAAGGAGGAAAAAAAATGTCAGGGGGAAGTTGTTCAAGTAGATCCCCAGCAGTCCAAAAGCACTAATAGCCTAAGTATGTGTGCTTAAGGCAGATTTTTCCAAATCCTGTTGAAAAATAGTGCCTGGAGCTAAGGATAATTATGGCAGCAGGGTGCCTATTTACACACAGTAAGTGTAAACCTTGTGCAGTTCAGCCTTTAAAAAGGAAACCAAAAACGTGGGCCCATTTCAGTAACATGAAGCAGGGTAATAATTTGTTGATGAGGCATGTGGCTTTGGAGGCAGCAGAACTGTTTTATGCTCTTTAGGTATTTGTATCCCCTCTCCAAAGAGGCACGGCTCACGGCTAATCAAAGCCTTATTTTCACTTCACTGCATGGGAGAGGACTCTGGGTCTCCTTCACTCACAGTCCACGTCTGAGTGTCCATCCTGCTGCTGCCAGGCTCACTTTGTGAGTTTAAAGCATGTGCCAGACACTGCTTTTTCATCTTCAGACAGCAACTGCCACAAGAAACTCCACAGAAGTATTCCTCTAACTTCAGACGTGGAGGACAACCCAATGAAGGATCAAGTTAGTCTCCAGCAGAGCCTGTCCCTTCCTACTGACTTGGAGGGAGAGCAGGAAGGCTAACTCCTGTGAATTTGGAAACATCTTCCAGAAGATCTCATGTTATTTTTTTCTTAAGGCACCTCACTACTACTATTTTTTTTTCTTTTCTTCTTGGTTTTATTTTTCCTTTTTTTTTTTTTTTTTTTCCCTTCTTCTCCCTCCCCTCCGCACTCACCCCCCCCCCCCAGCTCCCAGAAGCTTTAGTAGGTTAAACAGGAGGGAAAAGCAAAGTTAGAAAACAGACTCCAAAATTATGTAGACTTTCTATAATCATTTTATGGGTATGTGTACCATACAAATGATTCATTATGGGCTTTTCTACAGTATGACTACATAACTAACAAAAAATTTTAAAGAGACCAAGTAAAGACTTCTCCTTCCAATATGAAAGAAAGAGCTCTGCTTTCATGCTCTCCAATGTGCTCCAGTACTTTGTGAAATGCAAAAATAGTGCAGATCTGGATCAGTGCAGATGACACAATAACAAAAGGTAAGAGGAAGCTCCTGACATCCAAAAACCTTAGGATTTAGTATTTCTTTTAGCACAGAAACCACAGCGCCTTGATTCTGGAGTTTTCCTGAGATGTGAGAGTGCAACAGTCTTAGTGTTCAACCTCAAGCTTTCCTTTCTCATGGCATTGCTCTTCCCCAGCAAACAGCTCCACATCTCTGAAGCTCTCAATATATACCTGCTCCACTAAGTTTTAGCAGTCATGAAGATCCAGTTATTACGCCATATACAGATTCTTTTTTCCAGATTTGACAGGAAAGATTTATTTAGCAGGGAAAAAAAACAGTTCTCTCTCAGTAAGATGCTTCCTGCATTGTTTACCAACAATCTGCAGCCTGATGTAAAATGAGAGATATCAAAGCCCACGACGGCAATGTCTCAACAAACAGCACAAAACAGCAGTAATGGGGTTTCTTTGTATTAAGTAACAGCTGCGATGGCGAGTGACATCTTGTATCAAAGTTGTACCTTTTCTTGAAGTAACTTGGAGGAAGCTGCATCACGATTTCCTTTCCCACCAGCAGTACTAAAATGAGACCATGGTAAAACGGCATTAAATGTTAAGGAATCTTCCAAGGCAAAATCTGGTTTCATAAAAATCTGGAACAGAAAAACAAAATAAATAAATGCATCTCCCTCAGCCCAACACTTTCCTCCCCAGTTAAACACACCTCCTGTCTCATGAAGCTAACAGGGACTTTATTTGTTGATTATCAAAAACCAAATTTTCATTTATCCAGGTGAACAAATTTATTCCAGCCCTTGCAACCAATTTACTTTACACCTTAAAAGCTTGCGTGATCTGATGAAGCTTTGTCTTCCTAAAAGTGTAACACACAGCTCTAAAATTACATAGGTTATCAAGCACCCCAGATGATCTAAACATCCTGAGCATGAAAATGTAGGCAGCATTAAACTGCAGGTGGGTCCTCTAAAGGATCGGAGCAAACGTCCTTCAACAGCAGGGGCACCCTACTGCTGATGTGCATATTTCTGGGGCCACGGCGTCTACCAGACCAAGGACCCAGCCAGCTGTCAGGGTGCAGCAAGTGTTGCCTGGGAGGGAACAGAGCCTCAAGCTGATCTCCTCTAGCACAATGCAGCAAACACGCTGCTCACAGAAAGAGTCAGTAACACGTAACATTAACTACACAGCTCAGAGAAATAATAATCTAAAATTCTCTCTGATAACATTATTTTTACTTGACAAAACTGGTTCAAACCTTGAGTTTCTAGGCAGACAGTAGTACCCTTTTCCCTGTATTTATGAAGTGTAATTTTAAAAGGTTCAACATAGACTATAGCATCACGCCACACTCAAACATTCTTGTTTCCTGGGTTTTAAACGTTGCAGTGACAGCTATCCAAGTAACAGCCTATATGACTGGCACAGAGATGCTGACCCACATTAACACTCTGACTTCTTAATGTACCCAGAAAAGAATTATTCGGACTGAAATGGAATCCAGAGTTGTGTCTTTTGTCAACCTGTCACAAAAACCCCACACCATATACGCTGCAAGCATATACAGAGAGGGCTTTGCTCAAGGATTCAAGTAGTTAAACCTAACGCTAAGTTACACGCTACAGAATATTCAAGCTTCTATCAAACTCTTCAGTTTCCCTTTCCTCCTAGAACACGGAGTGGCTAATTTTGCCCAGCTCTGAGGTTTTAACTATTAAAGATGAAAAAAATAACAGCATTTGTATTCTACTTTGAGTAAGAGAAAAATCAAGACCATGGGAAACAACAACAACAAAAAAAAAGAAAGAAAGAAAAAGCTGATTGTTCTTAGTCTTTTTAAATTCTGAGAACTGCAGATCCTCTTGGGAATCAGTTCAAGTAGTCAGCTAGGAAAAGAATTCTACAAAGAAGAGAGTAAATTCGTATGTTCAAGACTACATGTAAGAAATCCTTATAAAGGCTTAGAGTGCACAGGAACCATACCTTAGGTACTTGTTCCAGATCTGTCCTGGATTTATCTAAAAATTAAACAAAATACAAGTAGTCAATCATGAGGAAACAATGGAAAATAATTACCTTGAACACTATTAAACCCTATGAGGAAGTTTTCAAGACAACGATGCCAGGTTCCTCACAGGGGGTGGACAGGGTGGGTGGACAGGGAACAGTGGTTATGAATTGAAACGAAACGTTCTGACTGAACACGAGGGAAACCTTTTTCACCTTGAGGACAATCAAAGCATTGTAGCAGACTGCCCAAAGGGTGGATACTCTCCATCCTTGAAGGTTTTCAAGGCCCGCCTGGATAAAGCCCTGAATAGCACGGCCTGACCTCAAAGCCTGAGCTGGCTTTGAGATGGCAGTTGCAGTAAAGACCTTCTGAAGTCCCTTCCAACCTGAAATACTCTGATTCTTTGAAACACTCTGTTGTCCTTTGTAGTCCAGGTCTCATGCTCAGAGTATTCAAAGGTGCTTGCACTTGGCTGCTTTGACAGCGAAAACGTTAGTCATACAAAGCAATCTACTTAGCACTTCACATTCCTTAATGCCCTGTTCAATCAACTGGCAAGGGCCAGTAAGAGGTCCCCCTAGCATCACCCCCAATTTTAATCCTCCAGACTGAAGCTGCCCATACAATCACTTCTGCACAGCACTTGGTGGACGGATGCACAAAAGCTGGCAAGACGGTTGAAGAAGGGCTCAGGACAAAGTCCCAAGCACACTGAGCAAGTAGCACAGAAGCAGTCCTTCCCTTGAAGTAAGGTGACCTGACAACTGCAGAGGGTGAGAGTGTTGAGCTGGGAAAAGAGGTGCATCGCTGTACCCCAGCAGAACTTGAAGAAAAGGCAAATTCAGACTTTTGAGGTTCAGCCAAAATCCCCTTTTCCTCCCCTACTCATTACCTAGCGTGCATTATGAAGAGGAAGCACACTGGAGGCCAAAAAAGGTGAGGAATTTAAAAGCCACAAGCCCACAGCCGAGCTGGATGGTCTGCTCATCACTGAAAGACATGGTAAGCACTACATAAACATTATCTCCCATATTTCTCTCGCCTCTTTGGCTCTTACTTGATTTCTTTCTTACTTTATTTGTATTGAAATGCAAAAGGCAACCTACAAATCATCCTGCTGTCATCAGTCTTTGGACAGACAAACCCTTATGGAAGTGAAAGGCCAAGACTTGTGGGCTGGAGTTAGAGGAAGACAGGCAACACTAATGAAAGAAATTATACAAAATAAAGAGTTTCAGTTCAGTTCATGCTTCTACTAGGAACTGTCCGTCTACCCAAGAAGCTCCCAGTTACTTTGGTGACACAGTAATTTCCTCTTTTTAAAAACAAAAGACTCTTTCAAAATGGATTAAGCTAAGCCTGAAGAAGGAACTTTTATCTTGCAGTATGTGCAGCAGACAGACTCATTCAGCAGCAGCTATTCCAAAATAAAACCAATCACAGAGAAACCCTACAGAAGGGCTTCCTTTTGCACGGACAAGAGGGAAGAAAGCTGACTTAAAGGCGGCGATCAAAAGGAGCAAACTAATGAACAGTTCTTGCTGCATTACCTGTAGACATTGATATAGACAAGCCTGATCAATCGCTGATTGGCAAATGAACCCTTTTATGCTAACATTTTTGAGAAAATACATTAAAATAAATTAAATATTTAAAGCTCGCTCCAGGTTATGAGTGTTTCTTCTCCTTTTGCTTGTCTTTTCTTTTTCATTTTGCCTCTCGCCTTCCTTTGTCCTTTTTCGTATTAGCTGAATTATTTCCATAAAATCTGGAAATTTGGCCTTGCTACAGCTGCGGACACCAAAAAAGTCTGCCAGGTAGTCTTTGCTAACAGTAATCAGAGAAATACAAAATAGAGAATTGGCCAGAGTGGAACTTCGTGAAGTTCAACACAGGAAAAGGCAAAGTCCTGCACCTGGAGAGGAATAACCCCAGGCACCGTTACACGCCTAGGGTGTAGTGGCTAGAAAGCACTCCTGCAGAGAGGGACCTGGGGTCTTGGCAAACAACAAACTGACCATGAGCCAGCACTGCACTCCTCCAGCAAAGCATCATGGGTTGCATTAGGCAGAGCACTGCCAGCAGGCTGAGGGAAGGTGATCCTCCCTCTCCACTCAGCACTGGTGAGACATCTGGAGCAGCGTCCCCAGTTGTGAGCTCCCCAGTACAAGAGAGACCTAGGCACACTGGAGCAAGTCCAGCGAAGGATCACTAAGATGACTGAGAGACCATTTTTCATAGGAGAAGAGGCTGAGAGAGCTGAGACTGTTTAGCCTGGAAAAGCTCAGGGTGGATCTTATCAATGTTTTTAAATATCTGATGAGAGGGTGTAAAAAAGACAGAGAAGGCTCTTCTCAGTGGTGCCCAATGACAGGACAAGAGGCAACGGGCAGAAACTGATACATGAAAAATTCCATCTGAACATAAGGTGGTCACACACTGAAAGAGGTTGACCAGAGAGCTTGTGTAACCTCCATCCGTGGATAAACTCAAAACCCAACTGAATACTGACCCCCCAGTAGGTGACCCTGCTTGAGCAGGTGGTTTGGACTAGACCATCCTGAGATGTCACTTCCCACTTCAGCCATTCTGTGATCCTCACGGCAGAGACAGGAATGGCCCAGCGCTGCCATTCCTTATTGCAAGGTCAACAGCTGCTAGAAATTTAATGCAACAGTTTCAATAGACCTTAAATTAAGGGAAGTTGAAGAAAACGCTGTCAGGGACCAAGTGACCTCCCACGAATGCAAACACGCCAAGGAAAAGTTTAAGAGCAGGTATCACAAGCATTTTGACCTATAAAATATCAGCAGTGGTCATGAATACTTCTAGTCAATCATGTCTGGGTTTTCAATTATTGTTACAAAGAAATCAGCAGCAGCTGTTATGGCGCATGAAGCTCTCGAGCAAGTAAAGGAGATGATCAGCAGGTTATAGCATTTGTTATTGAATGCTATAACATACTGATACAAAAGAAATTACTTTTTAATGACTAAAGGAAGGCTTTGATGTACCGTGAGTGTGTAATAGTGTCCTGTCGAAGGTATCTTTAGGAGTACAAATATTCTTGCATCTTTCATGAACCTTCTCTCTCTGTAAAAGAGAAAACATGTGAAAGAATTATTCTGAGGCTTCAAAAAAAAAGTTTTTCTTTGAAACAGAACATTCAGAACATTTCCAGTGAAACATAACTACATTATACCAGATAATTCTGACAAGTTCACAATAGTATTTTTTCCTCTTAAAAGCTCAGATGATGTTTGTCCGGGTTAAAGGTACCAAAAATTTCAGCCTGTAATCGATATGTTGGGTTTTTCTGTATCTTTACATCTCAAGAAAAAGCGAACACAAAAGTTATTGAAGAGGTATAACAACTTCTCTACATAATGAGATAGAACCACAGATCAACTGTAATTGCACATCAAAATATATATTTGCTGTCTAATCCAGAAATCACACTAACACACAATGAATGCTTTTTCATTGCTAAATTAGAAATTGCTTCCACGTCTTCCTAATTAGTACTTTGCTGAAACCATGTATCTTCTTTCATCATGCTGAGCTTCAAATTTTATCTACAGGTTTAAACACCACCAGAGACCATAGTGGTGAGAAATTACATTACTAAAGAACGTCTATGTTAGCTGGATCTCTGCTAGAAGCTACATCATGGGTCAGTTCCCTCTTCCCGAAATCTTCTTTCATTTAGTAGTCACTGCATTATATGCTAATTTTAACAGATGAGCTCTTAAGTGTTTAAAATGTTGAATATGTGAACTGATGGCAATAGTTCAGTTACAGACAATTTGCTTTCACGTATTTTAACTATGATTTACACAAGTAACACTTCCTGCAGCCAATTCTGTACCAGCAGAAAAATAAGAAAGTTACAAACCAAGGAAGCAGAAAACAGTGGGAGACTTCTACATGTTCTTTCAGTTAAAAAAAAAGAAAAAGAGAGTACTACATACTTACTGACACCTGTATTTTAAGAGTTTGTAGAAGTCTCCTACTGGTCCTGGTGTCCTTAGATGTAGCTTAAACTTTCCTGTTACAAAAGAAATCATCAAGATAATAGACCTATTCATAGTTTAAGAACTTCACATATAAATGTTTAAATTTGAGACTCTTAAAAAATATCTCCAATCCTTGCAGCACATAGTCATGTTTTATATTTGATCCAAAGGTCTGAAAATTGCACTGTAGAGCCCAAGCATTAAACAATCCTTACAGAATAAGGACTAATAATCAGAAAGGATAAATATGAACTGTAAGCCCTGGTGCAGAGCTCAGTATTCAGAAATACAATTCAAAAAAAATAGAAAGAATTTAGTCAGTGTTTTCCACACTACAAATACTGAGATTATAGAGCAAGAAACGCCTAACGAAGAGTTAACAAGCACTGAAGAGCAAATTAATTATCAGCTAACTGTATGATGGACTACTAGCAGGGAAAATCTCTAATTAGAAGAGGGATCTCAAATCTCTTTCTGTACTACATGCATCTAATTTGGGGTTCTTACCGGAGTGATTTCCTGTTGGTATAATGCAAAATGTTCCTTGGTGATCTGTGGGAGGTAGAATGAAGGCGTGACTTCAGTGTCCACAAAGTCCACTCCCCATGTTTTTGTAAAGAAATCAGATTCCCTTTTTGCTAACCTAGGATCATTTAGTGCTGCTGGGAGATTGACTTTGGAATGATAAATAGTCCATCTGTGCTGATCCACAACTAGAGATGGGCTGTCACATAAATTATTGGGATCGCCTGCGGCACAAAAGACAAGACAGTTTGTTAAGGTGAGAAAGTGAAAGTTGTATGTTTGCTAAAATGCAGTTCTTAAGCAAACCATGTTTTCACAATTACACACTGGATCAGAATTATCTATGCAAAAGACACATGATATTCTCCTCCTGCAACACTTTAACTTGCATTTTTTCTATCAGATTAACCAACACAAATGTTCAACACAGTGGTGTATTCACACTCATTAAATATATTTTAGCTTAACAACATTAGCTTCTACTGAAGAGAAGAACATTGCAAACACAAACATATTTGAAATAATCTGAACTTGATCAGAATGACAGCTGAAATTCATTAGCATTAGATTTTGTAATTCTTAAGATCCCACCCCACCTACTCCTTATAAACTAAGCTTTAGTACACCCCAGCAGCTAGAATTGCGACCAAAACTCGGATTTACGATAGCACTAGAGACTTATGACACAGTGTTAGAGACAGGTCCTGCTCTCTTGCTTCCCACTGCAAGAGGGCTGGGGTGTTTCACAGCAGTAATGCAGCTAGGCTCCAAGCGCACTGTACGGGTCTTTTACAGGCTCTGACAGAACATACCCTCTCCTTGCGTGAGTATGGATCCTAGCTATAAAGTGGAATCACACAAGCCAGATCCTGTCTATAATGTGGACATCTGAAAACAAGCTGTAAAAAGGAAGGCTCTCCCATTGCTCCAAAGGGACACTGGGTGGTATAAAGCAGAATTACAGCATACTTTGAAATAAGACTATGGCTTAGTGCACTACACCCAGCATACGAGAAAATTTGATTGAACAATTGTAAATGGATTAGCAACTTTAACTGCATTTTTACTCTCCTTGACACCGACATTACCTGTAGGTTCCTTGGGACACACATCAGGCAGTGACTGCACAGGTCGAAAACGTTTTGTGGCATCCATTTCCTTTTTAAAGAAAGCATCACTGCTGTTTGACTGAGGCACTGGTGAAGAACTGTGGCTTGATGCCATTGCATAAAATCACCACTTGATAAAAGCTAAATAAGAAAAAATAAATATTGAGACTTTAATAAACTTCTGATTATGGATTGTATCAAAACAGTGATGCTCCACCAGCTATAAGGTATTTTGTTAACTGCAACACTTTAACTGACACATTTCAACAGCAACAGGGGAAAGCTTATTTTAAACACAAAAATAAAAGGCAGAATGTAACTTCGTAGTCTGTTTCCTCCCACACCTCTACATGCCACATTGAAAAAGGTAAGGGCTGCAGGCTGGAGGTTTGGATCTCCAGAGGTCCCTTCCAACCCCTACCATTGTGTGACTCTGTAATATATACAAACCCATGTGGCATATTCTGCACCCTCGCCTTCTTGCACTGCCTTAATAGCACCGTTTTCTCCAAAGGAGGCAGTCTACAACCTGTGCTCATGATTCAGCCAAGCCCAGCAACAGCTACCCACAGACACAATATATCATTAATTATTTATAGTAATTGAAATCATTGTCACATTTCAGACAAATTAGAATCTGAAGAATACGAGCATGCCATGTATATCAGAAAAGCACGAGCACATACTATGCATACAACATAGACACCTTTTATCACTTGAATCAGGAAAATTCACAATTCAACTTTTCATGGCTGTCTAGGAAAGTAGACTATTATTTCAATGTAATTTCAATGTAAAAAAACATTTGCACAGAGAAGACAATTAAAACACAGATCAAAGAGCTCTGGAGTAAGGGAAGTCCCACTAATTTTCAGTTGAATTTTAAGCCCGCAATTTGAACATAAACATCCTTAAAATTTTACACTGGGACTGAACAACGTAATGCATTCTTTCCATCTGTAAACAAAGCTGCATTTCCATCAACGTACCGGTTGAGTCAGTAGTAAACTGCAGAACTATTACAGGTTTGAGAGTTTATTAAAACAAGCCCATAACGTACAGCTCAAAGAGTGCCCGTTCAAAGGGACCGATCTGAATCCTCACCTTTAAGGAGAAAAAAACACATCTAGCAAGATCTTAGCGTTTAACTACCCACCCTTAAGGGACACCTAAATTACTTACTACCCTGTGAAGGAGCACAAAAAGATAAAAGACCTATTTTATCTTCAATCGCTGAAGCGGGCACCAAGGGATGACTGTACGTCACCATGTCGACTTCTAACAGCATCACATGTACTACAGCAAATCTCATTTGGAAAAGGAAAAAAAAAAGTTCTACTTTCTAAACGAGGTTGGAAGTGCCCTACAAAACAATTCTAAAGATGAGTTAAGATACATGCAGTTATAATAGAGGATCCCAACAAATGGGCCCATAAAGACTAACAAACACGTATTCTGGCCAAAACTCGGTCTGTTGGGTACCACTCCTAATGTTCACTTGCCTCTCTCCCTTTCTATCTGGGAACGCAGCAAGACAAGGAGGATAACGTGCTTCCACTGTAATTTTTAAAAGCAACTTTTAAAAGGGGTGAAAACAGATCGGCAGAACCTTTTCTAAAAATGCTGCACAAGGACTGGAAATCTGTCTCCCAGATTTTCTTTGGAGACGATTCCCTTCCTTCTTATATTAGAACAGTTTACGAGTCAAGATAAAGAATGGGAGCACTAATGGAAGTATGGAAGTAGTCAGAAAGGGAAAAAACCTTTCCAGACATCTGACAGACCCTCCTTAAATATCACAAAGTGTCAGTCTCTCTCCCCAAAAAGCCCCAAAGAAAAACTTTTTCTCTACTACTTCTGTTCCATGTTCCTGTTCTCATATTCTTCCCTTGACATTTCCAGAGCAAGTTATATCTTCATGAAGCTATTCCCTAATGTTTTGGGGTGTTTTTGTGAAAAATCTAGTTTATGATAATGACAAAACACTATCATTTTAGCATTCTTAAAAAACACATCCAGTGCTAAGTTATAATGATCAAGTCTCCTAAAGGCATACAGTAAATTTATCTTCACTTGGAACCGCTTCAAAGTTCTGTATTTGCAGTTTTTCTCCTGAAAAAGCCTCTGTAATATGAGCCGCAGTCTGCTCTAGCCAGATGTATGAGCAGCTAAGGCAATTTGTAGAAAGCACTGAAATCTTGTACTCTCGCCGGCAAGCCTTTCATTAAGCTTCTCTCCTTTCCCCATAACGAAGTATTGCCTAAAAGTATATTCTAAGACATGAATTGTCTCCAAGTACATAAATCTCAGTGGAGAAAATGCTAACTGCATTATGCCAGTCCAAGATTTATAACAAATTTAAAAGACAATTTAACACTGAAGACTAGCACAATCCCTCAGCTTTTCAAAAACAAACTATACCTACTCTTGGCACAGGTATTTTTATTACTTATCACCACAAAATATTCACATTGCCTTTGTATACTGACAAATCTTAAAATAGAATGAAAAGAGTAAAATAAAATACCAATGCAAGCAGTAACCTTCATACTATTGAGTGGATTTCAACAAGATATAAGGATTCACAGGCAGAGGCCTTCTTAAGTGGCATGCAACATGATGCTGTACTAAATTATTCATAGTTAACAGCTATTCTAGTAGCCTCATAAGTCAGGACCTTATGGATAATTAACCTCAATGAACAGGAATAAAATCATCTGCACTGCCCAAAACCAGGCATTCCTCAAACTGCAGTCCTTAAATTAGCCAAGGAAGTATAGCTTCAGAAAGAAAACTGGACAGAATTACCTAAATTAAATTCAAATTACAAAGGAATATGTGACAAGACTATATGAAGACAAAAAATCCTGACCTACACGTGAGCCCTTCTGTGTACTTTAACCTTGGGGACATCAGAAAAATAGTTTCACTTGTTCACCAACAAAACAGACATTTTAGAGAGAAACTAATCTATAACCAGCCTTGTGAACCAGCATTTTAAAATATGCAACTATATATAAACTTGCTGATTTAAACATACCACAAAAATGAAACTCAATGTTAACACAGAACAAAACTGCTACAGAATATTTTAACTCATTCAACTTTAAATGCAAGCGAAACGCAGGTAAATGTAGTTAACTGCACAAGCTGTGCAGAATGAATGATGAAATGGTGAGTCCCCTGAGCCTCCTACTTAGAAGAGCATATGTGCAGCACTAAGAATATGCAACTGTGTAACTTAATGACATCAATATTTAAATTATATACAATTAAAACTGGGTTAGATTAACTCTGTTCTCTGCAGTAATCACCATAATTTACTCACATTTTGCCTAGCAATGTGTGTTAAACTAACTCAATAAAAGAAAACTTTAGGGGTTAGATATAAGAGTAATGATGGAAATAATGTACAGGATTACAGCTACTCTTGCAACATGCCTTAAATATATTAAATTTATTTTGTACACATTGTATTGATTTCCTTAGTTTAAAAATTGACATTAAATTACACTGGCACTGCAATAACTTATATCACTGAAGTTAAACATTAAAAAAACTTAAAAAATAATCATAACAATGAAAATAGCTTTGATGATTGGAATTTACTGTATTCTTACAGTCTGAGCACATGAAAATTAATATTTCATATTCAGCAATCTTACAGCTTCCTCTTTAAAAAAAAATCTTGTTCAATAACACGCTCAGCAACTATGATATGACACAGTTGTACAACATAGAGCATGGAATACAATGACTTGTGATGACAAATGGAATAACCACATGCTTGGATACTGTACAGTCAGCAAAGCAGAAGTTAGTGTTGTGTGCTTAGTAATGTATTAATCACAGGAATTTTAAGAAGTTATCTCTGTGGTGACTACGCTATGACTCTTGAGTTTCACACCCGAGGTTTCATCAGTTAGAAGAGCAGCACAACAAACAACAAAGCGTATTATTCAGAAGTAATTGCACAGGACGGTTCTAACTCTTGAGCATGTGCTTGTTTTTGTGGGTATTAAGACTTGCACGGAGCTGTTCAGAAACTGCCCTTCCATATTCTAGGCGTTATTTGCACGCTTTGTTTTTCAGATGGTAAGTCTTCGCTACCAAAACACCCAGTATTATCTCTATATAAACATGGTATTAGAGAAGGTGCGAACTAAACCTTGTCTATTCATGGATATTAACTTCATATTTCCTCATTTTTGGGCAGTTTTCCATCAGCATTATCAACCAATTTTCTATTTCCTACTTAAGGTAACAGCTTTACATGAGTTAATAATTTTTACTGGGAATTCTCATGTGCACATGCTTCGGTTTGGAAAGCTGTAATTTGTATTAACAATACAAATTACAAATCTGTATTAACAATACAAATTGGAATTTATGAAGTCAGTGCAATCCCTGCAAGGTGCCTGAAGTAACTCTCAATTTACTTGCTAGAGAAACCCATATTTCTCCTTTTTCTGTGCTCTCCCCCCAAAATGAAAATAAATCTACAACCTACTAGTAATACCTTCAACTTAAATTGGTAGCTTTGATAAATTAGCTGGTACTATAAGGAACATGCAGCTTATTAGCTCCAGTCTTTCATACAATTCATAGAATCTGCTCTCTAAACTCGATTTTGGCTTCAAAAATAGTGACTTCTGAGAAGAGACACTAAGCACCTAGGGCAAAGAGCCCAGGGCTTCCACTGACCACACAACACTGAGCAAGTTGTCCTTTAAGTATTCCACATTGTCCACGATGAGCCATGCTTGGACACCGCTAGGTACTTTCCAAGAGGTACAGTCTGCATCCCAAAGGTAAGGTGAGGAGAAGTTTCTCCATGAACGTGAATGGCATGCTAAAGTCCCTGCTGCTTTTCATGGCTTTGTCTGGCAGCAACAGAGTGAAATCAAAACATTTTAAAGTACCGTTCTGGTTACCCAAGACCATCCAGAACAGAAAACCACCAGAAGTCACCCACAAGCAAAATATTTCACCATTTCTAGAAGAAATGATAAACAGCAGAAACACTTACTAAGGAAAAGGATACCTGAAATGTAACTAAAAGATACAAATGCCCAAAGGATTCTTTCTAGGACCTCAAGAGCCAACAATATGCCTGCTATTTGTCTAATATATTTACTCTGTCCTCAAAAGTTTAGGTTTCCCACTCTATTATTATACAACTCTTTTTTTTTTTTTCCCTAAATAAGCAGGATTTAACCCTGTAACAAGGAAACCATGGCATGAGCAAAGTACACGGCCCCTTCTTAAGACAACGTGAACCAGCCTGGACTAATGCAAACTTTCAATTTCTTTCAAACAGCTCATTTTTTGGTCTGAAATGTTCACACTTGTGCCTGTGCCCCAAGACGGACATCCTTCTTTCAGCAGGTTAGGTTTCAGCAGAAATGTTTCAGCAGTTTCAGAGAATGAGGTTAAGGCTGCGGAAGCTCTTTTGCTAACGAAAGCTCTTTCTGAACAACTATTTCCACGCTGGGGTTTTAGAGTAAGATGATTGTCAGGGGGATGATGAGGCTAGAGTCAGAGGACAGGTGTGACTTGTCCCTGTGTCAAGCCACCTACATTTGGTACACAGTCCAACAACAAACCTCCTTACACAACTTGGAGATAAGCCTGTGTCAGCCCAGTCTTTCTGAAAGCCTAATAAATATACGTATATTTGTATTCCAAGCACAATTACAGGCTGGGCAGAGAATGGATTGAGTGCAGACCCGAGGAGAAGGACTTGGGGGTGTTGGTGGATGAGAAGCTCAACGTGACCCGGCAATGCGTGCTCACAGCCCAGAAAGCCAACCCCATCCCGGGCGGCATCCCCAGCAGCGTGGCCAGCCGGGCGAGGGAAGGGATTCTGCCCCTCTGCTCTGCTCTGGGGAGACCCCCCTGCAGGGCTGCCTCCAGCTCTGGGGCCACCAACAGCAGAAGGACATGGACCTGTTGGAGAGGGTCCAGAGGAGGCCACGAAGATGCTCAGAGGGCTGGAGCACCTCTGCTGTGAGGACAGGCTGAGAGAGTTGGGGTTGTTCAGCCTGGAGAAGAGAAGGCTCTGGGGAGACCTTAGAGCCCCTTCCAGTGCCTAAAGGGGCTACAGGAAAGCTGGGGAGGGACTCTGGATCAGGGAGTGTAGTGATAGGATGAGGGGTAACGGTTCTAAACTGAAAGAGGGGAGATTTAGATGAGATATCAGGAAGAAATTCTTTCCTGTGAGGGTGGTGAGGCACTGTCCCAGGTTGCCCAGAGAAGCTGTGGCTGCCCCATCCCTGGAGGTGTTCAAGGCCAGGCTGGATGGGGCTTTGAGCAACCTGGTCTGGTGGGAGGTGTCCCTGCCCATGGCGGAGGCGTTGGAACTAGATGATTTTTAAGGTCCCTTCCAACTCTAAGCATTCTGTGATTTTATGATTCATGAACACACATGTAATTTTGGTGCATTCTGCATACCTTTTAATAGTATCCCAAATCTCATGTTCCCGCAGTGAGGGTGCACCTTCTCTGCAAAGTTAGAATGAGTGATGACAATCCAGATTAGTTTGTTGGGATGAAAGCAACGTGACAAGGAAGCTATATATGGGTTATCTGTGTTTTTCATCAGCCCTGCTTAGCCACACGTGCCTGTTATGATCCAGTATATTCTGTAATTCCTTGGACAGTGCTGAGATGACCCAGACTGTGCTACTTTCTCAGCAAACTGCATAATGGGGACTGTGGAAAAGCGAAAGCACTTGAATATCTTAAAGAGTAATGCCACTACCGTCGCCTTCTATCATCTCTTCCATAGTGCCATCTCAAAATGTTCTCCTCACACAGGAAACGGGCAAGGCAAAAAGTAATCTAACTACAAAGAAAGAACAGGACAACCACATCCCCACTGCAAAGCACTGTGGGCCAACTACAAGGCCAAGGTAAAATAGCATCTGATTTTCATATTACTAGATTTTGTACTGCTTTCTTTTGCCCTCCGCAGATGAAGTCACCTGAACAATAGATTTAAAGAAAAAAAACCCAATAAAAACAACAAAAGCTTTAGTTGAGCTTCACTTCTTTAAATACAAGAATAAGATCCTCTGAAAAAAATTACCCAAAAAAGCCCCATCACTGAACAATGTACTGTTATTTGAATGCACGCGTGCATAAGCTGTTTAGAATAATACAGAAGTGTAAACATTTTGTCAAAAATAAGAACACAATTTATCTCTCTACAGACAAACTATCTTAAAAGTAATATTTCACTTCCATTCAGGTACTGAATAAAATAATTAAATGAAACATCTCTGATATACTCAATGTACTAAATGCACTTCCTCTCATCCGGAAATCTAACTTCCCAATGCTGAACACTAATTTGAAATGAGAAGGCAGTTTCCGTGCTGGAGGAACACACCTTCCTACAGCCATTTAGCTCATTATGCGTCAAGTTCCTCCATGCCAGGGGTGGTAGAATCATTCTGAAACAATTAACAAAGCAGTAAAAATATATGTCAGAAATATATGTGGTTAGTTGCCCACACTATCACAGAAGACAAGAGCGGAATCTCTTTGCACTTTTTTTCAGGCATCAGCATTACAGTCTGCATTTTCCCTTGGAAAACAGTGAAATATGAGCATCTCATATAGCTCCAGAGAGGTACATGCAGCTGAGCGAAGATCAAGGAGCCCCAGCAGGCATTCCAGCTAGAAGCCTGTCAAAGGCAGAGACCATGAAGCAGTGACATTTTGAGGAAAGGCAGAAGAACTGCACCAGACGGAGCAAAATTTGTAACACTCAGGTCCTGACTTCACAAAAGGAGTCTGACAGAAGCTGATGGCAATTTGCGTCAACAGCAAGTTTCCCTGCACGGGGGTCTCCACTTGCTATCTTCAGTGGGGTTAGGCTCAATTTGTTAATCTGAACCTAATTTTCTAAAAATGTGATTTTTCATGAGAATCACGTCTTCCCGAAGCCTTGCCAAAGCCCTGAACAACTGAAAGAGCTAAATAAAAATATTTACCAGTTTTCACATTACGCAAAAATCTGAGACCAGGGATTACCCGAACGCAGGCACAGCACACCTCAGAGCAAGTCTTACTGAGAAGCCTTGACACAGGATGCCTGTCCTCTAGCAGGAGGCAGAAAGGCAAGTATTCAGCAAACAAGAGCATCCAAACTTTACCTTGGTGAGCACCAGAGAGTGCCACCCATGTTTGTTGATAGTTCTTGTGGTGTTAATACCTACCCAGCAGAAGATCACTGATCGCCTCTATTCACATCACTTCCTTTTCATTCCTCAAATAGCTTCCATTTACAAGAAGCATAAATATTTCTATAAACGTAAAAAATGAGTATGGTTATGCAACATTTAGAATGTCAAAAAACAAAAGGAAGGTCTTACAGCAAGCATGTAAAACCCATGGGAACTCTCTGCCACATTGCATAGCACCAGAGATGCTACTCCAACTCTAACAACCTAGCCAAAGTGGCTCTTTTTTTTGTTTTAAGAACCAGATTAATAGTTGAAATATCCTAGCTTTTTCCTCTATCCAAAGATGAGTATTTTGGAGCAACTGATCAGTAAATGGATCCACCATTTTTGACTATGAGGGAAATACTTTATTTACCTTTTGAGAAGATCTTTTTTTAAAGCCTAGCACCTAGGTGAAGTGGGTGCAAAAAAATAAAAATACGGGGAAGACAATTCTTAAGATGTGCTGGCAACTATTTCTTTGGACTTAATCATACGAGGCCCCAGAAATATATATGTAGAACATCCATTCATGCTCACTCTTTCTCTCTTTATGCTACATTCATAAAGCAAGACAAGGAACAAACAAAATAGAGAGTAAAACAAAAAAAAAAAGAAACAAAACCCCAAAGAAAACCGAGTCTCCCAACTGGAAGGATAAGACATCTGTAGCCCTTCATGCTTCTTGAGAAACTCACAGCTCCTCATTTCCCCAAAAGTCTGAAGAAGGAAAGCAGAAGTGGCTTCTATGATGAGCTGCTGCCCCAAAAGAAGAAACGATACCTACATGATTCCATTTCCCAACTTCTTCCCACTCCAACTGCCAAAGAGCAAGTCTGCGGTCTGCTTGCTCCACTCTCTCTAGTGGCTCCTGACACTTCTCAGGCAAACAACATTTCTGTCCAACCTTGGACACGCACGTCCCCTTCTCCTCCCATGAAGTTTGTACCATCAACAGGAAGGCAAAATTCCTTCACACATGCACCAGACTCCTACTACAGAGAAAGATGGTACTGAAGACCCAGGGACACCCAGGCCAGATGCTACTGCTGGCAAATCGGATGGGAGAGAGCGAGCTGCTTCTCAGTGCGCCTTCAGAGCTCATTAGTGAGGCTGCCCACATGATGCACAGCACCTTTTGCTTAGACAGCTGTAGATCTCCTGTCAATTAGTTAATTTTAGGCATTGTTTTCCTACCCAACAGCAGCACCATCCTATGCCCAGAGAATTTCAAGGGAACCATAGGCGGTGTCATTTTGGGAAAGAGTCACACTGGCTCTCAGGCTAAATTACTGCAGCCATTATAACAATTAACATACTACAGTCAGATTTTCTAATAAAAGCATTTCTTCACAGCACAGGGTTGCACAGGACCACAGCTGCGCAGAAGTCCACAGGGTGACTTCTTGCTAAGGACTCCATCAGATAGGATACAGGTAAGACGGTAAAGTCCATACACCACCTGCACTTTAAAACTCTCAAAAATATACATGCAAATCTGTAGTCAAATAAGTATTTTGGTGTACTTTAGGTACTTTACACATTTGGGATCACTGGATGTCCTGTAACAGAAATCCTAAATTTTTAGAGAATATAAGAAAAACCAAGAAGGAAAAGAGAATCAATAGCATAGTAAGGTCAAAAACCGGACAGTCAAAGACAGAAAGTTAATTTTTTGTTGAGAGTGCAGGAAGTTGGTATTTTACAAACACATATGGGTATTTCTCTCAATGGAACATACTGCATTTGAAAAATTACATTAAGGAAAGGTAAGAAGTGACGTTTGTCTACGTAAATCCTAGATTTTAGGACCATCTCTAAACCCAGGAATCATTGCAATCCTAAGTGGGTTTTGGAACCAACAAATCCTTCAGATCTCCACATCCCAGTCCATCCCGCTTGCCGTTAACACAGGTGTCAGGTGCCAGCGTTAGCAAAAATCCCCAAATACTTGCTCCAAACATCACTTCCTCCCATTTATAAAGGCCAAGCTGGACGAGTGTGGCTTTGCCACCCGAGGAGCCGGCCGTACCTTAGTGAGAACACGACGGCGGTATCTCAAGAAGGCCGTCGTCATATCTCTCCTCGTTGCATCGTATGGAAAACCGCCCGGTCTCGGAGCTCGTCGGTGACCTGCAAGAGAGACCAGACCCCACATGAGAGAGGGCCACGATGGCCGCGCTCCGGGCGGCCCAGGAAAGCCGGGCACTTCCACACTGACACTTCCAGAGGCTCAATGCCTCCCCACCAGGGACGGGCACCGATTTCCAACACCGCCCGTTTCCCACCGAGAGGGTTACCATGGAAATACAAAACGTAAATTCGCAGAAAAAGGGGAGAAGCGGGTTGCACCCACACACACCCCCAGCCTCCAAGTGGGCGCCCCTTCCTTCACGCCCTCCTCTCCCCAGGCCGCCCCTGGCCCCGCGGAGGCCCCGAGCCCGCAAAGACAAAGGGCACCGGGGGGAAAAATTCAACTTTCCCGGCCGCTCTCCCCGGCAGAGCTCCCCGCAAGGCGGCGGGCGGAGGCGGGGAAGCACCTGCGCCGGCGGCCTAGCGAGGACCGGCCGGGGAGCTCCCCGCTGCCTTACCTGCGGCGCCGGGCGGGCGGCGCGGCCTAGCGCGGCGCCAGCGCCTCCGCGGCGACACGTCGCTCCCCGCCTCCCCGGCGCAGGAAGCGGCCCGGGCGGCGGCGGCGGCGGCGGCAGCGGGAGGGGCCGAGGCACCGCCTCTCCCCGCCGCCCGGGGGAGGAGCCGCCGCCGGCGGAAGGGGCTGCCCCAGCCCGGCCGCGCTGGGGGTTGCGGTTCCGTCCCTTGGGGGAGGCCGCAGGGACGAGGGGATGCCGCCGTCGCGACCCGGGTAAGGGGAGGGGTGAGCCGCAGTGCCCGCCGCCATCCCGCCAGGCGAGACGCTCCGCCGTGCCCCAGGGCCGAGGCGCCGCCATTTGAGAGGCCCCACAAGTGCCCCGTGGCTGAGGTGCCGCCATTTGAGAGGCCCCACAAGTGCCCCACAACTATAGCACCGCCATTAGAGAGGCCCCACGAGTGCCCCACAGCTACAGCACCGCCATTTGAGAAGCCCCATGGAAGTGCTGACATTTGATGGTCCCCACAAGTACCCCACAGCTACAGCACTGCCATTTGAGGGTCACCACAAGCGTGCCATGGCTGAGGTGTCACCATTTGAGAGGCCCTACAACCGTCTCGCAGCTACAGCACCACATTCCAAGGGTGTAAGGGACCCTGTGAGTGACCCACAGCAGAGGTGCTGCCATTTGAGAGGTTCCACAAGTGCCCCATGGCTGAAGTGCCACCATTTGAGAGGCTCTACAAGTGCCCCACAGCTACAGCACCACCATTTGAGAGGCCCCATGGGCAAGATGCTGCCATTTGAGGGTCCCCACAAGTGCCCCACAGCTACAGCGCTGCCATCCCAGGGTGTGAGAGGCTCCATGAGCGCCCCTTGGCCAGAGCGTCGCCATTTAACAGGCCCCACAGATAAGGTGCTGCCATTTGAAGGTCCTCACAAGTGTCCCATGGCTGAGGTGCCACCATTTGAGAGGCTCTACAAGTGCCTCACAGCTACAGCACCACCATTTGAGAGGTCCTGTGGACAGGGTGCCATTTGAGAGGCTCTACAAGTGCCCCACAGCTACGGCACTGCCATCCCAGGGTGTGAGAGTCCCCACAAGTGCCCCATGGCCAAGGCGCTGCCATGCTGGGGTACAAGGGGTCCCACAAACGCATGCCAGCAGTGCCCCAGTGAGGGGAGCAGGGTCTCCTCCGTGACATGGAGGCCTCGAGGCTTCCCCCACAAGCCAGCAGAGAGGTGAGCCACAGCAGCCAGGCTCTGCAACTGCAGCTGCTCCTGCGAGGGTTTCGGTCATGGCCGCTGCGCCTGCAGTGGGGAAATCATGCCAGGTGGCCACGGTCACACTCAGAGACTTTAATCAGGCGTCATACCCAGCAGTCCCCTGGCTGGTAACTTCTTATTCGTAAATATTTTAGGCTGTAATTCTTCATCAGGCCACGGAAGATGCTGAAATGCAGGGACATGTTAGGTTCCAATTAAGCAATAACAGCCTAATGCCCAATGGTGCCCTTAAGCACACTTCAATCCTCAGCCGTAGTCCTGCAGCAGTCAACAAAAGATATCAAAACACAGGGAAGCTCTGATTAATTAATAGCAGTAATTCCATTTGTGTTAATGAGCGGAGGCACGTGAGCACGTGGCTACAGGCCTCATAAAGGCACATGTGTGGAAATCCATGGGTTCACACCCTGGCTTGGAGCTCACCAACTCATTTCTGGGTCTGCCCCTGCACTGACACCAGACAGACTGGTGTCACCCCAGCTCGGCTGGAGATGGTTTTTTGCTCCTTGGTAGCCGATGTTGACAGATGTTTGTTGGGTACAAATTTGTTTTGCAGTCTCTAGACCGATAAATCACAAACGGCTGTCACTGGATTCAGAGTCAGACGGACTTTTTGATGGCTTCCTTGAGAGCTGCGTCTGACCTGACTCGTGTTCACTGTTTGGCTCAGGACACTCCTTTGTTGGGTAGCAGGCTCCTGTCTGCAGCTTTTCTCTTGTCACTAATGTACTAATGGCAACAGAAAGCTGCTGACACGCATGACAACCCCGTGCCAGTTGCTGGTGTAGCAGGCTGGCCTTTTTGCAAGAGAAGGAATGAGTTGTGGATGCAGAAGAGAGAAATAGATACATACACACGTAAGGTAAAATAAACAGCAGGAAGAAAATACAAGAGCATTGTGGAGACACTGTGTTCCCCACACAACCCTGCATTAAGGACATTATTTGCTTTGTTCCAGACACTCTCTTGGGGAGGCTACATATCGTGGTTGCAGGATCCCATTTCATTCCTACCATCAGACATAGTTTGCAACATGGCAAAAGGCTGCATCGGGCCAAAGATAGGCACTAGCATCGCTGCCACAGGCTGTGAAAGGTTTATCCCAAAGGATAACCAGATTTGGTACATTTAAAGCGCAGACCCGTCAGCAAGCAAGAGGTTGTACGTCCCACGGTAGAGGCTGTGGTTTCAGGTGCGCAGACATTGTGCTCACAGGGCGAAGTGCACGTCTCTGCCTCACTTCAAGGCCGTGTTTTGCTACTGCTTTGCCTCTGGCAGCAAGACTGACCCAGGTAGTCACACCTATGTATTGCTGCTGGTATCGCACACCCGGGCTGCCGGTTCTACTGCAGTGGAACTACTCTCCCACCTCGCATTAGCACAGACTTGAGCGCCAGGCTGAGTCACGGCTTTTGGACCTGGACGTGGAACCTCCTGGATCACAAGTATTTGTGGAGCTCCAGTCAGCTGTTAGCTCTGCAGACTTGAGGACACTGCAGAAAGGAACACCTGAGAGAAGGAGGTGGGAGGATTTCCTTAGCATTTACCCTCAGAGGCCAATGGAAATTTGTGGCTGCAGTTTTCCCGCTTTCACTACTTCATTTCACTTTCTCAGGCCACCACAAATCTGGATGCACCCGTGGGTCCCCAGGTTTCAGATTGTGAAATACTGAGTAATACTGTAGAAGATCTTAAGATGCCTACCTTGCAATTACTTCCCTCTCACTTCCCTATCTGGATGGCCTGATGCTACAAAGCCAAACAAACTCATCCACAGTCCACATGGAAGCAGGTGAACATGGTGGAGATCCATCCAGGACCCTTCCCTGAGATAATCACAGCCTCAGCCTGCATGTCTTGCAGCCCTGTTTTTGCAACATCACAATTTGTTGAGCGCATGGGGAGGGCCTTCAACTCCCTTTTATTTGCAGTATGAGTACGGCTGTTTTCCAATAAGCGAAACATTCCAGCCCTGTTTGCAAGTGCTCATTTCATGCCCAGATGGAGGTTTGGGTGTTTTTGTTGTTGTTGCTATTGTTGATTCATGTTAATGCCCTAAAGCTGCAATGATCGGGAGAGTGAAACCTGCTGCTGTGGATCCCAAGCTTTTTGCATCAGAATATTCCTAGCAGTTTTTGCAACGTCTTTGTGGCTCGCAACTCACGCAGCACCAAAGTTTTCATCGCAAAGCTTATTGAAAGCACAGCTTAATGTGCTCCTATGTGAACTGAAGTGCTGGCTACTCGGCCTGGCCGGCTGATTGCCACTCACGTGTGCGTGACAGTCTGGGAGACACTGATGTAGGCTGAAATAGCTCCGTTTGCTGCTTTGCGTGTGAAATTGCAATGAAATCTGATCTCTTGTCTTACCCTGCAAGAGGTGACTGGTTTATACGATGAGTTTAAAGAGCAGAAAATGTAGCAATGCCAGAAAGAAATACTAGTTTAATATTACTATTATTTCATAACTGTTAGCTTCAGTATCAGTGGGTATCACCACCACTGCTGCCCTCTCTTTACACCCATTATACCTTTCCTAGACATGCTTTAGAAAATAAAGATGTACCTTCTCATGATTCAAAATACCATCCTTGGCTTTCTGACATGCTGGAATTAGTATCAGCTCATCACAGCTCCAATAGGCTTTATTGGAAGCTGCAACAGCAAAAGCAGTAAAAAAACCCCACATTAAATATTAAATGCTTGTTAGGAAGCCAATGGGAATTTCCCTCCAGCAGCCTGCAAGTGTCACTCACAATATTTTCATAGCATCTTTTCCACTACCTGGAAGAAATCTTTTTGTCCCTAACAGCCTCAGCTGTGTTCGGACTGCAGGCACACATTTGACACGCTCCTCGTGGGGAAAATGTGGTGTTTGGTTGGGTTTTTTTTTTTTGCTTGGGGATCACATTAGTTGGGAGTCTATCTGTCTTCTAATCCCTAAAACATGCCACTGTTGCAATAAATTGAGAAATCATGAGCATAACCTAAAAATGATCGCTGTATATAGAGCCAGACTGCAGAAAGACTGAGTTTGCAGAATTTACTCACGTAGGTAAAGTGAATGAAATCAGAGAGGCTGTGGGAGGGAGGGAGGCCGTGTTAGCTGCATTCTCCATTGCGGTTCTGTGGGTTGAGGATGGCATTCCTGCCTCCCTGCCCTGTCATTGCTGCCAGCTGGCTGGGGGTGTCCCCAGGGCTCCTGCCAGCGCTCGCAAGTGAGACGGAAAGTTTGGGTTTGCCCAAATCAACTTCATTGTTTGCTTTCAGTAGTCTGACTTTCTGGAAAGGGACCTGGGAGTATCTACATAACCATTTTCCACTGGCAAAGAGGCAAATGGGGGGGCATGGGAAGGGAGGGGAAAGCAAAAAGAAAGGGAATCCCCAGCAGAGGAGCAGCTGTGAGTGGTTATTAACTACAGCTGCTGTTTTTGAGGGGAAAGCCCTTCCCACAGCCTCAGTGGTAAACCAAGTTTCCCCTCTCCAGCCCTAGGGGTCAGCCTGAGGTTGAAGGTGGGTGCTGCAGCGTGGATACCATTTTCTGTGCCTCTCTCGGATGAATTGCAGGCTGATACACGCGCTGCTGCAATGTGTCTGGTCCTGGTCCGCAAACAGCCAGAGCCAAGTCTGGCTCTGCAGGACTGACCTCAGTGCTCAGCTGGTGAGGTTCAGATCTCTGATCTTCAAGCACCTTCACGCGAATCAGGGAGACATCCTGCCAGGTTAATCTCAATCGATCCCTCAGCACAGCTTTAAAAAGAAATTTTGCATCACTGGCGTAGCATAAAGTGACCTTTATGTAGAGCTGGACTTACCCCTCAGTTGACATTTGCCCAGGAAGTACCAATCGGGCTGAAAACCTCAGGTCTGTGTTTGTCTTTCAGCAGAGAGGTATGTTCGAATCCACAATGATTAATTGTGCCAGAGACGCAGGGGAAAGCCATACCCTCAAAGTGACCTTTTAGCCATGCACCCTCCCACGACCTTTAATATTTTTTGGTTGCAGCAAAGAGTCTTGTTATCTGCTTACACGGGGAAAGTAACAAATTGTTTGATTTTCTACTTTAATTGTTTGATTTTTGACCTTACGCTTCATTGATGTTATCCGAGTTAAATGTTGTGACTGTTCTGTTGCGTTTTGTATTAACAGCAAAGCCCTCTGTTCCCCTTGGGAAAAATAAACTAATGCTGCATAATATTTGTGGACCAGAAGGAAAGGGTGACAGGCATGCAGTCACCTCCTGCTGCTTGCTTTTCTGACTGTCATCTTCTGGCTAAACACCACGGTGGCAGTAACGATGCCAGGCCAGCCTGAGATATCTCCTCCCCCTGGGACTGTAGGATATTCAGTGTGGGTGGTTTCTCGTGGCTTTGCAAAGAAAGGCTGGTTTAAACCATAACAAACTTCCTGTGAACTCTTATTATTCACAGCCCGAACGTGCTGAAGGTTCCCTGCAGATAAGAAGGGCCATTGCTTTACCAGCAGAGTTTGGCGAGGAAATGGTGAGTCAGTCAACCATAGTTCACTTGACGTGTTGTCTGCCTACCTCTTCGACTTACAACTTGTGTCTGTAAAGTGTGCTTTTACAGTAAGTTTTCTGACTGGAGTATTTCAGTTATCTCTGCTTCCTGCCAATTGCCAAGGGCCACGTCGGCTTTGCAGGAGAGCATGACTCAGCGCTGCCAGCGTGTTACAGTGCCCCGGTGATAGAAAACAAACAACATCCTGATTCCTGTGCATGTGGGATGTGGTCTTACAAAGAGTCTCCTAGGTAAACAACTCTGACTCCCAGTCGTTTTAGCCAGGAAAATTTTTCTACTGCTGCTGTTTTAGATACGCAAGTTAAATTGGCATTCTCAAAAAAAAAAAAAAACCAGAAACATGACAGGTTTTTTTCCTACACTCACTCTGGTTCAGGAGTCTGCTGCGGAGTCTTCCTGGAAAAGAAGCAGGGAAACAGCCGGTTTCATTGTGTAGAAAATAAACAGTAAAAAGAACAAAGTAGCTCAACGTTTTCCCAAATACTAGAGGGTGCAAGAGACAATAAAAAGTAAGGAAATGCGCATTACTGCTGGCTGGCAGAACTAGTAGCCAACTATTGTAAAAGCTGGCTTATCTCTAGTAATATCTGGGCTCCTTTCTTGGGATGCTGTAGTGGTTTAGAAGGCCCTTTCTTGCAGGGTCCTAATACCGCTAGCTTTCAGAAACTTTCACAGAGAACCTTTGCTCACCTTGTACTGCAAGTAAAAAAAAAATGAACAAGGTATTGGGATCCGTAAGGAATAGGAGGGGAAAACAACGATTAAATGTTATTAGAGGGGCAGGTCCCCCAGGAACCTGAGCATAGTGGGTTGTCTTGTCTCTAAAAGGGCAGCATTAAACAATGATCGGAACAACCAAACATTGAGGAATAGCTCTCCTTGGAGGAAGCACGGGATATAAAAGAAATATGTAAAATGGCAAACACTGCAGAGAAGACAGATGGAGAGTTTCTGCTCTTCTTGTCTTCAGTGATGTGAAGGGATATTGAGGCTGAATTTTTCATGCCAATAGCGAGGAAAACATTTCTATGCCTTGTGTAAGTGTAAGTGGAGCGTGGCACTCAATGCCACAAGAAACCTTTCAAGACAAGAGCTTAGAAAGATGCTGAACGGGATGGCAGTTTTATAGGGCAACATTAGTGGCTTTTAAAATGAACACATCTGACAGTTTTGAAGATCATTTTTATCCTGTCAACCAAAGGGTAACTATTAGAGCTCAGGATCCGACCCATGTAGAGAAGACACAGGACTGGCCCACCTCCGTGTTCACAGGCCACCACCTGACATGCTAGAGGCAAGATACAGGGTGGGATGGGTGCCTGGTCTGACCCTGGAGGACAATACCCACAGTTTCCTTCAGAGATAAGAACTACCCGGGCCATTCCTGCATATCAGAGCACACAAAGTGTGAGAAGAAGGGGCCTGCAGGAAGGAAAAGTGGCTGGACAGGGTAGTGGAGGTAAATGGCTCTGTCTAGGACAGTTTCTTAATAGACTCCAGCAAGACGCTGTCACAACATAAGGCCAGGGATGCCAAAACTCTCCTGTTGCTCCTAGAAGACGTGGCATTTATTCCTCTGTGTCTGCAGTTGTAGCGGAGCTCCTCCTGGCTCTAAGTGATTCCTTGGCACGTTATACGTGCTGCAGAGATGTATCTGCATTTAACCCAGTTTTCTTCTTGGTACTGTCAAGTCTCCAGTCAAGAGACTCCGGAAAATTAAAAGCCCTTGCTTCTGTATCTGGAGCGAGCACATTTTATCAGATAGCAGCTTATTCTGATGAAGTGGAGTACATTAATACCTGAGTCATCAGGGGCTCTGGCTTTTTTTATGTCAGCTTTCCAGGCTAGCTTTGTTATGTGCAGCACTCCCTTTGAATTCGGCCACTGCCACCCCGACATTACAAAAGGAGGGATTCTAGTGGGATGCTTTCAGGGAAGTGTAATGGGAAACAGTCTGGTCTGAGCGGCAACTCCAGTATCATCAACCATGGAGTGAGACAGGGTTTCGCTTTTAAATTAAATGGCGACACGGGAAGTTGCTGAAAAACGCAACGGGAGATGCTCCTATTTGGCAACAAGGAATCACTGTGTAAAGACCATGTGTGTCTGAGGCGTAACCTATAGCATTTACTTAAATCACGCACAGGGATTAAGATGCCTTATCAAGCCCTCCAGCTTTGATGGGTCTATGTATGGGTTCTCCTTTTGCAGCCTGTACTCTCTCTAATCCTGGTGCTCTTTGAGATACTCCTGAAGAAGTTCCTCTCTCTCTCCCGTTTCTTTTTTCTGTCTATGTCACATCCTGGGTGTTTTCAGCAGTATGACCCACACCTTTGTAGTGCTGACAAATATTTCTCTCTTTTTTTATTGGCCTCTTTCTCTGTCCGCTTCCACCATTTAGGCTGGAATACCTACCATCTTGAGCTGACCATCTCTTCAGCGATATTTGACGTTAGACATCCTGACCACTGTAACAAAACCCAGCCAAAAATTAATTATTTTCCTTCCCAGACCTCACTGTTTCCAGCCATCCTGGTATCCCAGAAGCAGCGAAACATCTTGACTTTACTGGATTTTAGTGTATTAGGCACCGTCTGGCAGAAGGACGGACACACGTCTAGAAGCAGGCAGACAATACACAACCCAAATGTTTTAAAACCTGCATCTCCCAAGTGCATCTTTTTCATTGCGCATGCCTGAGGGGAGGTGTTTGACTCTTAAGGGACTCCAGGAACATGCCAGAGTCACCACCCCACAGCCACGCAGGAAATTTTGTTTTACAAAACAAGCAGGGTGTCAGCAGCTCCTGTCCTTTATTCCCACCTTTTTCCATTTTCTAACTCTATTTGGAACAATTCTTTCTGGCCTCTCAGCCTGTCTTTACTCAAGCAAACTAAAAGCTCTTGTTTCTGAGCTTACTTGCGAGTCAAAATGTGCAGGTTCAAAGCAAGTGATGATGTGGAGTGAGGAAAAAAGTACAGAAAAAGCAGACCAAGTTGGTGATGTCTGAAGAAGGTACCAAGCAAGAGGGGCTGGAGTCTCAGGGATTTCCGGAGATAGGAATTGGATTCTAGTTTTACTACAGGGTTCAGTACAGGTTTTATTTTAAAGATCAGAGATAAAGCCCCTGAACTATAGATGTTTTTAGACTTTGCTCTATGTCGCAAGGTCCACCAGCAGAAGGTACAGCCACAGGAATCCCAGGCAAGTGATGCAGAAGCGGCAAAGCTAACTCCTTGCTATCTTAGGTATCACACACATAACCACTGAGAGGAAAACCACACCAAAAAAACCAAACCAAACCTTTGTACATTTTAAAATCCTCCAGCTGGGAGGCTGGCGAAGTACCACGAGCACCTGGATCAAACGGAGGCAGCAGCACACTTCAGGTTCCCCCAGCCTGAACGGTGCTACACGCGTGGCTGCCTGTCCCCCTCTGCCCATCTCTGCCCTCGACTGGAAATACCAGGGATTAAAGCAGATGGGGACCACAAGGCTGCTTCTTTTCCTCTAAGGGCATGATTTTGTAGGGATAGGTAATAGCTTTTCCTAGGAGAGTGATCTGCGTGGAAAGCATCAACAAGCCTTTAAGCGCATGGTTCGTCGTTGCTTGTCTTACCTTCCTTCTATCATAAACTCATCAGAGATTCAACATGACTATTACGATTTGATTTAGGTCAGATTTATTTCCAGCAACCGCTTTGTATTACAGCAGATGGCAGCCTTTCCCCAACTTTCCAGAAATGAAGAGAACCTGGATTTCAGATAAATATATGTCTTTTCTTGTCTCCTGGTGTCTGCTTGCTGCCAGCAGAAGCCTCAGTAGGAACTGAGCAACTGCATCAAAGAAGCTGGAGATAGAAACAAGACTGAAATCACCTCCTTGTGTTTGCAGGGCTTGGCTCCTCACCAGAGGGTTGATCAGCTGTTGCACCATCTCTTTATTCATCTAGGACGATGTTTCCCTTCCAACTCCTATCAGAGTTCAAGATCAAAGTCATTAAAAATCCATGCTAATTCATTTCTTCACCTTGACAACAACACATAACAGAAAACACATCATACTTTGTGGGTAGTATGTCAAAATCAAAGTGACTTTTTCAGTGCTTGGTTTAATAAGAGGTTCGTGCCGTATTAAAAAGCACCTCTGTTACACGACCTACAGCAGCTGGCTGAATAAACTATGGTGTGGGCGAGGCCTCAAATTACTTCATCTGCTGGTGACTGTTCAAAAGAGCCTCAGATACGTTCTGTGGATTCACCCAGCCCTGAAAAAGCGAGGAGAAAAGTGATCAGCATTCTTCTGTCCTGCCCCTTTTTATTCACTGCCTGCGGAGCCAGAACAGGAATGCTTATTGGGACAGGGTTTTACAAGATGACCACAGGCACGCCAAGCTCTTTCTACTGCCCTCTAGACCCCATGAAGCGTTTCTTGTTACCATGTGCCAAGTTCCTTGTCCATACTGTGTTTTTACACCTACCTGAGTGGTATTAATTAGTCCTAGTGGTCTGTTTCACAAGCTCAAGAGGTGCAAAGATGTCTTCTTCTGGGAGGTTGTTCCTCATGCGATCACAAAAGACCACAGATTTACTTCTATGTAGGCTCTGCCTTCAATTCCTACTCTTTATCCTGCTTCTGTTCTCACAAAATATGTTAAAAGCATCCAGATGCTTATTAACACGTTTCATACTAACAACCAGAGACAGGAAATACAGGCTAGATGAGGAAAAGAACCACTTAAACAATAGTTAAGAGAGATGAGAGGAATTCAGAGTCAGCAGGGCCAAGTAAAATTTACTCTGGAGCCTTCAAGAAACTAATCAAACGGTTGTCAGTGAGCGTCTTTATAAACTCTGGGGGACAGGAGAGGTCCCGCAGGACCAGAGAACCTATTATCCACATCTAGGGGGACATCCAAATAGAGCACTAATTAATTTTAAAGACGCACGTGATCCTAAAGCAACCACTACAGGCTTACAAAAACAAGCCGTGTCTAACCAACTCCATTTCTCTCTTTGATAAGGGAAGCCACAGATGTGCCGCGTCCTCACTTGAATAACGCTGGCTCATGCAGCCACCAAAGGAAACGGTCTAGACAACGTTACTATGAGGTGAACAGGCAAGCAAGTTGTTGTTTATGCTCAAGGTGTAACATTTATCACATCCCCGGCTCGGTGTGCCCCTTACAGCCACTGCCATGGGAAGATTGGCTCCCAAAATCCAGCTGAAGTGGCAGGAGGCTATTTTATTTGCGTGCGTACCACCAGCAAACGGGAGACATGGGGAGAAAGAGTTAATTTCACACAGGAAGTCACCATCAGCAAGGAAATGACCCCAATTCCCCATGTTATACTCAAGGTCTTGGCATTCCCGATCATCTTTTCCTTACATGACGTGCGTGCCGCCCACCCCCAGTTCAGCTTTTAGTGATAGAAGCACTTAAAATACTCTTTTCCCAATCCGCCCGGCCCGCAGAGACTGTTGCAGACTGCTGCTCACATCTGTCCCTCAGAGGAGTCTTTTCATCCTTTCGAAAGCTGCCCTCTTCTTTCCCAGCTCTGTAGAGAAAATCCGGCTAACTAGAAATCTCGAGGCCATTCTACTGCAGTTCTCCCATCTTCACGGCTGCATTCATTATTAATAGCTCATCATTAAATTTTAATAAATTGAATATCAGAGGTTTAGGGCTTGTTAGGCACCTTGCCTCCCCTTTTTTTTTTTTCTTCTAGGTTGGACAAGTTCACTCGGGTCAGGCAGGGGAAGTTCTGGATTGATAACTTTTACAGAAAGTTGTAATGTCTCTATTTCCAAACTCTGCACAAGTGCTTAGAATACAAAGTCGTTGGGTTTGGGCTGCTGTTTCCTTTAAGAAAACAAAAATCCTACCCAAACGGTAGGTAAGGCTTTGGTCTCAACTTGCTCTTCAGTTGTTGGAGTGGGAGTTGACGAGTTGTAGCTTCATTCGTTAGCGAGTTGGTTTCATGGGGGAGATGGGAGCCGCCTGGCTGTGTGAGGCTGTTGGGCTGTGTAGGACCCATCCTAATGCAGGATCTGTCCCCCAAAGAGCGGTGAATTGGGGATGCTCCAGGGGAAGCACAGAAACTCATGGCAGGGGGAGGGAGCATCTCCATGTTTTTCAGGGGGCTCTACCCCCATCCTAGGGGTGCACAGCCCCACTCCCGGGTGCAGCAGTGACACTGCCAGCAGCACTAATATTTGCTCACGTGGGGTTGTTTTGGTGCGGATAATCCCCCTCACCTTGTGGTTAGAACCTGAAAGGAGGACACTGTAGAAGATCCAAATTGCTCAGTGTTGGGGGCTCGGGCACCCAAAACTGAAATGCTTCTCAATGGGTAGAAACGTACTGAAATGAAGAACCATCAGAATATTTTTCCCCACTGGAAGAGGTGGGTAAGAGTCCTTGGAGGGACATACAGCATGCCAGACTTGGGCAGGGACCTCCTCACGTCAATCAGCAAGTGGAGGGTCTCAGGGAGGACGTGAAGTTGAAGGCAGAAACCGTTATCCCTCATCCTATCGCCACACTGAATTACGAACAATACATTTTAAAAACAGCCAATGCAAAGAAGCTTGCATCTAAAAACTCATGAAAAAGTTGTTTGATGCAATCTGGGAACTCTAACTGGTTTCTTTCCCCCCCTCCCCCTTGAAATAGCAGATAAATTCCGGAGACACTAAGATCTGGTACTCTAAAGAGAGGCAGAACTACAATTTTAGACTACCTCATCCGACATCCCTACTGAGCAAAATAAAGAGAAAGCCGCTCAGAGCTCACACATAAAGGACAATAACACAATGCCAATCAACACAGGCTTTTTGTAAGAAAAACCTCATGTCTGACGAACCTGCTTTCCTCCTTTGAGATAACAAGTTTGGCAGATAAAAAGCAGTCGTAATGGAGTTTTGTAAGACATTTGACTCAGTGTGGAGCAACGTTATGATTAAAAGATTACCACTATCCAAAAAGCCCACGTTAAATGCATTTAGCTGACAGCTCCCCGCTGGAGACCCTGCCACGGACAGGACAGAACAGCCCAGACCTGACGCTGCTTCCCCTCAGGATCTGGGAGCAAACCTAAGGTCGTCTCTGGCAGTACGCACATGGGATGTCGGAATCAGCCGGGTGGCCAGCCGGGATGAGGGAAGGCTTTTACAAACCCCTGCTACACAGAATACGTTGGATGCTTTACCATTTTTTTGAACGCCAAGAGCAAAGCTGGGTTAAATACCCGCCACCCTGGGGACTCTCGCAGCCACTCTGCTCTGCCCCTGCTGTGTCCCGGGGAAGCCAACCTCCGGCATCCCACCTGTACACTTCTGTAGTGGGGATTAGCCCCTAAATTACATTGTTCAGGGCCAGCAGAGCCTGAGCCTCTTGCGTGACACTATTCAACATATTTTTTGCTGCAGAAACATAAATAACAGCCTGCCTTTAGTAACCATTAGCCCGTACAGATAAAAATATAATAAAATGCAGACACGCATGGTCTATAAATATACGTATGTTGTTGTGAGGAGCGCTAAGCCCAGGCCTCCACAGTATGAAAAATACTCCGCTGTATAAACACTGTGCATTTGGCAATATTGTTTTTTAAGGACAGAGGGGCTGGGGTGTTGTTGGTTTTTTTCCTTTGGGGCTGGCATGGTCTCTAGTCAAGCTCCCCCTTTTGCAAAGGCACTTGCCCCGGCTCCGGCATTCCCTGCCGGGAGCTGCCAAGGAGGGCGACACGAGCAACTGATTCATCCGACGCCCAAAGGCGCTTGCACACACCTTCTGCTCCTCCTGCTCCACAACAGGCAGAGTGAGATTTCCAAGCGATAAAGAACGACGACGCTGGCAGAAATGCTGAGTAACACTGAAAACACCCAGAGTGATGGTGGAGCTGATGTCTTCGGCATTGCTTACCCTGCCTCTCAGGAAAGCTGCTCTGAATCCACTTTTAATGCAAATAAGTGGAAAAAGCATTAAATAATTTGTGCTCTGTGCTGTTGTGCTGCATTTAAAAGACCTTCTGATTGATTTAGCTCCCCTTTAGAAGAAAAGAAAGCTAACTAAATGAATGGAGGCCCCAGCAGCTTTGCTCTGCAGAGCCTGGGACTGGCTTTACCCGGACGGCCACCATGACCATAGGCTGCGGGGAACAGGCAGCAGATGGGAGAGGTGCCCACATCCCCGTGACCCATCTTGGACAACGTTTCTCCTCCAGCAATGGTGGAGGGTGGCACCACAGGTTCATACTGTGGTGAGACCCATGGACACTGGTGAGGCCCCACCTCGAGTGCTGTGTTCAGTTTTGGGACCCTCACTACAAGAAAGACATTGAGGTGCTGGAGCGTGTCCAGAGAAGGGCAATGAAGCTGGTGAGGGGTCTGGAGAACAAGTCTTGTGAGAAGCGGCTGAGGGAGCTGGGGGTGTTCAGCCTGGAGAAAAGGAGGCTGAGGGGAGACCTTCTCGCTCTCTACAGCTACCTGAAAGGAGGCTGTAGCCAGGTGGCGGTCGGTCTCTTCTCCCAAGTAACAGGGGATAGGACAAGAGGAAACTGCATCACGTTGTGCCAAGGGAGGTTTAGACTGGATATTAGGAGAAATTTCTTCACTGAAAGGGTCATCAAGCATTGGAACAGGCTGCCCAGGGAAATGGTTGAATCACCATCCCTGGAGCTGTTTAAAAGACAGGTAGATGTGGTGCTCAAGGACATGGTTTAGTGGTGGTTTTGGCAGTGCTAGGTTAACAGCTGGACTTGATGATCTTCAAGGTCTCTTCCAACCAAAACGATTCTATGACTCTACAACACGTCCCCATTACAGGACAAGTCTCCACCGAAAGGCAAGCTGGGCAGGTGAGTCCACGACCTCTCAAACCCACTGCTGTTTGGAGCCTTCCATCCCCTTTAAAGTCCCATTTTAGGTGATTGTTCAGGCAAAATGGAAGTGGGCACATCTGCAACCCAGTTGTACAGAGACTTTTGAAAATGTCAGCCCCTGTGCCAAACTGGAAGCACAAACCAGAGAGAAAAAAAATAAAAAAAATAAGAGGCCAATTAAAACGGCAGGTTGTCTCTGTGTTGCTCAGGGCTAACAGAACAGATGATGGCATCGCTGGAAGCTGCGTTTGCTTTTAATTGTCCTCGTTCCACTGAATAACTAATTCCCTCCTCCTCCTACACGACAGAAGAAAAAAAAAAAAAGCATGGGTTTTTTGGAAAGGATGAGTTGACTCAATTCCGTTCCTACAGCACATGACAGCAAGCTGCAGTTTTTAGCTTTGCATCCAGGCAAGTTTAGAGTATCGCTGCATGCATTTGTTCCGTTTCAAGTCTTCTGGGCTCAGCTAAAGAAAAATATATTCTTTTGGAGAGAAGAGGATACGGAAGCACTGAAGGCATTGTGTGCATTCAGCTCCTGCCTTGCAGCCAACCAAAGGGAATCGCATTTGTAAGGTAGTCCTATTTGTAACTTATTTTGCAGGTATCGGAGTGCTGAGACGTGGGAGGTGCTGGGAACTAGGCGAGATCTGAGCGCCACATCAGGGGAAGAAGCGGATCTCCTCAGCCCAGAGATGAAACGCTCATCCTTTGTGTGGCTGTTTCCCAGGAAAGGCCATCACTCTTCCCTTATCCTTTACCAGCTCACATTTCCAGCATTTCCCAGGAGAGACTGAAGGGAAACCCTATCTAGGCTGAACAACAGATGACCAAAAAAAACCCCAAACATTTTGCAGGGCCTGAGTCCAGCCAACATGGTTTGATGCGTTAAAAAAAAATAATCACATATTTCAATAGAAATACTTTAAAAAAATCATAACCATGAACTGACTGAGAAACTGTCGGATTAAACAACTGCAGAGGAAGAGTGAATCTGATTTTTCCTTTTTTTTTTTTTAAAGCAGAAGCAAATACTATAGCAAAGACAATGGGCTATAAATAAGACAACAGGATGATCATGGGAGTTATTAAAGAACACACATAAGGAAGCTTCCCCCCAGCCCCCCGCCAAGTGATTTAACTGTGTACTGCGCTTTCACCCACTGTCTGAGAACGTGAGTTATCGTTTCCTACCTACCCTCTCCGCATGGCTTGTGCTTCCCGGGGAATCCTTTGGAGTGTTGTGCCGTGCAAGTGCTGTGGAGGGGAAGCCTTTTAATGAGACCTTTCCACTAGGAAGAGGAAAAACAGACGATCTTGGTGGGAGTTATAACTCCAAAGGACTCTCCTCTCATCGTTTTTCTGAAAGGCAGCAGATCTCCAGTAGCGATCTCAGTATGGAGCTGTTATTACATCCACAGACAGGGTAGAGGAAGGAATTCAGAGCAGGTTAATAATCTATTCCTGCCTCAGAGCTGTTTAGTGACACTAAAATCAGCAAAAGCATCCAAAACAAAAACACCACAATATTGCAGGCGTTGCCGAATTACAAAGGAGTTGCCCCTGTGCCAGCAGGAAAGCGCTTCTCTCGTTGATCCGCAAGGTCACCAGCGCCCACGCAGAGGATGTGAGATGTCTCGACCCGCTGTGTGGTAGCGCTGGGCCCTCGGCAGCACCGAGTATTTGCTGGTGCCACCAGCGCCTCCTCACCAGCACAGCCAGGCAAACATCACAGGGCAGAAACCAGGGCGATGGTGGTGCTACCATTCCCTCCTGCCAGCCCCACAAGAGGGGCAGAAGGACAAGGACAGCCAGGCACGCTAGCAGCAAAATCAAGAGTGGCAGGTAAAAGGGGGATGGGCAATGGTTGTTCACTGCCTCTTGTACCACAAGAAATTGGGTACAAAGCAAAGTCATCAGGCAACAAGCTCAAAAGAAACAAGAGGCACTTTATGGTGTGTGGCTGAGCCTTGGGTCTCCTTGCCACAAGGATTTCAGGTGCTAGAAGCCTGTTTGAGCTCAAATGAAGTTACATTAAAGGAAGAAAAATCCAAGGATGCCACCTCTTACTCGGATAGTCTCTGAGGCACAACTTGTATGAGGCATGGGCAGCGTCGTATCTGCTCGCCCTGTTCTTCTTCCTCCCAGGCACACACTTAGATCCACTGCCAGAAACCAAACAGCGGGGTTGGATGGACCTTGCTGTATAAAAGAGCAATTACTCTGGATACAAATGCTTTTCATGCAGGAAGACCTGGAGGACCACCGTCAGCTCTCCTGCTCTACACATCCGACATCAGACTGAGGGTCCACCCGCCTTTTCCACAGCGGGACCTGGCACTGTGCACCCGGTTTGCCATGTCCCTGCTGCTCCGTGTGGCAGTAGACGGGATGCTCAGAGATCCTGGGGAAGGGCTGGAGGCAGGGAGTGGGCAGGGATGGGCCACACTTCGCCTCTGGTTACTCTTCTGCTGCGGCCCAGCCGATGCCGAACCTGATCCCACACAAGCCAGTGCCGGGCAAGGCCAGCTTCTGCAAAGTCACCTGCTTGCTGCAGCTGTGGAAAGGATCATCTCTGCCAGGGCTGGAGGGAATCATAGAATCTTCATGGTTGAAAAGGACCTTTGAGATCATCGAGTCCAACCATACACACACAAGAAAAACCCCTACAATCTCTGCCACTAGAGCATGCCCTGAAGCGCCAAATCTAGACGTTTCTTAAATACTTCTAGGGATGGTGACTCAACCACCTCCCTGGGCAGGCTGTTCCAGTGCCTGACCACTCTTTCAGTAAAGTAATTCTTCCTAATATCTAATCTAGACCTCCCCTGCCGCAGCTTCAGACCATTTCCCCTGGTCCTGTCATTATTCGCTTGGGAGAAGAGGCCAACACCCACCTAAAACCTCCTTTCAGGTAGTTGTAGAGGGCAATGAGGTCTCCCCTCAGCCTCCTCTTCTCCAAACGAAACATGGGAGGAGGAGGATGGACAGCAGCCCGCAGGGGAACCAAGGCAGGAACATAAAAGATTCAGGCACTGGGGCTTATGGCTCATGCTGTCCCCTAACGCTGCGCTGATGCACAGCCTCAGGGGTGTCTGAAGCCACCGGTCCCGCTGCTGCATGCTTTGCGGTCCCACAAGACCGCATTTGGGCTGGCTGCTCTCCCAGGGTCACCTTAGGTTTGAGGGAATAAAAGCACTTTTTGTTCCGCCCTTTAAATCTGTCACCTTTTTGCTTTCAGAAGGGAGACAGAACCAGACGGACAAGAAGCAGCCGGCTGCTTCTTGTGCAACAGCACATTGGTGTTTCCCCGGCGCGTTACCATGGGATACTGCATCCGAAGCCGGTTTGACACAGGGCTGTTCACTGAGAGCAAAACAGGGTCCTGAGCTCTCGCTGCTGCCCTGGAAGCAGGACCTGGGAAGGGGCAGGCACACTGCTGCCCGCGCAGAGGCCACCGCTCGCCCAAGAACCCCGACACCAGTCACAGGAACCGTCACCGCTCCCGCAGCGATGCTTTCCCAGATCTTTTTCGCAGGATGCACAACAGCCTGCCCTATAGCCACGACAGAGCCTTAGAAGGTGCATTTCCAGGATGATCACAGCCCTTATGTTAAAGCTGAGCACTACAATTAAAAAAAACATGAGTTTTGCCCGTGTTTTTACAGAAAAGGAAGCAGGGATTGCACAAACCAAGACTCAGACCTGGAAATCTGGTCTAATTCAACAGCAACCAGGCCTAATCCAGGCTGAAAGAGCATGCAGGCAGGTACCTGTAGTCATCACGATAGATTTATATTGCAACACTGAAAATGTATTTTTAGAATCAGGGCCGGAGTGTCTCTTCAGAAAGAGATCAAGCATGCCACAGCAGGGTCATCACGGGATTTGCAGAGCACCGTGAGATACAGGGGTGACTTCATCACGTCCTAAAACCTTTCAGGATACTAGCCTTATTCTCGGGGGTGTAGAAAGCCAAGGACAGATGGTATTAGAAAACCTCATCCCCAGCCTGCACCACATATCTCGGAGCCGCACCACGCGCCGATGGGACTGCTTGAACCCAAAGGCTGAGTCAGCAAAGGGAACAGGGTACTCCCCGCCACCTTTCCCAGGGAAAGCCCCCAGCAACCTCCCCATCAACATGCTCCTGCCGTGCTGTGAGTCAACACACTGAGCTGTCCTGCTTCTGCTTTAGGGAAAAAAAAAGAAAAAAACCCACGAAACCCCACCACCAAAATAAAAAAGGGCTTTGTTAGCCAGCTGCTGTGCCAAGCTGCTGCCTTTTACCAGTGTTAAATCCCTGCAATTTCCTACAGCTGAAAAGCAAATTAGCTCATTAAGTCACCTGCATGGCACATCAGACAAGGAGCTGCACAGAACACAGCAGCACTGCACAAAGACATTGCAAAAAGGTACTTGCTGACTTCCAGTTGCACT